>NC_044327.1:105333366-105636959 GCF_007399415.2 Gopherus evgoodei
ATTGTTTGGTTTGGCTGGTTTCTCTAGGCATCTTTTTTAAAAACCCTGTTCTCAATTTTTACTTGCCATAAAATATAAATTAGTAGACTCTGGAACTTTTGTCATACACTAGAGCTACACTTTAAAACAAAACATTAAATAATATGCTATATATGTAGATGATATCAAACAAACGTTAGCTTCTTGATAAATGTTACAATTTCACATCCCACAAAAGAAATTTTTAGATAGCAGAAATAGTTTAGATACATTTTACAAAGCAGTTCAGAGGAGAGATGATACACTAGGAAGATTAAGTCCATAAGATCATCACTGTTGGGGAAAAGAGTTAAAGTAGCAGAGTTAATGTCTCTTACTTTAGTAATCTTTTTAATGCTACACAGAGCACAGTTGAGACAATAGCTATCAACTGCTAATATGCAGTTAATTTACTATATACAATAAGAAAATGGTTTCATTTGATTTTATTACAAATAAATGCAGAGACAGACAGAAAATACTTTAAAATAAGTCTGTGTGCTCACCATTTCATTTTTTCTGTTGCCATATTTATTTTTTTAAATGAGAAAGTTTGCAGGGATATCATATGAATACATCCTCAGACCAGCACGGATCCAATAACATTACAAATAACTATGGATTACAGAAGAATATAGTGGAAGCTTCCAAATCACGGGGTAGAAGCTCAATTGCTTGATTCATTTAAATCAAGATGAGACATAATACATGAAAATATCCAGAAAGGAACAATTCTGTATAAGCATTCACAGAATAGACAACCTGTCCATTTTAATTTGATTGTATAAAAAAGTCAGTCTTGACTGTTACATTAATCAGATTAGCTACTGGCCTGATGTTTTGACATAAATGAGTATCCATGGTTTTATTTGAGATATACATATAGAAGCCTAACCTGAATATGGCTTGATGCTGGAAGATGCTGAGCACTCCAGCCCTGATCTAGCAAAGTACATAAGGAAAGGCTTAACTTTGAACACGAGTACTCCTGTTGAATTAAGTTAAAAAATCATTTTGATTGAAAATTTAAGATTATTCAAAGAAAAACTAAACTCAAATTTTCTGTGTAAAAATGTTTGGGTTTTAGTAGGAAATTTTAGGTTTTGAAAACTGAATATTTTACAAAAATTAAAAAAAAATACTGAAAAAATATTTTTGAACACAGAAAGACTACCAAATGAGTTTCAAAAATGAGAACATATTTTGGATTTTGGTTTCAATTTTTTGATGCAAAATCAAAAAAGTTTGAATTTTTTTTTAAATATCCTGCAAAAAATAATTGACATTTTTTACCAGCTACAATAGGCCTCATGAGCTCTACACTAGTTCCAGATAAGTGACCATGGAGAGGCACACGTAGGGACTAGGGCAGCTATTGCAGTTCATAGAATGGACTACCAACTGCACTGCCTTTTGCCTATAGGTTAGGAAGTTGAATTCCACCCCAATCCATTAATAAAAAAGGCTTAGTTTGCCATACAAATCTTGATTAATCAGGCTTTGTGTGAGATGGGAAGAATTTCACCCTAGAAATGCAGGCTAATATCTGTAAAAAAAATGTGTGCCTGAAGGTAGGCGCCCAAGTTACCTAAATAGTGGCCAGAAGTGTTGAGCAATGAGCAACTTGACCCTGAAGTCCATAGGAGCTGTTGGAAGATGAGCTCTTTTGAAAATCTAGTTGTAAGTGCAGGGCACTCTAAAAAAATCAAGCCCTTTTCAGGTATGTGAAGTGAGGTACTGAAAAAACAGACATCCAAATGCACTTCTCATTTGAAAATCTTGGTCCAGAATCACTGGGCCAGATCCTTAGCTGATATAAATTGGCATAGCAACCTTGAAATCTATCATTTACACCAGCAGAGAAGCTGACTCGTTATCTATAAGAAACATTTTTGATATGTTTACGTTTAAACTAGCCTCACATATAACCGTACAGATGGAAAGCAAACGAGCCAAAACTCTGACCATGGTGCACCTTTAAGCACAGGGGGCTGTTGTCCAACTTGCCAGGGAAGAGGAGCAAGGCTCAGAAGCTGCTGCGAAAGGGGGTCAGCATGGGGACACTGACTCATCCCCAGCGACCAGAAGGTCTGGAGAGATCAAAAGGGGCAGCCTGGTGAGAAGCCCTTTTAACTCTGCACCAAAGAGAGGGATAGCTCAGTGGCTTGAGCACTGGCCTGTTAAACCCAGGGTTGTGAGCTCAATATTTGAGGGGGCTATTTAGAAAATGGGGGGTGTAAAAAAAAAGTCTGGGAATTTGTCCTGCTTTGAGCAGTGGGTTGGACTAGATGATCTTCTGATGTCCCTTCTAACCCTGATAGTCTATGATTCTAAGCAACACCCACCCTCCATCCCCTTGAGATAGCAAAATGCAAGTTTGGTAAGGACGTGCTGTAGACATCACACTAGCTATTCCTTCCTAGGGGGGCTGGGAAGGCATTCCCCCATCATCAATGTGCTAGTCACTTCTTTCCAGGAGGACTGGGAAGGAATTTCTTCCCCACCACCAGATTGGCTTAGGTGGAGTGGGGGCTTTTTTTTGCCTTCCTCACAGTGGGTTCGGGAAGGACTTTGTTATGGTGAGCAGGGAAGGGTGTTCGGCTTTGATGTCACAACTCATTATGAAAGTGTGGGGTGGATGTCCAGTGCAGGCACTCCATAGGGAAGGGGTATAGTGAGCAGATAAATGTCTTGGTAAAAGGTTTAAAAAAGGAGGTTTGGTTAAAGGAATGGAATGGGGGTGGGGGGAGTTGGGGCCCCTATGACTGGTACGGCATAGAGCCAACCCCTCTTTCTTATAGCCCACCTTAATCCTTTTATGGGGGGTGGTGGTAAGGTCCCAGCAATGGGTTGGCTGGAGAACCTGGTTGGAAAAAGAAGGGGGCTGGCAGAAACCCCCCAGGTGGTTATTGAATGAACATGGAGTAACCTGCACTGTACAACATTATCTGCCAGACAGTACCAGACATTTAATAGTAAAGTTGCATCCTCATTAAAACCATATCAATTGTCTCCTGTCCTTTTGGTATAGCTGGACAATGCAGTGCTTCAATAATGCATGCTAACCTTAAAGTGAATTGCAATTACTTGTTAGCAAAATGATTAGTCGTGCCGTTAGCAAGTTTAAGATAATCAGACTTGCACATGCACGTTAAAGTCACTGCAGGATTTATGTAATTTAACAGAAAAGCTGAACTGAATGAAGTATTTAATGCTTATTTTTGGATCTGCTTTCTACACCATCTGGGATGGGAACATTCTGGTCTTAAGCTCTGATCTGCATTGACCCCCATTAGTTACTGTCTTTGCAGCTCAGAGTACTGACATTGCTTTGTGCTACTGTATCATCTCATGCACAGGAGGTCTGCAGAACCATCAATGACCTTTGGCTACTTAGTAACTACAGCTATAATATTGTTAGCAAGAAACTGGACTAACCAGCATCTGAGCACTCTAACATCCTAAAGGGCACCCTATCTGACCATGTTGATTTGATTTGCAACCTGGAAAAGACGACAAACATCACATGGTTTCTAAATGACTCTCTGGGATTCTTTCTGGCTTTTCGGAAGATTTCTCAACTTAAATTATGCTGCTATTAACATTTAGATATTAAAAAATAAAATAAAGGTCACCATTTAATTACTCCACTTCTGGCTCACAATCAACCCAGTAACCAGCATGCAATTATATAAATGCTGTACTGGTGTGTTAGAGCCACAACCACTACTAATTTACACTCCCCAGTGCCAGCTAAGACTCTAGGAAGCATCCATCCTTACAGAGGTCAGCTGCTGATTTTGCCATTGAGCTTCTTTTGAGGTTTCCTCTAGGGAGGCAGAATTCCAGGTTTATTATAGCTTATGTTCTTAGGAACTTCTGATCCAGCCCACTTCTGATGGTGGGATTACATGACAGCAGTAGGATGTGCCACAGACATACACACAAAGGGGAAAAAGAAATAAGGGGAATTATAACTGTGATCCTGCACTCTAGATATATTGTACTGATAATAGCTCTTTTGGTAAAGGATCAGGCCTTGGGTGGCAAGCCAGACCTTGCCCACAGACAACCTGCCAACCTGAAGCATATTCTCACCAGTAACTGCACCGCACCATAGTAACTCCAGCTCAGGAACCAATCCATGCAACAAACCTCGATGCCAACTCTGCCCACATATCTACACCAGAAACACCATCACAGAACCTAACCAGATCAGCCACACCATCACCGGTTTATTCACCTGTACGTCCACAATGTAATATATGTCATCATATGCCAGCAATGCCCCTCTGCTATGTACATCGGCCAAACTGGATAGTCGCTACGGAAAAGGATAAATGGACACAAATCAGATATTAGGAATGGCAATATACAAAAACTTGAAGGAGAACACTTCAATCTCCCTAGCCACACTATAGCAGATCTTAAGGTGGCCATCCTGCAGCAAAAAATCTTCAGGACCAGACTTCAAAGAGAAACTGCTGAGCTTCAGTTCATCTGCAAATTTGACACCATCAGCTCAGGATTAAACAAAGACTGTGAATGGCTTGCCAACTACAAAACCAGTTTCTCCTCCCTTGGTTTTCACACCTCAACTGCTAGAACAGGGCCTCATTCTCCCTGATTGAATTAACCTCGTTATCTCTAGCTTGCTTGCATATATATACCTGCCCCTGGAAATTTCTACTATATGCATCTGATGAAGTGGGTATTCACCCACAAAAGCTCATGCTCCAAAACGTCTGTTAGTCTATAAGGTGCCACAGGATTTTTTGCTGCTTTGGTAAAGGATGTTCTCCTTCCTTCTGCACAAACACCCACCTTAGCAATTCTTTCAGTGAGAGATAACATGCAATTACTCTGGTGGTTTCTTTCCAAACGCTATTCTTCTGTGACTCAGTCAGCACCAACAGAGGAACAGAAGAGAAGTGCTCAAAGAAAAAGATAAATGAAATGTCACCCTTGTAGGAACATAGCGTTCTGATTCAGCGTGACAAATCCTGGCACTTTACAGTAAGCGTAGGATCTAGCTTTTGGTGCATCAGAGGAAGGACAAAATGAAAACATAACATACCTCACACAATCTAACTGGGAAAATTCCTAATTACTCTTCAGATAATTAGTTTGCATCCTGAAGCATGACACCGATCAAATTGAGTTCAGTGGAATTATTTATATGCATAAAGTTAGGCACGTGGCCTAAGTGTTTCCGGGATCAGGATCACATTAGATACAGCCATACTAAGAATATTGCACCTGGAAGCTGATAGGACTGTGTCACAGAAGTGCAAAGCAACAGGCTAAGGGGCAAAGCATCACTGAGCACTATAAGAGAATTAAATTGTTATTCAGGCTTTCTTTAAATGAAGAAACCCATGATTAGAACATTTAACGAAACTCGGTAAGTTTGTCAAAAGTGTTCTCTCTGGAAAATCATTTAGACATGAAAAAGAACAGTTTTGCACAACACTTCACCTTACAATCTGCCTTTCTCCCTCCCTCTCTCCCCAAACTCAGATTTCCCTCCCATTTCTTTCTCTTGACTATTCTTCTATTTCAGTGATTATGCCACTTTTTTTTTAACTCCTTTGTGGCACTATTTTAATGTAAATGGTCGTGTTCTTTTTTCCCCTTATCATTTTTATGTACGTTTCACCAAAATTGTTAAATATTTTTGTAATTAATTTGTAATCAGGTAAAGACTGAATAAAAATGGAAAGAAAAAATACACAACATTTTTGTTTTCATAACGGCTAGACAAGTTCCCATTTGTTTGCCAAATTCTGCCTTTAGATATATGTCAGCATATACTAAAGATCCAGAACCTCCACGGTCGCATTCTTTGAAATGCTTCCAGTTCCAGGCACAGAGCCAGTTAGACAGGCAGAACTGCTGCAGGATCTCAACATGTAATGAGATGATGCTGTTCAGAGGAGGGATGAGGTTTACTAGGAACTGGGGAAGCTTTGGGGAAAGGAGATACTTATATTGGAAGGATGGGCACCACCTAAACCAAAATGGAACTAGATAGCTGGCATGTAAAATTTAAAGGTCATAGAGGAGTATTTAAACTAAGGGAGGGGGGAAGCCAACAGGTGTGGAGGAACAGGTTTGGATAGACATATCCGTTAGGGGAGGATTTATTAAAGAAGATACTTTGTATCCTAATAAAGAGAAGAGGATAGAAATTGATAAAATACAGGTAGGAACTGAAGAGATATAGCCAAATGACAAGGAGTCCAATACAATTATATCACATTGTGAAAGTAGAATTAATTATATTGTAAAAATAAGAATGGATTAAAGAAATGTTGTATGTACCTTTAAGCAGAAATAAGAAATGTTGAAATACAGGTGCCAGGAAAAGAAACATTAGGCATAAACAATGGTGCTAATGGCAAAACATTAGCAGAATGGTAATAGTTAGTAAGTAAGTAAGTTAGTAAGGAAATAAGATATGCATGTCTAGCCCAAGTAAACTTTTCAGATTCTGCTTCCTTTGTTATCTTGTTAAGTTCTTGTCCTTTTATCTGTATAAATAAGATAATATGAGCACCATGCAAGACACAAACTATCTGGGTGTTATTAGCAGAGCGCTGTGCTAATAAAACAAAGTGGTTTGACAAACTGTGAGTCCTGAGTAACTTTGACAACATGAAGGCAGACAACGAAATATTGACAAACTTTGTAAGTACTTATATACAAATGCAAGAAGTCTAAATAGTAAGATGGGTGGACTTGAGGGCTTAGTATTAAATGAGGATATTTATATAAGAGGTATCATTGGTGGAACAATGATAATAAATAACATAATAATACCAGGGTACAAAATATATAGGAATGACAGAGTAGGATGTGCTGGTGGATGGGTGGCACTACATGTGAAAGAAAGCATAGAATCAATTATAGTAAAAAATCTTAAATTAATCAAACAGTACCATAAAATCTCTATGATAGAAATTCTATGTTGAATATTTTTGGCTGCTGGCACCTGGTAGGGCCTCATAGCTACTCTGGCCCCAGAGTTTGTGATGATGTGGTGATATGTCCCGGTTGTGCGAACAGGCTTTGTAAAGAATACATCTTGATATTGGGCAATCATCTCAGTTACCTCTTTCTTCTGAGCTGTCGTTAGATCAAGAGACACCCTCACCTGTTCAGGATTTTTGTTTCCTGGGTGCAGGTCTTCTCGAATCACTGTGCATGCCTCTTGCACATGCCATGGTTTCAGAAGGTTAACATGATATATCTGCTCTACTTTTCGAAGTCCTGGTTGTCACACCTTGTAATTTACTTTCTCTACAGGTTCAACTATTTTGTAGGGCCCTTGCCACTGGGCCAACATCTTACTTTCGGCCGTGGGTACCAGTACCATTACTTGGTCACCAGTTTGAAACTGATGAAGCTTGGCTTGGCGGTTGTAGTAGGTTCTCTGGGCCTCTTGGGCCTTCTCTTGGTGTTCCCTCACTATGGGAGTGACCCGGGCTATCCGATCCTTCATCTGTAGTACATGTTCTATTACGTTCTTCCCCTCACCGGGTCCCTCCTCCCAAATTTCCGTGACTATATCCAGGATGCCTCGAGGGTTGCGTCCATACAACAGCTCAAAGGGGGAGAATCCAGTGGAAGCTTGGAGACCTCATTGGTGGCGAACATGAGGTACGGTAGTAGGTTGTCCCAATCTTTCCCATCCTTGCTTACCACCTTTCTTATCATGGCCTTGAGGGTTCGGTTAAATCTTTCCACTAGACCATCGGTTTGTGGATGGTAAACCGAGGTCCGCAGTGTCTGGACATGGAGCAGGGAACACAAATTCTTCATCAACTTGGACATGAATGGTGTTCCCTGGTCTGTGAAGATTTCTTTTGGTAGCCCTACCCGGGCAAAGATTGCCACTAATTCTTTGGCAATGCTCTTGGAAGCTGTATTTCGTAGAGGGACAGCTTCTGGGTACCTGGTTGCATAGTCTAGGATGACAAGCACATACTGGTGGCCTCGGGTCGTTTTCTCTAGTGGCCCCACAAGATCCATGGCGATCCACTCGAATGGGACTTCGATGATTGGCAGGGGTACCAGAGGAGCTCTTAGATGTGGACGAAGGCAGTGCAGTTGACATTCGGGGCAAGAGGCACAGTACCGCCGGACGTCTTCATGTACCCCCGGCCAGAAGAACCTGCGTAAGATTCGAGCCTGGGTTTTCTCCACTCTCAAGTGTCTTCCAAAAAGGTGACTGTGAGTGAGGCTTAATATTGCCTTCTGGTGTTTCCAGGGGACTAGGAGCTGGTGTACCTCTTGCTCCTGCATTTGCATGACCCAGTATAGGAGATTCCTCTTGATCACAAAATAAGGCCTTGGCCCCCGGCCCTTTCCCTCTGTGGGCACCCCATCTATCTCAGCCACCTCCTTCCTGGCATTCTCGTACCTTGGGTCACCTGGCTCATTAATAATTGGTTGGTTTCTTGCTGTAACCTCATGGACTCCTGTTGTGCCATCGCCTGAGCCCGGGTTGCCTCCTGCTGGGCTGCTGTGGCTTGCACTAGTGCTCTCACCACCTCTTCCATGGTGGTACAAACAACAACAAAAAAACCCACAAACAAAAACCCCTGTGCACTTTTTTTTGTTTTTTTTTTTAATTTTTGTTTTTTTAGTAAACACCTCTTTGTTCCACCACGCTGTGAACAATCAAGATTCCACTTCTCACACCAATTGTGGAAGAGCTCTGACCTTGCTCCCGTGGGTCCTGTGCTTCTAGGTGGTTTATGCTAGCCTCAGAGGCTCACTGTGACCGTCTACGTAGTCCTTCTCTCTCTCTAGGGCCAGGGTTACAGTCTACTGAGCCCTTTTCATCATAGGCCTGCAAGGAGATTGGTGAGAGAACTCCCACAGTCTCTGTTCAGCCTCCTGTCCTGACAGGGCCTGACTTCCCCTCCCAGGAGATGTTCCTATAGTGGTGGGTTGGGGGGAACCCGGGCTCGCCCTCTACTCCGGGTTCCGGCCCAGGGACCCTAATGGTAGCAATTGTTGGCAGCCAACCTTTCACTGCCAGAGTTGCTACATTTCCCTGGGCCACTTTCCCACAGCTCTCCTGCTTCTCTCTTCTTCATCCTTACCTTAGGGCTTCTTTAACGATGGTCTGAGGGTGTCTTCAGTAACCAGCCCTTTAGCCATACTTCCTCACCTCTGGCTCCCTGGCTCTTCCCTGCCTGACTAGAGTGAGCCCTTTTTATAGTATCAGCAGGGCCTTAATTAGAGTCAGGTGGTCACATTAACTGAATGTCCTCACCTGACTCTTTGCAGATTAATTAGAGTCAGGTGTTCTCATTAGCCTGGAGCAGCCCCTGCTCTGGTCAGTCAGGAAACAGAAAACTGTTAATCCAGTGGCCAGTATATCTGCCTTCTGCTATTCTGCTGTACCCAACTTGCCTGGGTCTATCACATCACTTAAAGATCCCTTGATGCTTTCAGGGTAGTGTAAGGGGGCCTTCATTTAGCTCAGAATGCATATTACATCTGCAGTTTGCCAGGGAGAGATATTTTTAATAAAACAACATTTAGTGCTCATTGGTATATTGTAGCTTTTCAAAGCTACAGCGATTGAGAGATGGTATTTTAGTCCAGAATGAAATAATTATAACATAAAGTAGGTAACCTTCTGAGAGTAGCTTTTTTTCGATCAGGTCTTAGGGTACGTCTACACTACAGGATTATTTCGATTTTACATAAACCGGTTTTGTAAAACAGATTGTATAAAGTCAAGTGCATGCGGCCACACTAACCACATTAATTCGACGGCGTGCGTCCATGGTCCAAGGCTAGCGTCGATTTCTGGAGCACTGCACTGTGGGTAGCTATCCCATAGCTATCCCATAGTTCCTGCAGTCTCCCCCGCTCCTTGGAAGTCTGGGTTGAGAGCCCAGTGCCTGATGGGGCAAAAATCATTGTTGTGGGTGGTTCTGAGTACAGCCTCACCCCTCCCTTCGTGAAAGCAGGAGACAACCATTTAGCGCCTTTTTTCCTGGGTGAACTGTGCAAACGCCATAGCACAGCAAGCATGGACCCTGTTTAGATTAATACTGCAATCGTGGACGTTGTAAAAGACCTTGCGCATTCTCATGCAGTCTATGCTGAACTGGGACCTGCAAAGCCAGGCGAGGAGGAGGCGTGGCTATGGCAGCACGGCGACGAAAGTGATGAGGACATGGACATAGAATAATCTCAAACCGTGGGCCCCTGCTCTTTGGAGATCCTGCTGGTAATGGGGCAGGTTCTAGCCATTGAACGCCGATTTTGGGCCTGGGAAACAAGCACAGACTGGTGGGACCACATAGTTTTGCGGGTGTGGGACGATTCGCAGTGGCTGCGAAACTTTTGCATGCGTAAGGGCACTTTCTTTGAACTTTGTGACTTGCTTTCCCCTGCCCTGAAACGCCATAATACCAAGATGAGAGCAGCCCTCACAGTGGAGAAGCAAGTGGCATAGCCCTCTGGAAGCTTGCAACACCAGACAGCTACCGGTCAGTCAGGAATCAATTTGGAGTGGGAAAATCTACTGTGGGGGCTGCTGTGATGCAAGTAGCCAAAGCAATCATTAAGCTGCTGCTACGAAAGGTTGTGACTCTGGGAAACGTGCAGGTCATAGTGGATAGCTTTGCTGCAATGGGATTCCCTAACTGGGGTAGGGGGGCGATAGATGGAACCCATATCCCTATCTTGCCACTGGAGCACCAGGGCACCCAGTACATAAACTGCAAGGGGTACTTTTCAATGGTGCTGCAAGCACTGGTGGATCACAAGGGACGTTTCACCAACATCCACGTGGGATGGCCAGGAAGGGTTCATGATGCTCGCATCTTCAGAAGCACTGCTCTGTTTAAACTGCTGCAGCAAGGGAATTACTTCCCAGACCAGAAAATAACAGTTGGGGATGTTGAAATGCCTATAGTTATCCTGGGTGACCCAGCCTACCCCTTGATGCCATGGCTCATGAAGCCATATACAGGCAGCCTGGACAGTGGTCAGGAGCTGTTCAACTACAGGCTGAGCAAGTGCAGGATGGTGGTATATGCATTTGGCTGTTTAAAGGCGCGCTGGCACACATTACTCACTCATTCAGACCTCAGCCAAACCAATGTCCCCTTTGTTATTGCTGCTTGCTGTGTGCTCCACAATCTCTGTGAGAGTAAGGGGGAGACCTTATGGCAGGGTGGGAGGCTGAGGCAAATCACCTGGCCGCTGATTACGCGCAGCCAGGCACCAGGGCGATTAGAAGAGCACACCATGAAGCGGTGCACATCAGAGAAGCTTTGAAAACGAGTTTCATCATGGGCCAGGGTACAGTGTGACTGCTGTGTTTGTTTCCCCTTCATGAGCCCCCTCCCCCCTTTATTGACTCCTTCCCTGTAAGCAACCCACCCTCCCCGTTCGATTACAGCTTGCTTAAGGAAATAAAGTCACTATCATTTAAAAATCATGTATTCATTATTAAAAAGTCATTATAAAAAGAGGGAAAGAACTGAAAAGGTATCCCAGGTGTGGTTTGGGAGGAGGATAGGAAGGAAGGAAAAGGCCATTAAAAACATTTCAATGTAATGACAGCCTTTTGGTTGGGCTGTCCACGGGGGTGGAGTGGTCGGGTGCACGAAGCCTTCCCCCACGCGTTCTTATACGTCTGGGTGAGGAAGATATGGAACATGGTGAGTGGTGAGGGTGGTTACACAGGGGCTGCAGTGGCACTCTGTGACCCCGCTGCTCTTCTTGTAGCTCCACCAGACGTCAGAGGATGTCAGTTTGATCACGCAGCAGCCCCAGCGTTGCATCCCACCACCGCTGATCTTCCTGCCTACACCTCTGATCTTCCTGCCGCCACCTCTCATCTTGAGCGTCTCTCCTATCCTCACGTTGGTCCCTCCTATCCTCACATTGGTCCCTCCTATCCTCACATTCACTGGCATCTTTCCTGTACTTTGCTATCACGTCCTTCCACTCATTCAGATGAGCTCTTTCATTGCGGGTCACTTCCATGATTTCCGAGAACATTTCGTCTTGCGTCTTCTTTTTCCTCCGTCTTATCTGAGCTAGCCTTCAGGATGGAGTAGGGAGGCTTGAAAAATTTGCAGCTGCATGAGGGAGGGAAAAAAGGGAGAGAAGTATTTAAAAAGATACATTTTACAGAACAATGGTTATACTCTTTCACAGTGAACAACGCTATTCACCTTACATAGCACATGTGATTTCACTACAAGGTCGCATTTTGCATCTTAATATTGAGTGCCTGTGGCTCTGGTGTTACAGATCTCAGAGACGCAGGTCCGGGCATCAGAATTCAGCTTGCATATGGCCATGGTAAGCCATTGTCTTTCGGCTTCTCCAGCCTTCATATACACAGTGCCCTCTGATGCTTCTTTCCTGTTAACATGCAGCAGCAGAGGCCAACCCCCCCCATCCAATTCTCTAGAATGATTGCTTTACCCCTCCCCCCACCACATGGCTGGTATCATGGAAGATCACTGCTAATCACCCCCCCCTTTCTCCCCACACTGCGTGGCTGGTCGCTGCAAAGATTCCTGCTAGCCAAACGCAAAAAAGCTCAGCGCTATCCTTCCTCCCGTCCCCCCGCTTGGCTATGTGCAAGGAAGGATTTCTTTTAAGCAACAGCCCAGTAGGAAAATGGCCATCTCTGTCTCCTTAATTAAATTCCTGAATTTCAACCAGGTGACCATGAACGATATCACTCTGCTGAGGATAACAGAGCGAGATAAAGAACGGATGTTTCTTGAATGCCAGCAATCACCGGGACCACACGCAGCTATGCTTTGTCATGCAATGATACCCGATTACTTGCTACATGCATAGCGTGGTAAAATGTCCTACCATGGTGGACGGAACAAGGCTGCTTTGCCCAGAAACCTTCTGCAAAGGCTTTTGGAGTACCTCCAGGAGCGCTTCATGGAGATGTCCCTGGAGGATTTCCGCTCCATCCCCAGACATGTTAACAAACTGTTTCCAGTAACTTTACTAGCCGTGAATGCATCCCAAGCATCCTCATGGAAAATCAATCATTAAAAAATGCTTGCTTTTAAACCATGTTTTATATTTACAAAGGTACACTCACCAGAGGTCGCTTCCATGGCTTCAGTGTCTGGGCTAGTGGCTTGGGAGGGTAATTCCGTCTCGGTCACAAAAAGCTCCTGGATGTTGGGGCTAACGGAGTGCTGTGTGCTCGCTGCAGGGTCATCTTCCTCTTCCTCTTCCTCCTCCTCCTCATCTTCCCCCTCTGCAGAATCCTCAGCCATGGTTGAGATGACAACCCCCACATCGGAATCCATGGACAGGGGTGGGGTAGTGGTGGCGCAGCCCCCTAAAATTGCATGCAGCTCAGCGTAGAAGCAATATTTTTTGGCCCTGACCTGGACCTTCCATTTGCTTCTTTGGTTTTCTGGTAGGCTTGTCTGAGCTCCTTAACTTTCACTCTGCACTGCACTGAGTCCCTGGTGTGGCCTTTGGCCATCATAGCCTTGGAAATTTTTTCAAATATTTTTTCATTTCATCTTTTGGAACTGAGTTCTGTTAGCACAGAATCCTCTCCCCATATAGTGATCAGATCCAGTACCTCCCGTGCGGTCCATGCTGGAGTTCTTTTTCTGTTCTCAGGAGACTGCATTGCTACCTGAGCTGATGAGCTCTGAGAGGTCACCTGTGCTGATCAGAGCTCCACGCTGGCCAAACAGGAAATGAAATTCAAAAGTTCGCGGGGCTTTTTCTGTTTACCTGGCCATTGCATCCGAGTTCAGATTGCTGTCCAGAGCGGTCACAGTGGTGCACTGTGGGATACTGCCCGGAGGCCAATACCGTCGATTTGCGGCCACACTAACCCTAATCCGCTATGGTAATACCGATTTTAGCGCTACTCCTCTCGTCAGGGAGGATTACAGAAACTGATTTAAAGAGCCCTGTATATCGATATAAAGGGCCTCATAGTGTGGATGGGTGTGGTGTTAAATCGGTTTAACACTGCTAAAATCGGTTTAAACGCGTAGTGTAGACCAGGCCTCAGAAACGGAAGAAAACAGAATGAAAGTTCAAATGGCATGATGTTGATTCAGATGGTATAATTTAATGAGTGGTACTGTAAAGAAGATCAAAGAAGGACCATCAAAATATCAAGGTAGCGTGGCATTCCTCTCCTTTATTACTCTGGCTGAACTTACAATTAGAATAGGCCCTGGCATTCAAAAATGAAATAAAGGGTAACTAACATTTAGGTCCTTACCTTCTCCACTTTGAGACTAGATAGCAACTAATTAGGCAGATAATTGTGTGGTGCGCTGCCTGTAATACTGTACCCTGAAAACTCACAGCTGGGAGGAAAGCTGTAGCAAATATAGGTCTTGATCCTGCAATCATCAGTCATCTTAAGTAGTTCTTGCTCATGGAAATAGTACCATGTGTGAGTAGGGATTTGAACCAGGGTTTTAAATTCAGTCCAGAAGTCAAGGGAAGCCAGTGGAGTGTGCAGAACATGCAAATAATATGCTCACATTGGCCTTTCTTGCTTAAAGGTGACCTGCAAAGTTAAAAAAAATAGGTACATGCCCTCTTTTGCTTCTTCACTGTATATGAAGAAAGCATGAAAGTTAAGGGGTTTTTGTTTGTTTGTTTAATGAAGTTTACAGTGGGCAATTAACATTTCATCAGTCATAGGACAAAGGAAGGTTAGTTAGTTACAAATTGTTTCAATGAGTCATAAAACCAGTGTCTCTTTTCAGTCCATGATTTTTAGTGTCTTTCAGAGTTATGAATTTAAGTTTCTTGGAATTGGAAACGGTTCAGAAAAGAGCAACAAAAATGATTTGAGGTATGGAATGGCTTCCATATAAGGAGAGATTAATAAGACTGGGACTTTTCAGCTTGGAAAAAAGATGACTAAGGGGGAGATATGATAGAGGGCTATAAAATCATGACTGGTGTGGAGAAAGTAAATAAAGAACTGTTATTTACTCCTTCTCATAACACAAGAACTAGGAGTCACCAAATGAAATTAATAGACAGCAGGTTTAAAACAAAAAAAATGAAGTATTTCTTCACACAATGCACAGTCAACCTGTGGAACTCTTTGTCAGAGGATGTTGTGAAGGCCAAGACTATAACAGCGTTCAAAAAAGAACTAGATAAATTTATGGAGGATAGGTCCATCAATGGCAGTTAGCCAGGATGGGCAGGGATGATGGCCCTAGCCTCTGTTTGCCAGAAGCTGGGAATGGGCGACAGGGAATGGATCATTTGATTATTCCCTGTTCTCTTCATTCCCTCTGGGGCACCTGGCATTGGCTACTGTCGGAGGACAGGATACTGGGCTAGATGGACCTTTGGTCTGACCCGGGATGGCTATTCTTATGTTCCCAGGCTCACCCTTTGAAGGTCTATGCAGGTTTCCTTTGAGGACGAGGACTGATAGGTCAGATATGGAATGATTGCTTTGTGTGGTTTCTTGCAACATGTGTTAAACCCTTATGCTTAACAATCTGTCCCACTTTGTACTGAACTGTGACTCTCTGGTTATGTTTTCCAGTCCTGAAGAAATGCCTGGGAAGGTCAAAAACTTGTTTCTTCTATCAACAGAAGTTGTTCCAATAAAAGATATTATCTCATCCACTTTGTCTCTCTCAAAATGATGGACATTTGAGCAGTATGTAAAAATAATAAAATAACAACAATAGAAGAATATCATACCATAAGATGCTTGTACAAATGAATAAGTGATCACCATGAAACACCTGGGCAGCAACAGATATTAATCATTACAGGAGTATAACACTTTCCACACATATATATTCTTATCTATGTAGTATCTCAGATCAAGCATTGCTGCTGCATTGCATTCTGGAAATTATGCAAATTAAAATGTCTTATTTTAGGAATTATATAGGTTGAATTTAAGTAAACTGGTCTTTGGTTCTTGGAAATTTATTAAACTATTAAAGATCAATGGCTTCTGGGTATGCCATTATAACTTTGGAATGATTAATGGATACCAATTATTCCTGTCAGTGAATTTTCTGGTTACAACTTAGCTCCAGGTCTGAACTGCCAGTTATCTATAGTAGAAGAGGCCCTCAACAGATCTTTCTTGATACACTTGAAAATAGTGGTCAGTTAATAAAAGGTTACATTTAGGGCTATGTGATGGGATGTACCAGGCCCTTCATAGCCCCCTGCTGAAGGCCCTTTTGTCCTGCTACACCCCATCCCAGTAAGGAGCAGTGGAGATGAGTCCTCCAGGCCTGCCCAGAGAGAACTTGTGGAAGCAACCAATCAGAGCCCTGTAGACTCAGATAAAAGGAGCTGCAGGGGCTTAGCAGGTTAGTTCCTGGCTGAGGCAGGATGTGCCTTTCTGGTTAAAGAAACTTGACTGGCTGCATTTACTGGACCTGGGAGAGAGAGCACCTGAGAGCTCTAACCTGAAGTAGTGCAGGTAAAGGGACCAATCTGAAAGAGTCCCAGGGAATAGCAGCAGCAACTAATTAAAGGATGCAGCACATATCTGTTGTTTATATGGTCCCTGGGGTAGTGGGTGGGCCTGGGTTCCTCCACTGGCAAAGTGGTCTAAACTCCAAGAAAAGGATTAAGCTCCTTTAAAAGCCTGAGTGTAGGGTAGGATTTAAAGCCTCCAGAGATGGGGCTGAAGACCCTGGTGAAGGCAGAACTTTTTGCCATCCTGGAAAGGGTCCATTTTTGCCTCTGAAACTTGGCCAGAATGCTGATTTACAGAAGCCCTGCTCAGTGAGGTTGGCAACCTACAGGGGGAACCAGGAGCAGGACAAAGATTGCAGTATCACACCCAGCCACTCAGAGGTGAGTGCCTTCCAGCACTATTTAATACTAAGGAAAGGTTTGAGAGCTCATTCTTGTATTCCGTATTTTGCAGTCTCAGGGCTGGTCCACACTGGGGGGGGAAATCGATCTTAGATATGCAACTTCAGCTACGTGAATAACGTAGCTGAAGTCGAATATCTAAGATCGGATTACTCACCCATCCACACCGCGCAGGATCGATGTTTGCGGCTCTCTGTGTCAATTCCGGAACTCCGTTGGGGTTGATGGAGTTCCGGAATCGATATAAGCGCGCTTGGGGATCGATATATCGCGTCTAGATTAGATGCGATATATCGATCCCCGAGCAATCGATTTTAACCTGCCGATATGGCGGGTAGTCTGGACGTGGCCTCAGTCTGAACCCAGCTAGGCTGGTCTAGAACCAGTAAAGTGTTCCTGGCAGAGCTGCTGACAACTGTCTGTTAATATCTGTTACCCCACTCCTTAAAGGGAGGCAGTGTAGTCTAGTGAATGGGGCACTGGACTAAGTCAGGACATCTGGGTGACATTCCTCATTCAGTCTGTGACTTTCTGTATGACATTTTGCAAGTCATTTCACATCTCTGCTTCTGTTTCCCTTCCCTTGTCTATCTTTGTTCAGACTGTGAACTCTTCAGGGCAGAGACTGTGGATATTTGCTCAATGAGGCCCAATCCTGATTGAGTTCTATGTTACTGTATAACAAATATTAAAGGGTAATTAGGAGTGAGACAAAAATTTAGCTATCAGAAAACAGACTTTTGAGGGCAGGATAAAGTAGAAGCTGGGGTGTGGGGGATGATAACTGAGGTTGAACCCCATCCTTTCATGCATTTATACCTGCTCCTGTGTTTTTCACTTCATGTATCTGATGAAGTGGGTTCTAACCCACAAAAGCTTATGCCCAAATAAATTTATTAGTCTCTAGGGTACCACAAGGATGCCTTGTTTTTGCTAATACAGACTAACACTGCTACCACTCTGAAACCTATAGGAGAAGGAGGGATGGGTAGGGTAGGATGGTAATGGAGGGAAAGGTAGGAAAAGGTGCAGAGAGCAGCTGATAAACAGGAGGACAGAACAAATTATCTGGAGAAGAGGGAATAGTGCAAATGGAAAAAGGAGATAAGAATAGGACTCTATAAAAAGAATGCCTTTTTCTCCTCTTCCCCCTGCCAAAGGACAAGAAAGAAGAGGAGGATTCATGAAAGGAAGAAATAAATGGAAGATGTGACGAAAGGATAGATGCAGAGCTGTGGAAACTAGAGAAGGGAAAGGATAGGAAACTCCACTGAGACTAAAAGACTAATTATAGCAGCACATTTCTATCTACTCTCAAACACTGCAACATGATAGAGGCTCCTTAGCCACTGTCTTGGAGTTTTCACTGCTCTAACTGATCAGTTAGAGGCTTCAGGTAAACATCAGAATTGCATTTCTAATAGAAAAGTCTGATCCCCCTATATGAAAGCCATTTAATTTTGTTCCTGTCATAAATATATAACACCTAAGTGAACAGGTTATTTTTAATTCTTGTTTCAAATGATTTTTCTACTACTAAAGTAAAGCTCAGTGGTGTGTAATTTTTAAAGACTGGTGGAATGGTTTCTACTCTCCAGTTCTCTGGTATAGTGGGTGATTTCAATGAGCGATTATTTAGTTAGGTTAGCAACTCAACCTCCTTCATTCTAGAGTTTCCCTCAGAACTCTCATCTATACCTGCTGATAGTGGTGACTTGTTGCTGACTAACTTATCAAAATGTTCAACTCTGACTTACACCATATTTGTTAACTGAAAAAATATAATTTTTCTCAATATTCTTTTGGGTGAAAACTAATGGGTGGGTAGGAGGGGAAACTATTTTTTAGGCAGACGGGTCCCTTATAAACCTTCTAGTCTGGCCTCCTGCATAACACAGGCCAAAGCACCTCACTGGGTAATTTCTGTATCAAGCCCTTAAGTTCTGCTTGAGCTATTGCATGTCTTTTGAGAAGTAGCTGATCTTGATTTAAAGACTTCCAGTGATGGAGAAAACCAGCAGCACAGACTGTCCTGTAGTTAGAGATCTGCTGTCCTCCCAGAAGGTAATGGATTGGGTTGCCTACATTCCCCCACAATGAAAGAGCCACTGCTTCTCTTTCCCTCCCCTCCAGGCAGGAGAAGGAGCCCTTTACTGCTGCATAGGCTAAAGGATGTGAGCTGACTGCAGTGAAGCTGCTGCCCAAGACTTCTCCCTGAGCCAAGAAGGGGAAGGACATGCTTATCATTTGAAAAATTTCTGGGCCTAGTCCTGCAAGGTGTCAAGTAGTAGTGAGTTAGACTCAATGTAAGCCCACCTAATAGTAGGTGCAGCAGTTAGGAGGATGGACTTATCTTCCCTTTGTGGATTCTTATGGAGATTCCTCACAGTTTGAAGACAAAAGACTCTTGTCTGCATCCCATGGCTGTGAACACCTCTTTGTGTAAGAAAGATGTTTTTGAAACTCCTTTATTAACTCAGTTTTCAGAATACTTTTTTCTTCCTGTGAAATTTTGCTTGGGCAAGGAGAACATAGATCTATGGGATAGTTGAACTACTTTTCATTGCAAAATCAACCAACATATATCTGAAGTTGCTTTTAACTACTCTCAAATTATGAAACATCCTGGGACTCTCAGCAAGGGGTCATATACATATTGCCTGAAACTCAATAGTGCTTTATTTCTCAGTTTGGTCACTTCTGTATAAAGGTGCTCTGCAATCCTAGCAGAGATCATGTCATATGGGCTGAACATTTTTAACCTGATAACTCTGGATAAAAAGTATCTCACCCAGTGAAAGAGTTTCCATTGTAACTCTTAAGGGAAGAAGGAGGTGGTAGGATACTGGAATTTAACAGAACACTGATTTATTTTCAAATTATATCTTTAAATATATATTAAACTCTCCTTTCAGAATCACCTTTATTGGTGCCTTATGAGGTTCAGACACCAATATAACCCTTTTCTGATTGTTTTTTTTTTTTTGCAGTCAAGTTGCCTCTGTTAGAACTCGGTACTTTTCTTTCAAATATAGGTAGTCTTGAGCAGGACTTGTAAACTTATGAGGTAGCAATTTCTGCTATGCAATTTCATTATCAACCCTTTTATTCAGAAGATTACAATTCAGCTACAAAAAACCAACCCAGGCTGAAACTTGATGAGAAGCTATTTTCTAACCCTATTAGATAAGTCTACTGATTTCCTTCTATGTGGCAGAAGTATCTATCCTCAGGTTTTCCTAGAGCATCCCATCAACATAACATCTAGGGTGAAATTCTGACCTCATTGAAGTCACTGGCAATAGTCCTATTGACTTCAGTAGGGCCAAGATTTCACCCCAATAAAAATAAAAACTGCACCAATACAATCAGGTTAAAAAAAGTTTACCTGATTATCTACAGTGATTATTCTCAGATGTTCAGACCTTTTTCTTAGTGTCCAACCTGGATAGTCAGGTGGGAGGAAGAATCTTTCTGTGGAACAGCTATGAAAATCCTTCTATCTAGGTGTTTGTCAAATGTGCTCCACCATTGTAACTGAGAGCACAATTGCTATAATAACCTCTTTGTCACTGAGGAGGCATCAGAGGTAACCACCAGTCACTACTGACCTAGGCTGGATTCATACCAACAACACAGAGATGGAAGATTGAACGCTATAACTGAGCCATCCAGTCCATTGTAGATTAGTTTGAATAATTTTTTCTTCCTTAAAGAAATTGTCATGATTGTTTTAGTAAATTATAAGCAATATATAACTTTATTAACCTGAAATTAATTCTGACTTATCCCACAGCATCTTCAGTGATTATATTCCATTTAGAAGAGAAAAATCAATAAAACCATAACAGACCCTATCAACATTTCTGCTGAAGAATGAGGCTTTGTGATTGCAATAAGCTCCTGTTTTGCAAAATATTTATTTAAAAGTGGGTAGTCTAGGTACTGAAAGGCTACATTTAGACAAAGTGGTGAGAATTCATCTATTTTTCATTATTCAGGATGGCTTTCAATCACCAATGCTGGAATCGTCCTCTCCATGTTCTCAAGCTAGTATAATGTAGAGCCATATATGCCAATGTTGGGCTCGCTATCTCATTCCAAAGGCTGATATTTTGTATTGTGAGCCTTATTATAACTAAACAGTTGTTGCTGAGACATTGTGGAGTGACTTAGAAGAGCCTGCTATTGCAGAAGTTCCTGCTGTTTCTTGTGTGTGTCTGATGTAAAACATCTAGACTGTGAAACTGAACTTTTGCGTCCTGTCACCACAAGCAAGACAAATGAGACAATATACAAAACAGCCCACGTGCGCAGTGGAAAAACCACCATCTCTGCATGCTTTCAGAATGTTATCAACATCTTTGAACTGACTTTCTAGGAAGAAAGTTCTGGTTGTTTTAGTTCAAACAATACATTTTGCAAGAGCTCTTCCAAGTAATTTCAGGCATAGGAGTGTCACTTTCACTTACTCTTTGCAAGTAGCTAGGTGAGACAGAAAAAGAAACAAACAGTGGTAAGTAGTGAATAATTTACATCTCAAACATCCCTTATTATGATGGATGGTCTCTTAAACTCGTGTTTACTTTATCTTGTCAGGAATGTTGAATATGGAACTAAGATTCTAGACAAATGATTTAAGCTTACAGAATTGTTTTCATATGGATTAAAGCAACTTTCACAATTATGTCCTTAATTTTGCCTCAGTTATGTCCTTGTTTGTGTGTGTGTGTGGGGGGAGGATGTGTGTGATTTGTATGTGGTAGTGGCCAGATGCCCCAAATGAGGATCATGGATTTGCTATGTGTTTCTACAGCACCCAGCACAGTAAGATAATACCTGCCTTGAAGAGCTCACAATTTAAGTTGCCTGATTCTGCAAGAATTATGCATGAGTGATGTGAATCAAGTTACTCACCTACTTAAGTGTTTGCAGGGTGAGGTAAAGCAAGAAGCACCAAGCCTGCATTGTGAGAAGCAGAACCAGGCAACAGTGCTAGAAACTTGTTCAGACTAGCAATAAGCACAACTTAGACTAAACACAGTTTTAAAATAAATAACAAACACAAATAGTGATGTGAGGGAACCTCAGGAGGTCAGAAGATTTAGTTCTGACTAGTGCCCCAGGGTTGGATGCTTATCTAAACTATATCTGATCTCCTTGCATTTGCAAAACTTGTCCTGAGACTTAAGAAAAACAATCTCTTGTAAAATCCTTAGATCTTAGATCTTAAAATGCCACATGAACTGACTGCTGTACTTATCTACATGCCTCCAGCTTTCATCCAAACCACATCACATGATCCATTGTCTCAACCAAGCTCTAAGATACAACCTCATTTGCTCCAATCCTTCAGATAGGGACAAAAACCTACAGGATCTCTATCAAGCGTTCTTACAACTACAGTACCCACCTGCTGAAGCGAAGAAACAGATTGACAGAGCCAGAAGGGTACCTAGAAGTCACCTACTATAGGACAGGCCCAACAAAGAAAGTAACAGAACGCCACTAGCCGTCACCTTCAGCCCCCCACTAAAACCCCTCCAGCACATCAGGGATCTACAACCTATCCTGAAAGACGATCCCTCACTCTCACAGACTTTGGGAGACAGGCCAGTCCTCGCTTACAGACAGCCCCCAAACCTGAAGCAAATACTCACCAGCAACAAAACACTACACAACAGAAACACTAACCCAGGAACCAATCCCTGCAACAAACCCTGTTGCCAACTCTGTCTGCATATCTATTCAGGGAACACCATCATTGGTTCATTCAGCTGCACATCTACCCATGTGATATGTGCCAGCAATGCCCCTCTGCTGTGTACATTGGCCAAACCGGACAGTCTCTATGCAAAACAATAAATGGACACAAATCAGACATCGAGAATTGTAACATTCAAAAACCAGTAAGAGAGCACGTCAGTCTCTCTGGAGGCTCAACAACAGACTTAAAAGTGGTCATTCTTCAACCAAAAAATGATCAAAAACAGACTTCAATGAGAAACTGCAGAACTGGAATTAATTTACAACTTGACACCATCAAATTAGACTTGAATGAAGACTGGGAATGGCTGGGTCACTATAAAATTTTTTCCCCCTGTTGATATTCACCCCTTCTTGTCAACTGTTGGGAATGGGCCACATCCACCCTAATTGAATTGGCCTCGTTAGCACTGACCCTCCCCCCTCCCACTTGGTAAGGCAACTCCCATCTTTTCATGTGCTGTATATTTACACCTGCCTACTTTTTTTTCCACTCCAGGCTTCTGATGAAGTGGGTTACAGCCCACAAAAGTTTATGCCCAAATAATTTGTTTTTACAAAAAGTGTTTCAATGCAGCTTTCCCTCCTAGTTGTTGAAATTATATAATTGGAATGGACTAACTAACCCTGTCCCCTTCCCGACCAACACAGAATTTTTACTCTGATCTGCTATTTCCATGAATTGTAGGAACATGAAACCAGTTATCAATGGACTCTTCAAGTGGAAAAGAATCTATATTTTTCATGCAAACTGCAGCAAATTTTAGGCTCCTGAAGAGTTTTAGGCCCCAATCCTAAGAACCATGAGGATTTTTGTTCAGAGTTAGTAGGAAACAAAGCCTTAAACAATAAATGCAACCTATCTTATAGCTCTGCCTTTCCTGGCACTGCTGCTGCCACCACTGGCCATCCAGTTGTGGGTTTGGCTGGGGAAGTTTTTGCTTTATTATGCCGCATGCAGGTTCTGGAGCAGCTGAGGAGGCAATATGTGCTATTCTGATGAACCTGGGAAGCTGAGTAACACACACTGCCATCTCAGCTGCCCTGGAACCTGCATAGGGCATATCAAAAGCTGTTTCTTCTTTGGGAAGAGACACTGTGGCTTTTCCCAGGCAGCCTGGAGTCTGGGGAGAGGAGGTGTGACTGTGGTTCACCTGGGGCTCCTTTGGGTAGGTGGTGGTGGGAGGTGTCTCAAGGCTTTGGCCAGCTCGGGGCTCCTCTGGCCAAGCTGGCTAGCCTTCCTGAACGGGGGCTCCACCTGCTGTGCATGCCATCTTGGAAAGTGGCATCTCCTCAGATTACCACAGTGGGAAATGTTGGAATCTAAAGATGAAATATTGTATAGGAGATGGAAAATACCAGCAGGTAATGAGTACTGGTATCAGCCAGATACATTGAAACAGGAGATTATGGCATGAATTTAAAACTCTTGGATGTTTTAGGGTTGCAAAAAATCTTAGCCAAGCTAAGAGAGAATTTCTATTGGGTAAAATGCGGATGTGATGTAGAAAATTGGTGCAGGAAATGTTTACGTTACAGAGAAGGGACCCCTGAAGCAGGGAAAGCCTCTATGCAGCAATATTTCATGGGGGCACCAATGGACCACATTGCTGTTGATGTGCTGGGCCTTTGCCTGAGACAGAGCCTATCAATCCATATTTCTAGGTGGTTATGGATTAAATTACACAATGGCCTGAGGCTTATCCAGTAAGGAGCCAAGAGGCTGGGACAGTAACAAAGGTCCCTAGTAAATGAGTTCTTCACCAGATTTAGGCTCCCAGATGAGCCACACACTAATCAAGGGAGAAACTTTGAAACCAAAGTGTTTCAGCAAGCTTGTGAGATTCTAGGCATCTAGAGCCCCCACCCCAATCTGATACGATGGTGGAAAGGTTCAGTCAGACTCTATGGGTATGTCCACACTGCAAGAAAAGACCACAGTTGGTCTGGGTCAATTGGTTCAGGCTAAGAGACTACTGAATTGCAGTGTAGATGTTCAGGCTTGAGATGAGCCGAGGCTCTAAGACCCACCCACTCACTCAAGCCTGAATGTCTACATTGCAATCTTTAGCCCCACAAGCCTGTTTCAATTGACCTGGGCTCTGAAACTAGGTGTCCCGGCTTTTTTATTCCAGTGTAGACATACCCAGTATGTTCAGATGGCTACCTTTTAAGAACAGCATCAAAAGAACTGGAAACAGCATATCCTGTTGGCTTTGATGGCTTATAGAACTGTACACCAGCAATCCTCTTGGGCATGAGCTAAGGCCCCTAAAAACATCTTTGGTATGGAATGCCAAGAGGAAGAAAGAAATTTGGACTATGTTGAAATTTTAGTCCAAATTTCAGTTGTGGATTGTATGTTGAAATGTTACAATCCAAAAGTGAAAAAGCTCACAAATAAGCTTTTCACAGTGACAATTAAGCTTTCGAATTCCATAATCTTGTCACAAAGCTTGAAGACAGTGAGCTCCTGTCGAAGGTATGTGATGACACTTCTATGCTATATCCATCCAACAGCACATAGAAGTACCCTTTGCATATGTAACTAAAAGAAGCATTATAATGATTCTTGCCCCATTAGATCCAAGTACTTAACCAAAACTCGGGTTCTTGAGGGTTGTTCCCTTTAGACAGAAAAAGGAATGATGGAATCAGGTATTTCTTTGATGCACTCCTGTTTATTGACAAAGATCATACAAAGTTCTGTTTCCCTGAACACAATAGGACTCAAACAGCAGGAGTCAGTTTCTTTGCTAGCAGTCCCAAGCCTCTTTTCAGTAGGTGCCTTATGCCCAATTTATCTTGGCTTTTCTCAGGGTCATGCTACTAATGTGTCTCTGCAAAGCTTATTTGTGGCTATGTTAGAGTCCCTTTCATCAGTTAAAATTCTCTTGTCCTTTGAGTGGCTTCAACAGAGCATATTATAGGCTTAGGTTAAGGATGATAAACAAACATGTTAAGATATAACATATCTGAACTTTTGCCCAAAAGGCAAATTCCGCTTGAATGGGATGTTTTCTGAGATTCTAAAACAGTCCAAATAACTTTAACAATGAAATGTCACCTGCCCTTGCATTTGCTGGTGCTACCAGGACTGGGAATGCCAAAATGCAAAGAGGCTGCTCTTACAGAAGTAGAAGTTAGTGGATTTCTCACAAGATATTGTTTAAAACTAAGATGTCTGGATTAATCAGATAGGCACCTGACTCCCAACCCAGAACGATTTAACTTTCAGCAAGATACAAGTTAAATGCTATAAAATGACTCTTATCTACACTTGTCTCTAATGTCAGCAGGAGACATTTGAGGATGCATTAAAGTATGAGGCATCATACCACTGACTTGATATGCGATTCCTGGAAAGTCAAAAACTGCTACATTTTCACAAATATTCACTTGGTTTGTGGCTTAATTTTGGGGTGACCCTTTTGAGACACCTACCTAATTTTCAGAGGTGCAGAGCAAACCGCTCCACTATGCAGTTAAAAATGGAAACCTTACAAGCTGAAAACCAATTGTGTCTTCAAGGGAAAAAGACTGGGAACATTCACCCTATCTGGCCCTGTGAAACTTTGCAAGCTCTGATTTGATTTCCAATGCAGGTTAATATCAAGTGGAACCAAAAAACTGCACAACGTGATTTGTGTAGCTTAAAAGGCTTCCAGCTGCTCTGGACAAACCCAGGGACCATCTTCTGCTGTCAGCTTGGAAGATCTGAAAAAACAAATGTAACTGACAAAGTTAGGTACAACCAACCCACACTTGCATGTCTCTCCTCCTTTTACCCCTTTTGCAATAGATGGACCAGTTGAGGAAAATCTGTAACAGAATTTGCCCCAGCAACCCAAGTACAATGTTATTTTGGCCAGACCATATGTGTGCCCTTTGTGTAATACCCACATCATCATATTCAGAGGTATACATCTCTCAGATTGCTACACAGCTTTTTCATAGCTTTGTTTTCAAATGCACATTGGCTCCTTCTGTTCCAAGTTGCATAACAGGAAAATATATGGACTTGTCTTTTTTCCCCCTAACATAGCTCTTAATGCTGAACTCCTAGTTACAACTGCAACAAGTTTTATAGTAAGAAACAGAGTTCCCTACTGTCTCCATCTTTCCAAAGCAGAAACCAAGAACTGCCCTCCTCTCTTTACCCTCAAAATTAATGTTTAAGTATGTTTGCTTCTATTTTAAATGAAAGCAAAGTTCCTGTAGCTAGGGAACAAAGAAGAAGAAAAATGGCAAAACAATAGCATGAGAAGGCAGAAGATTCTAATGGAACTGGTTAGAAAATGGGTTATTTTATTCAGGTGAAATGTTGATAAAAAGAAATTTTTTACTTTTCAGTGAATAATTTAGAATTTTTTTTTTACAATAAAAACTCCAAACTTTTCCATTTTCAGCAGTGAAAACTTTTTTTTCAGCTCCCCTCCCCCCCAAAAATTTAGCCAAACAGAGGCGAAAAAAAGGATGTGTTTTCAGTTTTGACAAAAAAAATAAAAATGATCAAGTGTAGCAGAGATTTCCAATGAAAAACTTTCATGTAGGTGAAAATTCAACTTTCCATCAAAAAAAGTTTCAATAAAAATTTTGACCAAGCCTGCGTGCATCCTTTTTAAAGAGAGTCACATGAAATAGGTGTCAGAAAACAACACAGTATGATATGACTGTATACAAATGGGGTTGCATTTGTTTACAGAGCAAAGTTTGCTTAACTTCAATATCCTCACATTTCATTTCTTCCTTGTGTTCCTACAGAAAGAAACATCTACATTTTATTAAGATTTTAGTTTCTTTCTGTTGATAGAAAGACAGAAGCAGGAACACATTTTATTGGCTGAAAGTAGTAAGCAGCTTAACTTTTTTTTTCCTTGTTGATAGAAGGAAAATAGACTTGAGGAAATTAATTCTGTCAATAGAACAAAATATATATTTCTCAAATCCATTCTATCCACTACAAAATGAGATGTTTGAGAAAAATCATTTTGTCTTCTGAATTAATCATCTAACTGACTTCCCTGGCATTGGCATTTAGGAGATTTTCTGGATAGGTTCATCCTACATCATCTGCTTTTCCATTAAAAAGACTGCTTTATAATATTTAGTGTAAATATTGCATAAATATTTTCTGCATGTATGTACTTTAAGTGAATTTGTTTTGACCACACAGGCTTGTTGTTTTGACTTTCAGCTAACATTTAAGTATCTAGTTTTACTCATGCAAATCCCAAAGTAAAGTGGATTCGAAATGTGTATACTCAAGAAGTCCAACTAGCTGTGATATATTTTATACTGTGTCAAAAAGTATTCTATACAACCAGGGGAGAGGGCTTCTGAAACTCAACTCCAAAATATTGGTACAAAAGCAATTAAACCAACCTGACAAGATTCTGATTGTACTGTTCGCAACTGTGTATGGATATGCAATTATATTGCGTGAATGCCGTAAGAGAAAAATTAAATATAAACTCTGCACACACCCTACTCTCATAAATCTAACATGAAACTATCTTATCTTGGAATGATTCCTTGGTCAAGACCTAATGGTTCCAGAAAGAAACTGTTATAAATTTGTCCGAAGTTCTCTAATTTTGCTAATCTCTTATGTATCTGTAAGTAACCACCGCTTTCTAAAAGATTCAAAACTCCAGCTCCAGTGACTTCAAGCCACCTTCTTACTATGGAAGTGATCCCCCTACAATAATGAAAAAATCATCATGTGATCAGCAACTCTTAAAAGATCAGGCCCTCAGTCTCCAAAATTGGACACCCCAAAATAAAAGCATTCAGAAATAAAAGCACTTATTGAAAATTTTGCCTTAAATTATTATTTCACTGAAAATTACCTGCTAAATTTTAATCTTACATTTATATACTGTAATACATCAACTGCCACTGAAATGCAGTTAGTTACATCTGGCATGGAATACTTGAGTTATTACACATTATTGCCCTATGCTGTTTAACAGTTAGAACAAGAAGGTAAGATCCTCATATCCATTTTTAAACTGCAGATGGAATAGGGTGGGCATAGCATAACCACCCAAGTTGGAACTTGACCAGGCTTAAGCCTAACACCACAATTTCTGCAAAAAATTTGTGATCTTGCATGAGCCCAAATGATCAGGTCAGGACATATATTTTCCTGCATGTGCAAGACACTCAGCAGCTAAGACGACTAACTCTGCAGACATTGCACCACCCGCTGAATCAACAGGCATCCTGGGTCTTCTCTGTAAGCCTCCCAGCTGGTTTAGCTTATGAGGTCTGAGGACTGGTTATAGAGTTCCTGATCCTCAAAGTTATCAGATGACCAGGATGGTTTGCAGCAGGAGCTTAACAGGGGAGATACCAGATAAAAAGCAAGCACCAGAGTCGGGCCCTCAGGTGCTGTGTGGAGCTTGACAAGGGAGGGCCAGCTGCCTGGCTGGCTAGACGAACAGCAGGACCATGGATAGCTCACTGCAGAGAACTCAGACTGAATAGAGTCCAGGGAAGGCTTCCAAAGACTGGATGCATGGCTGGATGGATAAAAGAGGAGCAGGACAATCAAAAGGTCAGAGAGGGCAGACTGAGCCTGGGGGACTGAGTATAGAACCTGGCCAGAC
The DNA here is from genome assembly GCF_007399415.2 of Gopherus evgoodei. Classification (NCBI taxonomy): domain Eukaryota; kingdom Metazoa; phylum Chordata; order Testudines; family Testudinidae; genus Gopherus; species Gopherus evgoodei. The sequence goes on from NC_044327.1 coordinate 105,362,640, forward strand.
CAGACAAGGGTACTGAGATGGTCCCTGCTGATTTGGTTGCAGACTGAGCCCAAGGAGGGCTGCTGAAAAGGACACCAGCTGAGAGTACTGAGAAGAAGTCAGTGCCTCTGAGAAGAAGTCTAAGAGCTAGAGCCCCATACCAGGGCCGTGATAAAAACTCAGGACTGTATACCCTGGAAAGGGAGACAGTGTGTGTGGCTCAGCCAGAGGGCTGAACTGCGAAAGACCCTCAGAGAGAACCATTGGCTAGGGAGGGCCACTCATGAGAGGCAGGTGCCACCCTAATGTAAGACCAAAAAAGGAAAGCAGGCTCACCCCCCAACTAAAATAAATAAAGGGGGGCATCCATGAGAGGTGAGTGCTGCCCTGTGAAGAGAACTGTTTGCAGGCATATCGGCCAGAGAAAGGGAGGCACTCATGAAAGGTGGATGCTGACCCATTACAGTGACTTACATGCTAGCACCATAGCGGAGACTGCATCAGACAATACTGACACAGAAAAGAAAAAAAGGAGCAGTCAAACCAAATTTACAACATAACAGTGCATAACCGGAGAACCTTAATAGGAGGGAAGCTTAGAAAAGCTGTGGAAGATGTGGCAAGACACCAAGGCACAGCTAGCAAAAATGTCCAGCTGAAGAGGCAGAGGTAGGAGATGCCACAAAATGGGACAGGAGTAGTGGAGACTGCCCAAGAGGGGGTGTTATCATCAGATAACAAGTCCAATAATTCCAGGGATTATATTCTCACTGGAACAGACAACACCTCAGTACACAAGCAGGAATCTAAATATTTGAAATGTTAAATTTAAAATTGATACTGGGGCAGCAGGCACTACAATTTTAAAAAACTATATATAATTGATCCCTGGATGGAGATCTGCAGAGAGCAAATAAGATTCTATGTAGAGCTAATAAAACTACAGTAGATGTTTGTGGCCAGTTCCTTGGAAAACTGGAGAAAGGATGGAAAAAATCTAAGAGCTAAATCGATGGAGCTCCTTGAATCTATCATTGTGAGGTATGTTTTCTAATCCTTTAGCATTCTCGTAGCTCTTCTCTGAGCCCTAATTTATTGCCATCCTCTTTGAATTGTGGGAATCAGAACCGGACACACAGTGTTCGAGCAGTGGCTGTACCCGTGCCAAATACAGAGGTAAAATAACCTATCTACTCCTACTCAAGATTCCCCTGTTTATGTATCCCAGGGCTGCATTAGCACTCTTGGCCACAGCATCACAAGGAGCTCTTTTTCACCTCATTATCCACCATGATCCCTAAATCTTTTTTGCAGAGTCACCTCTTCCCAGGATAGAGTCCCCCATCCTGTAAAAGGTTGGCCTACATTGTTTGTTCCTAGATGTATATGTTTACATTTAGCCATATTGAAACATTGTTTGCTTGTGCCCAAGTGATCCAGATCACTTTGAATCAGTGACCTGCCCTCTTCATGACTTACTGCTCCCCCAATTTTTGTATCATCTACAAGCTTTATCAGTGATGACTTTCTTCCAGGTCATTGGCTTTTGGCTATGTGGTATAACAATTTTACCAATCTATTCAGGATCCCCACTGAAAACACACCAGTTTGATTACCATTTCCCATTTACAATGACATTTTGAGGACCTATGAGTTAGCCAGTTTCTAATTCATTTAATTTGTTCCATGTTAATTTCAGATTTATCTAGTTTTTAATCAAAATGTCATAATATTAAGTGAATCGTCTAATTATGTCACATCACTCTTACCTTTATTGACCAAACTAGTAATCTTATCAAAAATATTAGTTGAACAAGATCGAATTTTCATAAATCCAGGTTTATTTGCATTAACAAAATTATTAATAAAAAATTAAATAGAGTAAATTCTTATATCAGCTACTTCATTATCTTGCCTGGGATCTCTGTTAGGCTGACAGATCTATAATTACTTCAGTCATCCCATTTATCCTTTTTAAAAATTGGAACAGCATTATCTTTCTTCCAGTCTTGTGGAACTTCCCAGTGCTCCAAGACTTATTGCAAATCAGCATTAATGGCCCAACAAGCTGTCAGCCAGCTCTTTAAAAACTCTTGGATGTCAGTAATCTGGATCTACCGATTTTAAAATGTCTAACTTTAGTAGCTTCTGTTTTATATCCTCCAGAAATACAAGTAGAATGGAAAGAGCATTATCATCATATAAGACTATATCATTTCTATTTTCCCCAAATATTGAACAGAAATATTCATTGAACATTTCTGCATTATTATTGATAAGTCTATCATTTCCATCTAGTAATGCACTGATACTATTAAGATTCTTTTTTTCCCCCTAATATAGTTAAACTACTTAATGTCCTTAACTCTGCTGGCCATAGATTCTCATAGTGTTCCTTGGCTTCCCTTATCAATTTTGTACAAGTCCTAACTTCTTATTTATATTCATACTATTATCTTCCCTTTCTTCAATTTGTTATATGTATTTTATAGCTGTCTTTACATCAAAGCCTTTTATAACAGTCTATTTCCTCAGTTGTGGGATTGTGGTTTTGGGGCCTCTAGTAAGCATCCAGTTTTTATATTATCTATTATCATTCATATTTTTCTAATTAAATTCACCCTCCTAGCTCATTTGGCTCAATTCTTTTCAGCTTTGTGAAAAGGCTCTAAAGCTACAAGTATATTATATATAAAATAAATTACTGGTCTGGACTTTATTCTGATGATCATTTGTACGTAAACTTCAATTTTTTTTTAATTCTCTGATAAGTTCCTCTTATCTGTTTAGGACATTGGCACTCAAAATTTAGCAAGCTAAGGATCTCCATTTTTATTTAAAATTTTTCATGGATCCCCAAAAATTTTTGCGGATCCCCTGTTCAGCCCCAGGCCCTGCCCCCACTCCACCTCTTCCCCCAAGGCCCCACCCCAGTGGCATAGCCGGCATGGGATATTTTGGTGGCCCTGACTTCAGGCAAGCAATTATGGTTGGGGAGGCTGGGAAGACAGAGGAATAGGGGTCCCACCTCCCCTCACCCCCTGCAGCCAGCCTAGCTGGAAGTAATGGGGATGGACTCTCTGGCCAGGGTCTCCCCAGGACCCCGAGCATGCACCCAGCTCTGAGAGGTGATGCTGCTCTCCAGAACGCATGGGTCCCGGCTCCCTTCCTGGTCCCATGACCCCATGGTGGGTCCGGTTCCCCCAGGTGGCGGGCCACCTTTTTTGAAGATCTCCTCTACTGCCGCTGCCTGCTCTCTTGCCTTCCTCCCAATGGCGCATTAGCCACTGGGCCAACCCAAGGTCCTGGAAAAATGCAGGAGGCACTGGGAAGGAGGAGGAGGAGGAGGAGGAGTTGATCAGCAGGGCCAGTGGCCCTGTACGTGGCTCGTGGACCACCTGGAGTACCCTCATGGACCCCAATTAGAGAAATGCTGTGTTAGGACAAAGTCTAATAAAGAATTCCCTGGTGTTGGCTGCAAAACTTCTTGAGTTAAGAAATTGTCATCTATAGTGTTTAAAAATTCCAAAGATGTTTTAATACTAGCAGCATGAGACCTCTTGACTATGCCACTCAAATTCAAGTCCCCCATGATCATGCAGGTTTTTTTTCCCTATGATTCACAGAGAGAAGAGACAAGGTCAGCTGGCTTGGGGATGTGACAGGGTCCCATCAGCTCTGTCCATATACTGCAGTTGGCAGCAGGCCCACATTGCTGTAGAAGTAAGAAGAGCTGTGGCACATGTCATCCTGCAAGGAGAGGGCAGGGTAACTCCTGAACCCTCTGATTAACCATTACCACTCTGCTTCACTCAGTTCCCAAACTCAAATGCAGTTTTGCTATATTACTGCAAAATCTACAATATAACGTAGTACATATACATCCAAGGAGGTAGCCATAAAATAAAACTATATTTACTGCCCCAGAAATACTGTAACTACACTGAAGTGGACATAAAACAGAACTATTATAGCTTAGCATATTATATATGAATCATTGTAATTTTCAGTTCCATGCTAACAAAAGAAGTCATTTGGATTTATTATGCAGTTATCAAATACCTAACCTTTTCTCTGTACTGGTTTTAATACCACCTCAATCTATACTCTGTACTGTTGCTAGGAAGAGTGCAAAAATGCAAACATGATTTATGGTGATCTGTATTTAAAAGTACTATGTTAATGTTCTTGGGTGTATACATTTAGAAGATTTTATTATAGAATTCTAAGAGTATTGTGGGTATTCTTTAAATGAGCTATATTTTCCTATAGGATAAACGTAATTCTAGTCAATTTCTTGTAAGATTATTTAGTAATCTGATCAGGTTGTTTAAGAGCATTACTGAAGTGCTAAAAATCTCTTGTAGTGCATTAAATCGGGCTACACTTTACAAGATTACTAAACCTAAGGCAGTCCAGTGGAAATCACCTCCTTATGGAAAGAAGTATAAGTAACACTTTTATGGTCAAATACAACTACTGTAATGCCTGATTGTAAATAAAGAACAACATCTTCCATTTAGTAAAGTACAGTTATGTTGTACAGCAGTACTACAGTATTTGTAAGTGTGCAACTGCTGAACAGTGGGAGTTAACACTGCAATATGGCCCAAATGCGTAAAGACTGCAAGATAGCACGTTGTTGGTACTATGCAGATAATAAATATTACTACAATAGAAGAAAAATGCAAATTGTCCAGAAAAATGCCTAGAATATTTGTATTTGGGAGAACTCAGTAGTGAATCATGCTCCCCCAACAGAAAGAATTGAAACCATTTATATAGAATGTTTTTGCTTTTTAAACACTGCACCTCAAAATTACATATAGAATACACAGAATTTTCCCAGGCACCTATCTTTAATAATAAAAACATTACCTTAGTAGACTTGAGTGTAAATCTTCTGAGGACCAGAAAGTGTGTAAGTCTTTGTAGGACAGGGAATTAGGTTGCAAGTAGGGTGACCAGGTAGCAAGTATGAAAAAATCAGGAATAAGCACCTATGTAAGACAAAGCCCCAAATATTGCAACTGTCCCTACAAAATCAGGGCATCTGGTCACCCTAGCTGCAAGTGAGTTTGTAATATAAACCATACTAAAACTGACCAAAGAAAGTTCACCGTTTCAAAACTGGTGGGATCAAACTGGAGCCAAGGTCCTGAATTATAATGCATTAACCACTGAGGTGTTCACCGGAGTTCAAAAGTCTTCCAATTTAATGTAAGTATTTTCTTTGTCACTTGGTAGAAGCATGTGAGAAGTAAGAGCTTGCTGGATTCCCTTTTCTACTCAGCATTCAAAGTTTACTGATTAATATCCAATTTTAAAAGTTATTACATTTTGAATTTGCAGTTTTGTTGTGGAACACTGGTTCCAGCAAGCTTAGGAGAGGACTGCTGAAGACTTAAACTTTCATTAAAGCAAAATTAAGTTTCTAACCCTTTTCCCTCCTGAGATAGAGCTCAGAAGTGAAAGTGATTGCAACCAATGCTTGTCAAATGGGAAAAAAAGACTATTTCCCCCCCTAACAAAAAGCTTGTGAAGGTCAATAAGCCTATGCAGGCTCATTGGTCTCTTGTGAAACTAAATAGACTGGGCAAAATGTTTTGAATGACAAATATTCCCATTGGGAAATGGGTTTTCATCAGCATGTTCCCATGGAAAATGATGAAATGCTATTTTTCAGCTGTTGAAACAAATGTGTCTTCCTCCTTCCTCCTCTCCTCCCCTCCCACCCCAGTCTGTTACTGTTTTCCAACTTCTCCCAGTTGGAAAAAAGTAGAAGATAAGAGAAGTGAGTTTCTCCCACCAACTTTATCACTTTTTTAAACTCCATCCCCCAACTTTTTCCAACGTGAAAAAAGGAGGGCAGGCCAAAAAATCCCAATACTGGATTGGAGAACTGAAAATCATTGGCTTCCTAAAATTAAACACACAACGTTGAAATATTTCACTCTGAAATGTCATTTTGATTAGAAATATATTTTGTTTGTTTCATTAAAAGTTATATGATGTCAGCTTTTCAGTCTGATTGGAATGAAAACAAATGTCAAAATTTCCCACACGATGAAAATTCCATTTCTTGGCCAACCATTTTAAATAGGCTTGTGGGGGACATGCCAACCTAGATTTTAGCTCATTGGGGACCCACTACTCCAAGCTTTAAGGGACTTGTGAGAAGCCACTCCCAAACCTTGGTAAGCTTTAAAAGGCAACAGAGAGTCCTGTGGCACCTTTAAGGCTAACAGATGTATTGGAGCATAAGCTTTCATGGGTGAATACCTACTTCATCAGACACATGTTTAGTAAGCTCTTATGAGCCTGATTTGGGTCATAGGAGACATGGTGAGCCCCACATAGCCTACTAAGTACAGAGCAGGCTTGACAGCCCTGATGGAATTAGTTGAAGAAATCTTGGAGCCACTGGCAATATTTGCAAACTCACGGATGACAGGGGAGGTCCCAGAAGACTGGAGAAGGGCTAACAGTTCACATCTTTAAAAGGGGGAAAAAAGGAGGAGCTGGGGAAACTATAGACCAGTCAAACTGACTGATACCTGGGAAGCTACTAGAACAATATTTAAAACATTCAATTTGAGAATACCTGGAGGATGAATGGGTAATCATTAGCAGTCAGCATGGATTTACTAAGAACAAATCATCCCAAAGCAACTTGATTTCCTTCTTTAACAGGGTAACTGATTTGGTGGATGGGGAGGGGATGTGGTGGACATAATATACCTGGACTTAAGCAAGGCTTTTGACACAGTCCCACATGACATTCTGTAGGTAAGCTGGAGAAATATGGGCTTGGCAGAACTACCATTAAGTGAATGCATAATTAGTTAAACAACCACAAACAATGAGTAACTGTCAATGGAATGATGTCCGACTAGAGGGATGTCTACAATGGGGTTCCACAGGGATGTGTTCTGGGTATAGAGTTTTATATCTTTATTAATGACTTGGATGTCGGAATAGAGAGCATACTGATCAAAACCTGCAGATGATACAAAGCTAGGGGAAGCTGCCAATATTTTGGAGGACAGGAGCTACAATTCAGAGGCATCTTGATAAATTGTCAAGTGCTACATTTAGGGAAGAAAAAAATCAAACGCAGAAATAAATACAGAGAGGGGGATAATTGGCTTGGCAGCAGCATTGCTGAGAAGGATCTGAGAGTTATGGAAGATCACAACCTCAACATGATTCAGCAATACAATGCTGTTGCAAAAAAAGCTAATGCAATTTTAGGTTGCATTAACAGAGGAATAGCATGCAAGTCATGGGAGGTGATAGTGCCACTATCTGGCACTGGTTAGGCCTCGGCTGGAGTACTGTGTCTAATTTTATACACCGAAGTATAGAAAGAACTGTAGAGAAACTGGAAAGGATCCAGAAGCAAGTGACAAAGATGACCAAAGGGATTAAATGCAAGCTATATGAGCAAAGACTTAAGGAAGTGGGTATGGTTAGTTTGAAAGAGAAGAGATTGGCAGGGGGGATGTGAGAGTGATCTTCAAGTATTTGAAAGGCTGCCATAAAAAAGATGGAGAAACGGCTGTTCTTTCTTGTCACAAAGGGCGGCACAAGAGGCAGTGGAATCAAACTACAATATAGCAGATTTAGATTAAATTTCAGGGAAAAACTTCACAATTTAAGAACAATAGGACAATAGAATAGACTGCCAAGGGAGGTTGGCTGGATAGTCATCTGTATTGCAACAAATCCTGCATCTTGGCAGGAGTTAACTAGATGGCCCCTGCAGTTCCTTCTAACCCTATGATTTTATGATTGTGATTCTCTGAGCCAGTTCCTCAGCTGGTGTAAAGCAGGGTAACTTCACTGACTTAAAGGAAACTATATCAGTTCACAGTCTAAGTCTCTTAAATTCAAAGAGAATGTGAAATGCTCCTATTCTGATATTGGTAGCAGTTATTACTCACTCTACATTCATATTGTGCAGATGTAAATACCCAGCCAGCATGCAAGGCAGTGGGGAATCGGGCCCCTAACTCGGTATTTCTAAAGCTACAATAGGTTAACTAAAGGTGAGATGTTGCACTGATATAGTTAAACCAATGCAACTTTGTGTGTGGAAACTCTTGAGTTAATCTACCTTACAGCAGGTTAGCCAATTTAAACCAATCTAAGTGTTGCACTGGTATAACTAAATCAGTGTAACAAACTTTCCGTTAAACCACTGCAGCTTTCTGTGTAGGTTTAACATGTCTTTCTTTTAAACGCTAATGTTTTTAAAAGGAAATACATAAAATATGCAACCTTAACTTCACCTTTATGTATGTATGTATGTATGTATGTATGTATGTATGTATGAAAAAAATCAGTAGGTAAAGCCACAGATCTCTGGGCATTATTCTAGCATTAGGTGACAATTATATCGAATTCCAAAACTTTTGACAAAAACTGTAGGTTAACAGACACACATTGGTTATCAAAAAAGCAAAGTCTAACAGCGACTTCACCTGTATCTAACAGATCCCTTATTTTACAAAACCAATTTGCGTTTATATTATACAACTACTATTAGCTTTATCAGAGGGGTAGCCATGTTAGTCTGTATCTAAAACAACTATTAGTGAGACGAAGTACTAAGAGGAGATTGGGACAGATGTTTTTGTGGATACAGACTAACAATGAGGAGTCCAGTGGCAACTTAGACTAACAGATTTATTTGGGCATAAGCTTTCATGGGTAAGCTTTCTTTTCCTCAGACTCCTTGTTGTTTTTATTAGCTTTATGACATTAAATTAAATTGAACTGCTATTAATCTTTTGGGAACAAACTAAAACACGCTCAGTGCAAGGGAGCAGCGAAGAGAAGACGATATTAAGAGCATAATTTTTTTTTTTTTTTAAGAGTTGGAAGAGACCTTAGGAGGTCATCTAGTCCAACCCCCTGCTCAAAGTAGGACAACACCAACTAAATCATCCCAGCCAGGGCTTTGTCAAACCAGGCCTTAAAAACCTCTAAGGATGGAGATTCCACCACCTCCCTAGGTAACACATTCCAGTGCTTCACCACCCTCCTAGTGAAATAGTGTTTCCTAATATCCAGCTAGACTTCCCTCACTACCATTTGAGATCATTGCTCCTTGTTCGGTCGTCTGCCATCACTGAGAACAGCTGAGCTCCATCCTCTTTGTAACTGCCCTTCAGGTAGTTGAAGGCTGCTACCAAATCCCCCCTTGCTCTTCTCTTCTGCAGACTAAACAAGCCAGTTTCCTCAGCCTCTCCTTATAAGACATTATGTAAGTCAATTATTTAGCCATCTCAATATTTCTGGTTACATTTGCTGAGCTGGATTTGTGATGCAACCTTTCCAATTTTCAGTTCTATTAAAGATCAGGCTAGTGCTATGGAAAACTAAAATGTTTCTACAATAGATTATATTTACTACTAGAATTCTTGATATGTAGTAAATGCTGTTGCAAATACACACACGCAGAGCAGTCTGTATATACCAATTTTGAACATACAATAGAATTCCTTCATAACCTGACAAGCTTTCCAAGTCACACATTTCAAAGATTTCAGATAGTAGCCTACAAATTCTCTAGCTTATATCCACCATTTCCCTTCTACTTTCTAAACCAAGGCTTTTATTTCACCTACTCCACACACCCCAACAATACATCTACTATTGATTTCACAAAAGAAGCACCTGCTCCAGGATTCATGTGCTTGCTTCTGCTAATAAGGAGGTATTTCAACAGCATGACAAAGCAACCAAAGCTGCTTTTACTCAAGTTTCATGGATCCAATCCTGCAAGGTGCTGAGTGGATCAACCATCATTTACATCAGTTGAAGTCAATGAGTAGTCTACCGCTTGAGCAAAGGTTGCAAGATTGTGTCCTTATTGACATGAGGAAAAGACATCTACCTAAGGAATTCCTAAGGCACCCATCCTCTTGGTATTCAGGTGCCAACAAAATCATAAGGAAGCATACAGTTCTAAATTGTTTTCTTCTCTCCATTTCCTATAAATAGCAAGGTATGGATTGTCCATCTTTATATAAAGATGTTTAACTTTTGTTCTTTATTTAGTATTATGGATGTTGTTCCTGGAGAATGGATTTACTGAAATGGCGTATGACTTAAAGATGTATAAAAAGAACAGGAGTACTTGTGGCACCTTAGAGACTAACAAATTTGAGCATAAGCTTTTGTGGGCTAAACCCCACTTCATCGGATGCATGCAGTGTAAAAAACAGTAGGAAGATATACATTCATAGAGAACATGAAACAATGGGTGTTACCATACACACTATAATGAGAGTGATCAATTAAGATGAGCTATTACCAGCAGGAGAGAAAGAAAACACTTTTGTAGTGGTAATCAAAATGGCCCATTTCCAGCAGTTGACTGCTCTTTTCAAATGTATGTATCAGCAAATGTAACAATTCTTATCAGAAAGGACGCGGGGTCAAGCTGCCCTTTCGGTGGCACCCAAAATCCCCTTCCCCTTCTGCCTTGGTCAAGCTGAGATTTGTTTTTGACAGCTTTAACAATAAGCCATAGTGGTTTCAAGCACTTTACTGGCTTGCCAAAGTCACCCCATACACTACAATCCATTGGTGATCTTCCTGAAAACACCATCCTAGCCACTATGGATGTAGAAGCCCTCTACACCAACATTCCACACAAAGATGGACTACAAGCCGTGAGGAGCAGTATCCCCGATAATGTCAAGGCAAGCCTGGTGGCTGAACTTTGTGACTTTGTCCTCACCCATAACTTTCACATTTGGAGACAAAGTGCTGCTGATTTGAAGGTATGCAGCTATGGGTAACTGCATGGTCCCACAGTATGCCAACATTTTTATGGCTGACTTAGAACAATGCATCCTCAACTCTCGTCCCCTAATGCCTCTACTCTACTTGTGCTACACTGATCATATCTTCATCATCTGGACCCATGGAAAACAAGCCCTTGAGGAATTCCGTGATTTCAATAGTTTCCACCCCACCATCAACCTCCGCCTATTTCGAATTGTTGAAATATGCCTCTTCATTGGTTTGTGAATTACTAGTCACACTTGTCTAATATGGAGGCCCAATGTAGCATGGTGCTGAGCACTTGCTATGAAGAGCTAAGTACCACCGATGCCCATGAAGTCAATGGTTGTTCAGTTTACTTATTTATCTGTAGGACTGGGCCAATAGATTGTAAAGTCCTTGGGATGTAGGCTGTATATCTTGTACAAGTCTGGGGCTATTGGCACCACTCAGGAAATAAAATTAAAACAACAAAGGAGGCAGAGGGTGTTTGTTTTAATTTTAACTTGTACTTGTTTACTGTCCAACAGTGAAAACTCTATTAGAGTCACATTGGTCTGCCAAAGACAGGGAACAAGAGGGCAGATGTTCATTACATAGTGTTGTTGGAAATGTATTAAATTAATACTAGTCTGCAATTTCACTTACAGAAAGGTCACTATTAGTGAGACGAAGTACTAAGAGGAGATTGGGACAGATGTTTCTATTTTTCCATTAGAATTATATTAAACATTCATCTAAAGATTCAATGAAATGTGGTTCAGCAGTGTGCCAAAACAGAGAACAAACAAATGCTTCTAGTATTTTTTTTTAAGTTATTGCCTTCAACATAGGTAAAAAAAAAAACACAAAGAAAAATAGAGGATGAGGACAAATCAGATGTCCATACATTACAGAATAACTGACATAATGTGGTAAGCAGAGGCAACCCTGGCCTGCAGATAGTGGGAGCGAGTGTGGATAGCTGATTTCAGCAGTGTCACTGAGCATGCTCAGTTCATGTGTGCATGCTCAGTACACAACAAGGAGAAAATTGGAGGAGGCGCATGTGACCTCACATTTCCCCAACCCACGTGTCACCTCTGGTAATAAGGGCTATATTTCAGAGTATCTTGGTCATCGTGCATATACTAACTAGTTTAAGAAAATAGTTTGGCTTTGAGAAAGCTGTACATATTATGGATGGGTGAATGATCTAATTAAATGAAGGCCCCAACTCCCTCTCTCTGATCTCACTCTGGGGCAGATCCTCAGTGGGCATAAATGTGCATATCTCCACTGAAGTCAAAGGAGTTATGCCGTTGTACATCAACTAAGAGCCTGGCCCATTTAAGCCTGCTTCAATATGCCCTGCAGAGATGAGCATTTGTGCCTTTATATTTTGATGCCTCTGTATTACTTTCTGTGATGTGACAGGACAGAATCTGATACAGAGGGACATTTGACACACATCCTTGTTTGACATGAGATGAATCCTTCGCACTGGTTGCAGAGGTTCATGAGATGACAATGCCTTTTAAAGGGCCTTATAAAGAAGACTTTGTATAAATTTAGAGAGTGGAGTGAGATTCATAATGTAAAATACAGGAAGGATTCTCAAAAGCAATGTTGCTAAATAGAGTGCTCTTTCTAAAAGGTTAAAATTGAGCTTATATAAAAATAGCAGTTTTATAGGGCTTCTTACTGCGAGCACAGCCATTTTAAGCATCCTATAAGACAGCAATTTAGATATAGATAAAATCATGAATGGCTTTTGTCAAGACTACAGGGTCAGGGAGAGAGACTTCAGGAACAGGCAGCAAGTACCCCCTGTGACCGGGTGCTTGGGATGGGCCAAACTGAGGATGCCACATTCTGGGCACAGCACGAATCAGGGCAGCCAGTCCCCCCAGGACTGGTGGTTTATTCTATAATTAGATTCACCAAGCCAGTAACAAAAGGACTTCTGTAGTATCACACTGGTTAACCTAAAGCCAGACATAGAGGCTGAGGGAACTGAGCTTATTTAGGCTGCAGAAGAGAAGAATGAGGGGGGATTTGATAGCAGCCTTCAACTACCTCAAGGGGGGGTTCTAAAGAGGATGGAGCTAGGCTGTTCTCAGTGATGGCAAATGACAGAACAAGTAGTAATGGTCTCAAGTTGCAGTGAGGGAGGTCTAAGTTGGATATTAGGAAATACTATTTCACTTGGAGAGTGGTGAAGCACTGGAATGGGTTACTTAGGGAAGCAGTGGAATCTCTATCCTTAAGGTTTAAGACCCAGCTTGACAAAGGCCTGGCTGGGGTGATTCAGTTGGGGTTGGTCCTGCTTTGAGCAGGGGGCTGGACTAGATGACCTCCCAAGGTCTCTTCCAACTCTAATCTTATACAATCATAGGAGTCCCCCTTAGGCATTTCAACCCCTTGGCTCCCATCCAAACAGGCCTAATCTAGTGAGAGGTTACTGAAAACCCATTTAATCATATATGAGGTTCTTACTAATCTCAAAGGACCAGGCACTTGCCCCCAGATCAATATGTATTTCAGATCTTACCCAAATACCGTGCTGTCAGTCAATCCTTAGTAAACTACCACAAGATTTATTAGTAAAAGAAAAGGTTTATAAATGGCTAATAGATCACTTACATACAAATGATTGAAAAGTTTTTGTCAGGTTTGTAGCTGTGATGGAAGAGACTGCTGCTTTATAAAAGTCTGTGGTAACTTCCAAAAAATTGGAAGGTCCTCGGTTCATAGTTCAAAATACCCCTTTTAGTTGTAAATCCACTGTCCCATAGGACCTAAAAGTGCAGGGGGTGCTGCAACACCCCTAGGTTTTAAGCGGGACTCCACTCCCAACCCCACATGCAGGCTCCTGGGCACTAGGCTTTGCTGCCAGCCTTGTACCCACCCCAGCTGTGGCTAGGGGTAGCTCTAGGTATTTTGCCGCCCCAAGCATGGCAGGGAGGCTGCCTTTGGCGCCTTGCCTGCGGGAGGTCCCCAGTCCCGAGGATTTGGTGGCACGCCTGTGGGAGGTCTGCTGAAGCCACGGGACCAGCGGACCCAACGCAGGCATGCTGCCAAAGGCAAACTGCCTGCCGCCCTCGTGGCGACCGGCAGAGCGCCCCCTGTAGCTTGCCGCCCCAGGCACATGCTTAGCGTGCTGGTGCCTGGAGCCACCCCTGGCTGTGACCCCAGATTTGGTCCCCTTATCCATTTCCAAATCCCTGGCTACCAGAGACACAGCTCTGCTCCCAGCCCTGGAGGTGAGGGGTGCAGATAGGGGTAAGGGGGCTGGCTTTCAGCACCCACATTATTAAAAGTGTTCCAGCACCACAGCAAAGGCAAGAGAATTTGGAGCAGGAAAGAGGAACAACTGAGATATCTTGGGTGTCTTATCCTCTGTCATGTGCATGGAAATTTACTGTCCCAATCAAAGCCCATAGCCTTTTTGTATGGAAAGTTACTGGACTAGATGTAGTCCAGGATCACATGAGCAGAGCACATGCCCCTACATGTTTTGCTAAATCACAGGGGGGTGGCCATTGGCTTCTCGCTATTTGGGCTATGCACAGGAAAGGCCTACTGTGTGGGCGATCAACACATAGCTAGCTAACCCTGATGCAAATTGATGTGGGGGGTGTCAGCTAGAAATGCAACACATGTTTAAGACACATGTACATAGCCAATATTCATAACTTCAGATACAAATAGGATACATGCATATAAACAGGATAATCACACAGCAATTCATAACTTTTCTAGAGATACCTTACATGACATACACAATTTCCATAACTCTTATACAAAGTAATAGTGGTAATAACTTATAAATGGTCATCTTTCTTACATACAGCATCACACCCACAGGGCTAGGTTTTGTGGGAATATATGCATATTTATAAGGGTTCTGAAATCTCAAAGCTGTGAAATAATTTTAAATAAGAAATTATATTAATGCAGGGTGTTTAGTGTGAAAACTCCAAAAATAAAACTATATATTTTCTCCTCTTTTGCATAAATGTAATCACTAGCATCATACACACATGGAAGTCTACTAAAACCACATAGTATTAATAACTAAGTTGAACTTACATATTGCCTATCTACCAAAATATTCTTGGCATTTTACAGTAGAACAAACACAGGCTAAAGAATACAGACATATGGACTTGTAAAGAAATGAAAATAGGACCTAAATCAATTTCTTTTTAATGCATATAGAAAGATATTTTTAACCTTTAGAAAAATCCAAAATGTTCCAATCTGTCTTCCCAGTTTTGCTGAGAGTCTGACACATGGATCAGGAGCTCTCTCAGAGCTGCTAACTGAAGGGGTAGTATGTTGCATATTTCACAAAAACATCTTTTCTTCCCAGGCATTTGATTTATATATCTTAACAAAAAAACACCCAGCAATTAACTCCCCCCACAATTAAACACTTAGAGTATAAAACCCATGAATAAAATAAGTGTGCTTTGCCGGAGTACTTCTGACATGCAAAAGGTCTGTAAACCTTCTTGCAAAGGTGCAATGTCTGTGGTAATTCCCAGACTGAAAGAAGAGTACATTTCACAGTCCTTGCACTTCAGAGGCAGAGATATGGACAATATCCCTCTAAACACAAACTCTATGCTCCAACAACTCTGAGATCCCATCAGCAAGATGGAAAAAACACCACCACCACCACCACTACAAACACATGACTCCAAAGGTGATTTTTCAGAATGACAAGGTGTGAGTATGCTTAGCCGTTTGAGTGCATAACATGGGACAGGGCATAAATAGCTTCTCACCCTTTGTGCCCCTGTACAAGAATGGTTTTGAATCCATAGGGTTCTTTGAGCCCATAGCAGAGCTAATCTCGAGAGAAGACAGGCCCATGGAGAGATGAAGCTGCATCCTTGGAAAGATTCCTTTTTGTTTGTCTGAATAATGCTTCTCCAGGAGCTCCTGCTAGAGTGGCTGACCTCTACAAGCATTCACATCACTTCACTGACCAATGGCTGAAGAACAATTTATTGAATCTGTAAAATAGCTTTGTGCGGTTTTATGCATCCTGCCATAGTGACACAGAACGATTAATGGAAGCAGACGTGAAAATCACCTACCTAAGTCCTTCCTCTGAAATGTGGAGGATTATATTTTTAACATTTGATCAGCGTTGGTGCCATATGGGCATTTTTATTGTTATTTGATCACTAAGTTATGAACATGTGTTATTTGTAGCATTGACACGTTTTCCAACTCCTATTACATTAACTGAGCTGCTAATTCTGATTTGCGGCATCTTAATGGAGAGGTTATCAACATTAATCATGTTAATAGCACTTGGCACTTCTGCACAGTAGCACTTATGTTCAAAGCAGTCTATGGCCATTGGGCCTGATTCTTTCAGCAGGCAAAGCCCAAGGATGGAATACAACAGTGTAATCTGCTGTTGTGTTAATTTAGATGAACTATAACCAAAAAGTTAAAGATGTTAATATGACCCTGAAACTGTCCAACATTAAACAGTAGTAATCAAGTTTGAGATTGGTATTCAGAGGCCTCAGCCTGCTTAGTACTGTGGAAAGCATGTTATTAAACATTTTTAACCTTTTATTAGAAACACAGGCATAGCACCTGGTGTTATTAGCTACACTGAGATCAGGCAAACTTGTATCAGTATTGGGCTGTTTAGGGCATTGCTTTTAGCTGCCTTTTTGGCCATAGACTTTGAGCACCATTGCAAAATATAGTTTTGACCAGCTAAGCCAGACTTTTATTAAACAGAAGGCTAAAAGAAAGGGAAAAGAAAATAAGGTGGGGGAAGGAAAAGGACACATAAATAGGGGTATCAGGGGAAGAGGGATGGCAATATCTCACATTCCAGGTGGCATCCGGAATTTAGCCAGAGCTAGGAGAGGTGGCAATGTCATCTGAGTCCCTCTCTTGGCCTCTTAGAGTTGGTAGGGCAACTCCCACCTTTTCATGCTCTCTGTATGTATATATATATCTCCTCAATGTATGTTCCATTCCATGCATCCAAAGAAGTGGGCTGTAGCCCATGAAAGCTTATGCTCAAATAAATTTGTTAGTCTCTAAGATGCCACAAATACTCCTGTTCTCTTGGCCCAGTCTGTCAGGATATTTTAGATGAGGATGATGAAGGCCTAATGACATCAAAGTAGATCCCAGGTCCCAGGACATGCTCAGGGTGGCAGCTGTGATGCTAAAACTCACTGCAGCAGTTGACAACATACAGCTGCATCTTCTGCTCTTCCCCCCACCCCCGAAGTCTTTTCCTTTGAAGGGGAGTGATGAGTGGAATAGCCTTTCCTCATTATTTTGTCCACCAATTAGGCCTAATTTCCAGCCCACCAATTTTTGTTCATTGATTTCTGAGCCCTCACTTCTCTTGTTTACTGGGCAGGTTTTATCACAGCCTTTGACTCATATCAGTGAACCTTTTTGTTCACACTGAGTTTGTCTCCCTTTTGCACCTTTTCCCCACCAACATTTATTGCTATAGGTTATTGTGACATTTTATGAACTTTCACTTGTTTTTTCACAGCTATGCTCATAATTAGGGGAAGTTGGGTGTGGAGCCAGCCAGTGTAAGTGGATGCGGGGGACAGGGCATCCAGGCAGTATGCTGACTCAGCTTACCTGCCTCAAGGGAAGCTTTGACTGGCAGGGTTCCTGTGAACCTCGTAGCTGTTTAAAACTGTTCCCTCTCCTGGTAGAAAGCCCTCCACCTGGATAGTGGTACCACTGCCTGTCCTGTCCTAGGATGAATTCTTCCACTGACATAGCCCCCTATATCCACAGAGGTGAATCATTCCCACTCTGATTATTTCTTACAGCACCCCAGCTAGCTATAAGTGCTGCTATGTCCATTTAACAGATGAGGAATTTCTGGCAAAAAGCTTTGGTAATTTACCCAAGGCCACAGAAGGGAATCAGTGTTAGATGCAGGATTAAAAACACAGACATTCTTGATTCCCCATCCCACCTTCATACCACCACCCTTATTTCCTACAGATGAAGATCACAAAACATTTGTTGTCCTCAGTTATTCAGCACAGCCTGTCTTTGGCAGTGCAAAGAGCAGATGATCACCTCTTTCAAATGAAAGGTGAGGAGGACAGAAGGCAATGGGCCCATGGTACCATAAAAAAAAATATAGTCCTTATTTCTTGAGTGCATGATGCTTTTCACCCCCTTCCCCTGGATGATACCCAGAAGATAAAGACCCTGGTCCTAATCACTGAATAGGATATGGTGATGATAGTGATGTCTCATCTGACCATTGCAGTGGAGTAGCACCTTTTCCTCCCTTCCGCTTGACTCAGTTCTGTCTTGCTTTGTTCCTAGAGGTAGACTGGGATTTTTACCTAATAGGAACTTCATCTCCCTGCATAGATCCAGATTATCAGCCACAGAGATATCACTTCAGGCCTCTAAGTCTTTTTCAGCTGATATTGTCTGACATTGCTGATGTTATCTGAATGCTTCTGGTTGCCTTAGATGGCATTTGGGCAAGACATCATTACTGTGTGCTTCCTCTATCCCCTATGCATCTGTGAACACCGTTTCCTGTGGAGAGAAAAGACCTAAGCAAATGCATAAACTTTTACATGGAGGCTCTGTAGGGAACGGCCCATTTGGCTCAAGAAGCAGCTGCAGATTGTAGTGAACAGCACTGGAGGGAAGAGCAGAGTGAAGCAATGATTACTGTCAGTGTCTGCTGCCACCATGTGTAACTCCACAACAAACTGTAAAGATGAGCAGCTTCCCCTTCATTCTCTTTAGTGTGGAATGACAAGTAAAAGAATGTATGCAATATCTGCCTGTCTGGTTCTGGTCACCAGCAAGGTTTCTAGGCCTGAGAAGACAGCATTAATCAAGGTGAGACAAGAATCATGATACATATCTTCAATACATCCTGTGATTAACTTCATGTAACTTCAATAAAAAAAATACTAGAGTCCAAATTTTGCCATTAGGACCAAACTTCTGTTGGGAATTGGTGCTGAGCTGCACCAGCCCAGAGGAATATTCAAGAGACATTGTGCCTGTGGGAGAAAGAGTACAAACAGGGATTGACAGAGGTACATGGGCCTGTCTACACAAAGTAATCAGGGCCTAAATCTGACCCTAGGCCTTCACTTCCTAGATAAAAATTCACCCATTTTTTTGTAAGAAACAGAAAAAGAATCAATTGAATGACAAAAATAGTTAGTGAAGTACATGAACGTGTGTCCTGAGATTTAATTAATTGGTGCAATTTGACAGTAACTGATACTAAACATTATACAGGTCTAGTCTCTGCTCAAGATATACATTTAACCTGTTTAATGTTAATTGGATTTACTGTACATATCAATATAAAGAGAAGAAGAGACCCCATGTAGGAACTGTGACCTATTGTTCTATATTCCTTACAGAGCCTGTTAGCTTTGATTTTAGATAGGGCGACCAGATATCCTGATTTTATAGGGACAGTCCCGATATTTGGGGCTTTTTTTTAAATATGGGCTCCTATTACTCCCCACCCCCAGTCCCAATTTTTCACACTTGATCTTTGGTCACCCTATTTTTAGAGAAGAGTCTTAACTGAGTTAACCAGGCTTTAAAAGCAGACTGTAGAAGCTTTATGGGGTAATTTTATAAATCCTTCTCACTCACTTTATGATGGTGTTTTGCAGGTGACCAACAGGATTTCTGTTCTATAATCAGGACTGAGAAATTTCCGTAGCCTTCTTTCTACCAGGGGCTTTTTGAAGAGGGCCCTGGTTGATAGCAATACATGAAGAGCTGTCAAACTCCTCTCTCCTCCAGGGACCAGACCCTGGAGTTGCAGCTGGGACTGACTTCCACGAAGGTAGGAAATGACTTGTTCTGTGTTTCCAGTGTGACTGATAAGAAAGGGGAAGTAGAAGTCAGGCTCCGTGTGTGTTCTGGTTCTGCAACTCAGAGGGATGGGCCATGAAAAAGGGCTATGGGCTGCTGGAATGAATGGCTGAGAGTAAGCTTAGCGCATGTTGGAGAAAAGGAGGTGGTGCTTCCTACAGTTGGATAAGTCCATATATTTGTATGTGTGTTCTCAAATGATGTTTTTAGCTCTAGTAATGTGTTTTCAGGGATTAATCACCCAATACTTAGAACAGTGTTTGATAACTTTTTATCCCAGCATGGATCATATCTACTTCCTCCAAAACATGTGTCATTTGCTACTGAGATCACCATACTGCTGACAATCAGTACCACATATGGCAAATAAGAAAAGCTAAATTGTTCTGAAAGCGATGGGCCCAACCCTTCTCCCACTGCAGTCGACTCCTATTGACTAGAATTCATAGAAAAAATCCATCTAAACATTGTATGGATGGAAAAATGGCTTTTCTATGAAACAAACTTTCATCTGTAAAAATGCCGTTTCAATCAAAAATTGGGGAGAGTTTGTCCAAAAACTGAACACTTAAAAAATGGCTCTGTTTTGTTTCATTCAGCTTGTTTCTTCCCAGCCTATTACAATGTAAAAGAAAATAAAAGACACAATCTAGAGGTATTATGGGGCATAGAAAGGAGTGCTCCATGACAGAGGATTTCTCTTCTCCCTCCAAGTACATTGTAAGATATTTTTAGGAAAACTGACACAAACTGACATTCTGCGACTCAAACTTAAAAGAATTATGCTACACATTCTGATTGGGCAGCAAAGTCCTTCCAACCACTCTGATTTGATCTGAGTGTGACTGAGATTAGGATGTGCATCATTTTTCCTCAAACTTTATCAAACCCTACTTGGCAGAGTAGCTGATTTCATTATAATGTAATTTGTGCCTTTTGGTTCATGACTTATTACAATTCCTTAGCTGCCACCAGAAATAGTAAACAAAGCTACATTGAGGGCATCACTGATACCCAGAGAGCAATGATTGCTGAAGTCTAGCACTGATGGCCATGAAAGCTTTTCCCACAAAGAACAGGAGGTCCAAGGGTATGGCTATGGCCGCTCCAAACCATCAAGCCCAGTTGAAGGAACATGTGCAGCATCTTTCGATGTTGCTAGGACCTGTCTGACCTATACTCCACCACACACAGAGGCAGGCTCAATACCCCATATCTATAAAAATATTTAGGTGCCTATTCTCACTGGTTTCAATGGGAGTTACGTACCAAAATACCTTTGAGAATCTGGGCTCAGGGCTTAAATTCAGCCAGAGCTGTCTGCAGCAGAGCTCCAGTAAATATTTTCAACCTCCATGGAGTTTTTATAGTGGGGAGGCATCCTCCAAAAAAACTCTATAAGAATTTAAGCCCAGACCGGGACTATGCCTCTGGGAGGGTCTGCTGGGGCAATATATCTTGTCAGTCCCTTACCATAACCAAGAAGAGCTATGATTTAGCCCACCGATCATGTGTGTGATCAATGGCACCTGTTACATTTCAGGACCAAACAGCTGCCTTACGGGCCATATTCGGGGGGGTGGGAAACACAACTGGGACCAAAATTTTGCCTGATTAAGAAGTTCATGATCAGATCCTGTAACTCTATATAGTTTTACAGGAGTTCATAATGGTGTATTAGTTAATGAAGATGGATGTTTGGCTGAGGGATGCCGTTCGCTGAGAGCTTGCCAATCTGGAGCTTGCTTCATTCCAATGGTAATGCTTGGGATCTGTTCCCATATTTGCTAATGTGTGTTCTGCACTCCCTGATTGTAATAATTTTTAATAAGATGATAAATGACAAGTCATCTCAATAATGCTTGTCAAAAATGTCAGCTGGATCAGTACTAATGGTCCTATATTTCATTAACTGAAATAAACAGCTTTGGCTCTACAAATAATTAGATAAAAAAATGTTGCCATGCCAGATCTTGTTTAGTATTTCTTTAAATGCAACCAACTTGTCTTTTAGACTATTGCATATTTCGGGCATTACTAATCCCAAGGTCTGTAGCCCAGTGAATCCTGAATATCTTCTGGCAGTATACCGTGAAGAATAAAATATAATTCCTGCTGAAATATAAAAACAGTAAATCAACTTAATAAAACACCTACACTGAGCTGATATAGGGCATGTTCCAACTTCCTTTTGAAACAGTGGTATGGCTACTGTTAAGTGTCCAATCCAATGCTCATCAAAGTTAAGTCCAGATTCTCAAAAAGTACCTAGATACCTAAATCCCACCTAAATTCCTTTGAGAATCTGGGCTTTAGTTACTTCAGGACACAGTTCAAAATTACCCTCCTTTAAAAAAACCCAACAAAACGAGGACTTTCTCCAGATTTCCTCACAGACCATACTATATTTTCTTCCTGTCCCTGATTGTATAGTGCCAATTCTTCTCTTTGTCCCTTCACAAAGCCTCACTATTGTCAGTATAAGAGCCATCTCCTCTACAGTCCATGAAAAACCCTTTGTTGCAGCATCCACTGCTGGTGCCACCATAGCCTTGGCTAACTTTGCCCTTCTGCCTGATAGAGTGGGCCAGAGAGAGGCTGTGAAGTTGTCAACCTTTCTGAGTGTTGAGTGCTGAGAACTAGGATCATGATTTTAGCTATTTAAATTATATGAACTTTGTAAATGTTTAACTCTGTGTGTGTCTGTGTGTGTGTGTGTGTGTGTATACACACACAGACACACACACACACACATATATATATAAAATAAATACATGATAAATGGAATGGTCCCCAGTTGGTGTAAATTGGAATATCTCCTTTGAAGTGAATGGCATGGCATTGTGAACCAGCTGAGGATCTGGACCAAGGTATTGAATACCTAGAAGCAGACAGCAAGAGAAGTGTTTACCTGCCAGCTTGAGCTATTTTCTTAACTACACTATAAAACTGACTTCATGTAGGACCCAAAGAATAGTAATGGCTAAATATTGACAAGTTCATCATAAATGTACTCATGCTTTGTGAGAGTGAACTCACAGTGAAGTATTTGCATGTCGAGCTTGAGTGCATTCAAAAAAGTCATGTACATTATAAAGTAATGGAAAGAATTCAAATGGGGTATACAAACCTGACACTGGGCAGTCAGGGGTTAAGGAACAGCTCTGGGCTCAGCCAGCCTTGCCCCTCCACACCTCTAGGAAATGACCCAACTGGAGGAAGAATTAAAAGGCAGGGGAGCAGCTCATCTAGTGGCAGACTAGGGAAGAGAGCAGAGTCCAGCAGAGAAGAGCTGACAGAAGGGCAGAATCTCTCCTCATGACAACTACCCAAAGGTCCCAGAAGGCTGGGCTACACCTCAGAAGGAAGCAATTGCCACCCAAGAGAGGAAGAGAGCTACCATGCTACATGTAGAAGTACACCCTTCACACCACCTAGACCCAGACGTCAACTTTGGGAGAATCATTCAGAAGGAGTGGAGGTGGTAGAGCCCTCAAAGGACCCTGGATCAGAGCCTGGTGAAGTGGGAGGGATCAGGCTCCCCTACCAACAACTCCCCCTGCAAGTCATGACCTAAGCTGTGGCCACTAGGCAATGCTAATGTACCAACCAACCCCTGAGGCCTGTCACATGGCACATAAATGGGCAGAGAAGAGAATCCCCAGCACCTATTAAAAATAACTATATGCTCAAAAGCTATGAGAAGAAAGACAGACAAATAACAGGATAATATGCTTTCTATACTCACTCAAGAATTTATAACTGAACTAGCTGAACCCTGAAGTGCTGAGAGGTTCCTAATATTAGGAGCTTAAGCATAAAATAGTCTATTTAAAATCAATATTAAAGTGACAGAACATTGGTAAAATGTACTTATACAGCACAGAGTCTGCCTAGCAGACCACTCTTGTCATGTCTTCAAAAAGCTTACTATTGTTTATGAAAGGTCAGTGACTCTGGATGATTAAAAGTTCTGGACTGTCCATTAGAGGTTATTTTAATTCTTGATGGATAAAGAAGAGTCATGTCTAGCCTTTAGTCTGTTAAGGAGTATGACGCACATGGAAATTTTTCTTTCTTGCTGCATTTCCCAGCGTAATTGGGGTAAAAAAGCAGTTGTCATGGACAACAGTCTTTGTGGGAAATAAGGGAACCCAACTCTGTGTCTGCACCAGCTGCTGGAAACTAGGTACTTTAAAGAGCAATAGTTAAGTCTTATGGTAACTGGAGTTTGAATTTAGTAGACCATTTTGGTTTCAAAATGCAATTTAAAGTCAGCAAAGAATCCTGTGGCACCTTATAGACTAACAGACATCTGAAGCATGAGCTTTCGTGGGTGAATACCCACTTTGTCAGATGCACCTACGAAAGCTCATGCTTCAAAATGTCTGTTAGTCTATAAGGTGCCACAGGATTCTTTGCTGCTTTTACAGATCCAGACTAACACAGCTACCCCTCTGATACTTAATTTAAAGTCAGCAAGCAAAATGAACTGTTCAATGCTATCTCCTTAGTCTCTAGGATCCTTATCACTCAGGCCATTATCCTATTCCTATTGTACTTTTACTATATTCACCACTTTAATATTTGATTGCCTTCCAAATTATACATACAAGGGAATCATTCTATTCCTCCAAACCCATATGTAACAGATACTACATTGTTATTTGGCTAGAAAAGGTGCTAGGATCAAAGTATAAACCCTGGTGAATATATTACTGAGTTCTGCATCACACAAATATCCATGAACTTTAGATTTAACCATATATCATGATACTTCACACAAAGATTAAATATTTTAATGACATACAGGATATTTTTAGGGTGAATATTGAAAATGTAGTGATCCCTTGAGAGAAGGAAAAAAATGTGGATCCTCTTAGTTGAAAACACAATCCTAGCTTGTCTTGAGCTTCTCTAAACCTTTGAAATCTGAGGATCAGTTTATTCCTGAAGATCACATCTTCTCTGTATACTGCAAACAGTTCCATGTCTTTACTGCGTTTACAGGGCCATCATTAGGATTTATGGGGCTCTATGCACTATTATTAAACTGGTGCCCCTATGCCTGACAGCAGCCTGGCTTGCATGTGTATTTTAGATAAGGCTGGTCTTTTGAAGGATTTATTTAAAAAACTATGTCTGAAGATCCAAGCATTTAAGGATGAAGATAAATACTCAGATTGTACATTTAAAAATCTATGCAAGATTTTTTTTTTTTTTTTTTTTAAAGAGATGTGCTCTCTTCCAGCACTGGTGCTGCAACTGCACAGGTAGTGAAGACATACCCTAACACCCAGGGGTGCCCCAAATTTTCAGGTGCTCTATGCAGTATGCCTAAGGATGGCCCTGTGTGTTTACCTACAATCTCTTTGATTATGTTCCTGATCTATATTAATAGAGCTTGTCTCTGTCTGGAAAGAGAATGAAATAAGTAGAGTGTAGAATACCTTAAATTTATGTTTTAACTGCATAAGAAAAGTTATTTAATAGCTTCTTCATCAAAAACTATATTTTTCCAGGTAACTTGTATTTGTCACTGTGCAGTAAATGACTTATCTGGAAAAATTTGAGATTTTGAAAAATTTTCCATCCAAAATTAAGTCAAAAAATTAAAATCTCAAATGTTGGTGTGGTTCAATCAATCAAAATGTTTTGTTTTGACATTTTCAAAAGATTTGTTTAAATTTTGACTTTGTTTTGCTATCCTCAGCTTGAATAGAAAAACAAAGTTGTTGCAAACTGAAAATAGAATATTTCATTTAGACAATGTAAAAATGGGATGTTTCAACAATTATGAAGCTTTTCCAAAATTTTCAAAGTGACAAATTGTCCAAAAAAACTCCAAAAACCTGTCCCCTGAACAGTTTCCCTTTCAATAAATTGCTATGTTATGATTAAAAGAACGTTTTGTCAAAAAAATCCTGACTGGCCCCCTACTTATAAAATCTTCCACAGCCCCATACAAACTCATTGGCAATAGTCTTTTCATGTCACCTTTTCTTTCAGGAAAGCATCTCTCTTCATAGCCTAGTAGCTTTTTACTTTTAGAATTAAACTAGCAACATTCTGGAACAGATCCTCAGCCATCTTGAATTATCATAGTTCCATTGGCTTCAAAAAAGCTATGCTGATTTATACCAGTTGAGGAGCTGTCTCTTGGGGTTTATGTCAATTGCAACAACTACTAGCTCTGAAATTAAGGCACTAGAAACTCCTGTATTTCTCTCCCATTATTATGTTTGATTGCTTTGCCCATTATTTCCTTTTCTTGGCCAAGGCCACCTTATCATAACATCACATCACCATACGTCATAGTTTTGTCATATATCCCAGAGGTAAAACTCTAAATGAAGCAGAAATATGTCTAAAATAATATTTCATTTGATAGGAAGCTCAGCTCTAAATCAAACCTAATTAGGCTCCCAGTTCTCATTCAAAACTAATAATTTAAGAAGAAAGAGTAGTCAGTAATGAACACATAAAAGTTCCACATCAGAGTCGTATCAGTTAGGATATTTTACCTGATGGACATTTTTCAGTCTGAGATGTGATATCTTCCTAGTTAGCACAATGTGGCATGAGCCAGATTCTGCTCTTACTCATGAGTATTCTTGCAACTACTTACAGAATTGGTGAATGCAGCTATTCACTGTACCACCTTGTCCCATTGATCAAGAACTGGGGCCCAAATCTAGGCTTATTGGTTCTGAAATAAAAAAGAGGCACTGGCTTGTAAACTGGTTCCTAAATCTAGATCTGTAGAAAAAGTGGCAAAGACTTGGTATAATGAACTATGCAGCTGAAACAGCAATAGATTCACCATACATGATGAATTATAACTTGTCAAGGTTTGGCCCTGGTATTTGGGTCTAGTTCGCTCCCAGGGAAGGTTTTCTGATCAGATATGTTTGCTTATTGGTACATTTCAAACAATGAGTCACTGGAGGATTCTGAGGTATCAGCAACTTCAGCAAAAACTCCAACCACATGCTGTTGGGAAAGAAGTATTAGTGACACTGATGATATTGAGAAACTGACGTAAAGATTTTACAGTAAAACATGACTAAGGGGACTAGGTCAGATAGAGGGTGAACATATCCAGACCATTAAGCTATCAGTTTTAAACTGTGTTGCCTGCTTGCAGGCAATGGGTGAAAATAGGCATTGATGACAGCTAGCATTTTTGGATTTAATAACTTGTTAAACTGTTTGATTTTTTTTTAGTGTAATAGTGATCTTTACTGCAACAAAGTTGTTGAAGCCAATACAAATAAAACAGTTTTTGGGACCACTAGAGCTGCATTTGAGCAACATCCAAAATTGCAATTCCAATTGTATTCTTTTTTTAAATAGTGTCCTCAGATATCTGAGTGGGTCACTGAAGCTGCTCCATAGAGACTACCTGAGGATAAAGTGTGAAATAGCTTAGGTGAGTACTGATCACATACACAGCAATCACACAGGAACAGAAGATCCATCTCCTCTCCAACTTCCACAGCACCCTGCATTCAGTCCCCCAGTTACTGTTTTTAGCAGAATCACACCAGTTCCACTCCTGGCCATCGAGGGGGAGGTTGTGTTTGCCCCTGAATTCCATGTTCAGAACAAACAGTACAAGAGGAATCACTGCAAGAGCCATTTCCTTGTCTTTCATCCCCATTGTGTTATGTTCATGGCATACCAACAGAGAAATTAGATAAAAACTTAAATATTCTTCCTAGAAAATTGCTACATAACACTCATTTCTTAGAATTCATGATAAGACACAAGAACCCAAAAGCACAGAGAGAAACACACACACACACACACACACACACACACACACACACACACACACACACAGCAGGCTGCTCCCTAAAATCAGAGTGGCACACTCATTCACCTTATTCTAGGCTGACTTGGCAGAACTGACTCTAATCACATGCTTCCCCAAAGAGCTCCTTAGCCTGCAAGCAGGACAAGTAAAACCCCTCAAAGTGATAGTTTACAATTTTAACGCAAGTTTTCAATACACCACATTTTTCTCTGTATACTCTTTTCAGCACAAAACAGACAAAGACGTACAGGTATACACACTGATAAATGCTATTTCACTCAAGTGTAACCTCCCCTACCCCATTACAAATCTGATAAGTGTCACAATATTTTACATAGCTCTAAAGACTACTAACATCTAAAAAAGGTAATGGGGCCCAGACCATTGCTTTGATTGCACAAAGATGCGGGGGAAATTCTAAAACTGGTTACTGTAAAATCCAGCCTAACTCTATTAATTCAGTGGAGTTACTCCAGAATTGCACCACCACATCTGTTGACAACAGAAGTTGGCCTTGAGTGTAACAAATAGACATGATAGCTTATAGTATAACTATGGTATATATGCCCTAGCACAATAAGCAAAACATCTGAAGTTGTCCATAGGAGATGCATAAAATCAATTCAGCCATACAAGAGAAAGAAAAGCCAGCTTCTTTGACTTCAGAGGGATTTGCAGTCATTGTGGAAAGCAGCTTTAAATACAAAAGAAAGCAATCCTGCATGTCTTGAAAGGAATCTTCTGAACCTTTCTCAGTTGAAATCAGCAGCTGCTCCTTTATGATGTCTTTGACTCTCTATTTTGCAGTTTAATGCAATGTTCTTCGGGGGTGGGTGGCAGTTGGCATTCAGGTTCTAATCCATCACAGTTGAGCTGTAAATAAAATGTAGATCAAATCTGAACAAGACAAGACTGATGGGAGTGGGAGTCTTATGGAGTATTAGGTAGAAACATTGTCCTAACAAATAACCCAACATTAACCAGCTTGAACTATGCTAAAAATGTCTTTACAAATGAAGACAGTTAGAGGGAAATATAACCAGTGTGGCCGCATAGGTTGCCTGCCCTTCCTTAACCTTGGCAATCCCCTTTCCTGCTCCCAGCTCCAATGACGTAACCTCTTCTTTCTAAATAGGAAGATGATGGAAAAAGTGAGAACAAATTGAATCTCATAGGGAGCTAATGAATGCAAGACAAGTGACAAGAGAAGCAGAATTAAAGAAACTGAGCGATCTCAGCTTCAGGTCTGAATGAAGCTGGGCCAATGTATTGCTTGGGATTGAAACCATACAAGACTTGAACCCAGATCATCAAAAAACCTCAGGAAATAAAAATTCATGTGTATGCAAACCTCAGAAATGACCTGCATGAATTTAAGTGAAAAAAAATTGCTGTTTGGCACAGCTGCAGTGCAGACTTGCCTATGCTTTAGCATCTCTAAACTTGCCTTGGTGAAGTATCGAAAGACATGACTCACTGCTTATGAGACTCACAGAATTGAAACAGTTCTTAATAAAAGCAACACAGCTAAGCAGTACGGTGTGTGTTCAATGGATCAGCTGAAGAATTCTCACTGCTGCAATGGCATGTTCTACTCAGATGGAAGCTTTTCCTCAGGGTTAAGTCCATAGAGCTGAGTCATGCCTGAGCAGGGGAATAATAGGGCCTAAGGAGACCACTGTTTGCACTACCTACATTGTTAAGATTCTCCATAACTAAAATAGCAGCCTCCAGAAGGCTGCTACTATCTGTCCTACACAGGTGAGAAGGAAACAGGCCAACCACTACGGCTGAGCTGGCACTAAAGGGGAAGTAAGCTGCACCAGGAAAAGCTTTGGAGCAAGGAGGAATCAGAGACCAGATTTGTGACTCTGAGCATTACAGTTTGGTCCCTGTCCTTTTCCTGTGGTAGCACAACTAAATGCTGCTGGATTGCAGAATGCTAATCCACCCTACAGAGTCAAGATGGGCTTGAACCCAAGTTTAACTTTTTAAGAGAGGGTAAAAGAATTAGCTGGATGCATGATTTTTTTCAGGGGCATGTATAATCAGAAGATACCA
Organism: Gopherus evgoodei; assembly: GCF_007399415.2. Lineage (NCBI taxonomy): Eukaryota > Metazoa > Chordata > Testudines > Testudinidae > Gopherus > Gopherus evgoodei. Next base: position 105,392,176 of record NC_044327.1, read on the forward strand.
ATGCAAAATATAGCTATGCTTTTTCTCTTTCAAGCCTCGACAAGTTTTTAATGGAAAGCATTTCCTACTTTCTAGATTGTTGAAGAGTGTGAGCACTGACTAATTTAAATTTCACAATCCAGTTACAGAAAAGTTAGCATATGCAGTAATATTGTTTGCACACAGACATTTGCTAACTCATGGTTGCCGATATATTTAACTGAGAAGTAGCCTTATTTTTCCAGAAAAAAGTTATTGCTGACAAGGATATTGCATAGACTGTATTGTGGTAGGTGCTATCTACAGATACATAGACAAGTCTTCTGTTCCAACACAAAAGACTCTGGAAAATAACTGAAACAAAGAAACACCTTCACAAATTGTTTTCAAAGAAGTGAGATATCGTTAATAAAATTCTCAAAAAAATTAATAGTTTATACTGGCCCTGATCCAATGCCTATTAAAGTGAAATGGTATACTTTGTAAAGAAGAATAGTTTCTTAGACTATACAAGATGAAATTAGATACATTGAAAACTATTGGGGTGAAAAGTCAGAAGGAAACCAGGACTGTTCTGTATTGTTTTGGTGAGGGTGTTTTGCAAAAGCAGCATAGAACTGGAAGGGTTCTCGAGAGGTCATCTAGTCCAGTCTTCTGCACTAATGGCAGGACTAAGTATTGTCTAGACCATTCATGACAGGTTTTGTCTAACCTGTTCTTAAAGATCTCCAGTGATAGAGATTCCACAGCTGCCTCAGTCAATTTATTTCAGTGCTTAACCACCCTGACAGTTAGGCAGTTTTTCCTAATGTCCAACCCAAACTTCCCTTGCTGCAATTTAAGCCCATTGCTTCTTGTCTCATCCTCAGAGATTAAAACATTTTTTCTTCCTCCTCCTTGTAACAACCTTTTACATACTTGAAAACTGTTATGTCCCCTCTCAGTCTTCTCCTTTCCAAACTAAAAAACTTTTTTCCCCCAATCTTCCCTCAGAGGTCGTTTTCTAGACCTTTAAATCATTTTTGTTGCTCTTCTCTGGACTCGATCTAGTTTGTCCACATCCTTCCTGATATGTGGTGCCCAGAACTGGACAATACTGCAGCTGAGGCCTAAGAAGCACGGAGTGGAGCAGAAGAATCACTTTTCATGTCTGGCTTACAACATTCCTGCTAATACATCCCAGAAGGATGGTCACTTTTTTTGCAACAGCATTACACTGTTGAATGTGTTCCAAAAAAATTAAACAAAACTCTTTATGCTACCTTGAGAATACAGACCCATATTTAGGGATCTATTAAAGTTCAGAGCTGGAGGCTGAAAATACTGTTTGACTGATAAAGTATAAATTCTGGAACTTGTCTAGTTAAGATTTATCCAGAGGTAAGAAGAAGCCTGTAACTACATATGCCCACAATTCTTGTCACCAGATGAATGACAAACTATGATAAACTATCATAGCTCCACCAATTTAAAAGGAGCTGTGACAATATATACCAGCTGAGGATCCATCCCTTGTTTTTTCCCCATGATTTTTGTTTGAAGATTATCCTGTAAGAAACTGAAAGGAAAAGGAGGAAACAAAAAAGTCCTCCATAAAGTTAATACTCAAGAGAAAAACTGGTGAATTCTTAATTCGATTATTACTTCTACTGATAAACAAAAATCTGGAATGCTGAAGTCCTGATAACAGTATTTCCCTAATATATTTTTTCCTGGATCTCATGGGTGGAAATTATGCCAGGACAGATTCCTAACTCCAGAGAAGCATCAGACATAATCCCACAGAAGACAATTGTCATAACATTGTCATTGCTGAGTTACCCTATAGTGTAAAACTACTGCTAACAATGGTTGTTAAAGTTTGCAGCATTACAACTGATCTGGTGCTGAGCACAGTTCAGCATAGGGAAGGAACCATGTCCAGTGTCACCAGGTCAGCTGCAACTATTGTTAGCAGCCATTTTCAGTAACAGTTGAATTTTGTTGTGTGGACAAGACTCAGCTACTGGTTTGAGACAGTGGAGTGTGGTTAATGGCCATCAGTGAGTTGATAATTGCCCCTCTGCTTTACCAATCACTCTTAAGATATTGAAAGCCTTATTAATTTGTCCTGCCATTACAGTAAGTGCTTAGTATTCTAGTGCTCTTACTTGAATTATTCCATCTGGCGAAGAGTCCAGTCTCTTTGAGAAACCCAGTACAATAACCTCTTTGGTTGCACCCTTCTTCAGTTATAAACTCCTCAGATACACTGACATAACCCTAGCAATAGTGGTGAGAACAGCCATGTTTTAATGAAAGCCACAGCAAGCAGACCACTCTGGCCAAATTTTGCTAGGCTGGCTTATCTGTTTTGTTTATGACCTTCAAATGTGCAAAGTAGATTTTAGTGACAAATGAATTAGGTAACAGTTTTCATTTAGAAGCTACTAAGGTTATGAGAGGACATTTCAAATTACAGACTATAACCGCAACTGCTGTAACTCAGGTTTTATATATATATATAAAGGCTTCATCTTTTTATTCTGGAAAAAAATCATCTGTGAAAGACCTAAAGCGACAGTAGCAGATAAGAATTTAAATGGAACTATTTGGTAATATTTATAGATGATTTAGACTGGACTAGAATAGATGATCATAAAGCAATCCCTAATTGGCTTGCCTTCTATCTGACAAATGTTCCTAAAAATATAATCATATTGGAGAAGGTTTCATTCATTTCAAAAGAAAACCATGTTGTCTGATGGAAATGGCATAGCTGGCAGCATCATTCCAAGATTATGATAATGCTTTTATTTGAATAAAAATGTCCCATTTTTCTTGTGAATTAGCAACGCCTAGATCTGATATACATGCCTAAGGAGTTAGCTGAAAATTCCTCTGGAGTGTTTTCAAAAGCAATTCATATTCCATGTATAGAGAGAATTATTTTTAAAGTAATGAGCAAAGTAATGTGGTTTTGTGGTTGAAGAACGTTCTTATATTTGCCTGATGTGCGCTAAATGTTGAAAAAATTATTTGTGACATGACTGATATGGATTGTGAAACATTTAACCAGAGTTAAAGGGATTTGTCCCTTTGCTGTATTCACCAAGCATTTTTGTTGCCTTACATGAATTCTATGTGATCACTAATTAGAATACAAACTCCTTGAATCTACACTTAGACAAGTTCTAATTTGTATCCTTAAGCCACTTCCCCTTTCCACCTAATACTAATGCATAAGGCTTTGAGATCATAATTGCAGTTGATCCATGGAAAGAGAATAGGCTTCACTCTGCCTTTATTCGGGAAATGAGAGCTTTTTCCAAAGCCAGATATTGGAACACATCAGATCTCAGGTGGTTAGAGTGCATAAATATCTTCATAAAGGATGCAGGGTCTGATCTAAAGCCCATTGACCCTGGTTATTGGATCCAGCCTAGAAAACACAGGCACAGAGAACAAATAGACAACAAGGCACTCAAAGAGTCTGTGGAGTCTATGACAGACTATAGCTATGTTGTATACATTTTCAGTAGGGGATAACAAATCAAAAAGATAGTTTGGAAAGTACATATTTGATTTGTAAAAATCTGTGAAGAGTACAAGAGACTTTGCTTACTATTTGTTATTATTCTATTGGAATTAGTAGTCAGCATATCTATTAAGTTGTGGTAATAAGCAGAATAGACAGTGCAAATACTAGAAAACATGTTAGAGGCAAAGTGCTGTTATCCCTGGGGTAGATCATGACCGCTGCATATGGCTTATCATGTGGAACAGGTATTTATCTAAATAAGCCTTTGATCACCATTTCCTAACCCAGGCAAGTCCAATAGTGAGTAGGAAGCAGAATCTGTTACTATTATAACAAACATGATGGCAGCATAAGGCAAAGTACATGACAAAGCTTTATTTGTAAAAATTCATAAGCTGCCAGATAAACAGTATAAAAAAAGATTTAGCAGACTGATCAACTGCCCTGGCATAGCTTGGTAAATTAGAGGACATAGAGGAGATAGTATTCATACGCAAACTACAGTATTACAAAACATAGCCTACCATTAAAAGACCCAACCACCTGATTATTATATAGTAAAGTTAAGATGTAATTCAAATACAAAGGTGTGGGTACATTTCATAATAAAAAAGTAAAACACTTTCCCCCCCTTTCTTTCATGTAAACTGTTGGGATTCAGGATCCATTTGTATAATTAAATATAAAGCATGCAAGCTACTGTATATGCTGAGTCTTAAAGAAAGTTCTTTACTTTTTTGCCCCATCACTAAGTACAACAGCTCATGAAAGGTCTATATCACCACCCTTGCAAAATACGATCTCGCTTGGTCTTGATTTGCAAACCACAAATTCAGAGCATATAGTATACTGAAATTACCAAAAACATGTCAAAACTTAGAACAAGGAGGTGATTGCTGACCTAAGCCACTAGCAACAACATCATTGAATCTACTTCAAATTCATTAGCTGCCCAAGGGTCTGGCAAAGGTTTATTCTTACTTTACACTTCACTCAAAGATTTCAAAGCAATTTAGAAATTGTGAGAAAGCTCCATCCTTGTCTGTGTCGGGCCCACACTTCCTAGCAGATTTTGCTAGCCTCAAAGATTCACTGTGACCCTCCACACAGCCCTTCTCTCTCTCTAGAGGCAAGGGTCACAGCCTACTGAGCCATTTTCATTATAAGGCAGCAAGGGAGATGAGGAGAAGCTATTCTCCCTTGTACAGTCTCTGTTGTCTCCCAGTCTCAGTGATTAATTCAGGGAGAGGGAAAGGGGGAGCCCAGGCCCACCTTCTACTCCGGACTCTAGCCCAAGGACCTTAATAGTATCAGCTACAGTAGCTGACTTTTTAGAAACAGGATGTACAATTCCCCGGGCCACTTCCCCACAGCAGCCTCTATTTCCTCAACATCTACTTCACTCTTACCTCGTGTCCTCCTTCCTCGTGCCTGAGATGGTTTGTACTACTCAGTTCCTCCAACAGCACAGCTTCTGACCCCTTCCCTCCCCCCCCCCCCAAACTGGGAGGCTTTTAACTAGTTCCAGCCAGCCCCGATTGGCTTCAGTTGTCCCAGTCAACGCACTGTCTTCCCTGCCTTCTGGAAAGATCTTAATTGGCCTCACGTGTCTTAATTGACCTGGAGCAGCTGCCATTTGCTTATCCTGGTAAGAGGGATTTGTCTCTCACTACTTTACTATAGCCATCCGGCCTTGCCCGGTCAGAAAATATACAATGCAGAAGTGAAATGTTAGAGCAGCCCAAAATATGTGATTACCTCTTTCACATACATGTAGGTAAAATGAGCTACAGAGAGGCTAAGTAACATGTCCAAGAGCATGCAGTGATGTACTGGCACAATTAGAGATAGAATTCAGGAGTCCTGACTCCTGATATTCTGCTTTGGCCAGATTACCACACTTGTGTTAGTAGAATTGTAAGACCAATGGAAACAAATGGTTACATATAAAATAAAATCATAAAACATGAACCAGAGTCTACACTTATTAGCCATTACCCTTACTCGCTAATAGAGCAGATTCTCATCCCAAAGAGCATAATTTTCAATAGAGTTACATTGTTCCTTAAATATTATCCATACACACTTCTCGCCATGATTCTAAGTATTGATAAATTACAAACTTATCAGTAGAGACCTCACATGCAACTCTTTATGAATAAATACCATGAAAACAATATATTAGATGTAGTGAGTTTGTCAGGTCTGAGGTAGGATTTGCTTGTAATGAACAGTGAACTCTGTGTCAGTTGTCACCAATGGGCTCTACAGTGAAGCAGGGGGTTATTTCTAAAGCGCACTCACATGTTTAACATTAATTGGTCCGTGTAGACCCTGCTGGTGTGCATTAAATGTGCTGTTTCAAACAGCACTATGTTAAAGCGCACCAGCAGGGTCTACATGGAATCAATTAATGCACAAAACATTAGTGGGCTTTAGAAATCAGATCCCATGGAGCTTATTACCACACTGTGTAGACGTGCCCTTAGTTTACGAGGCATAAAGCAATGTATTCTGAATGGTTTGGAGATTTAACAACTAAGACAACTTTGATGAAGAGCTTATTGGAAAACAGTTTAATCAATTATTTCAGATAGATTGTAATGCAGTAATAAAATATATTTGTTTACATATATTTAAGAAGATGACTGATACATTAAACAAAATAATTAAATTTTGAGCTACCTGTTTGCCACATTGCCACTCAGTTCTGTCCTTTTTTTCCAGTTAACACCGCCCTTGGTTTACTCCTGAAACTAATGGTATGTTCCATATTGTATTTCAATAATAAATAAGATGGACCTTTGCATCAGGTTTCAAGGTTTGGACACACTGATGCCTCTAGTACCACAAAGATACCAGCCCAAATTCTGAGCAGATTTACACCCTAATCATCTTTATTGTCTTTCATGGGATTTCACAAGATGTAAATCAGTGGAGAATTCGGATCAGCATTTCATATGAGATTGCTGCATCATGACTTTTCATGATCTCGTTGAAAATAGAGTTTGCATCTGTGTGCAGATGAGTGTATGTGCATGTATATAGGCCTAACCTAACAGCTCCCACCTGCACCTGGAAAAAGTGATGGAAGCCTATGGGCTCTCCTTGCAGAAGGCTGTGAGTGGGGGCTATAAGAGAAGGGAAGGTACCTAGGGTGGGGGTTGAATTCAGGAGCTGTCTCAGGAGCTGCCCCAAGACTGCGGAATGAACTCCCCAGAAACTAGGATCCATCACAGACTTCAGCACCTTCCATTTCAAGTGCAAGCTGAATTTTTTTGACCTTGCCTTCTCTAACAGACACAGAGCTTGTGCGTATGTATTGCAAAACAAATATAAATTGCAAACCAAAACGCTCCAATGGACTTTTCCCCCTGGGGAGATGATGAGAGAACAAGCACATAACAGATGTTAGTCATATTGTTTAATGCTCTGCTGGAAAGCACTCCGACACTACATATATCATATATGAGCACTCTGACACTACATACATCATATATGAATCTATGTGGAATAAAATAGAAAAAGTTCCTGCTCCAAAAAGAGTTTGTTTTTTTGTTCAGTATTTACACAATGCCTAGCACAATGGGTTCTAGTCCATGACTGGGGCTCATAGGTGCTACTGCACCACAAATAGTAGAAATTGGCCTTTTCTTGGTTTTCAGTATGGTTGGATGCAAAACCAAGGAAGGTGGATCTAGAGTTCCAGATCATGGCTCATCTCTATTACTAATTAAGCTATGGGTAGCAGCAGCAGCACAGGAATACTTAGAACTTACATAGAGCTTTTCATCTTCAAAGCACTTTCCAAAAACTAAGACATGCAATTCTATCCTAAAGAGTTTTTTATACCATGCTTATCACTGTAATATCTGACCGCCTTCCAGCAGCACATTAAGCTACATGACCACACGTCTGTCACATGTTTGTTCTCTCATCCTCTCCCCAGAGAAAGAAGCATGTGGAGTGGAGTGTCTTATTATGATAGGGTTTTGGTTTGTTTTTTTGGTTAAAGATACCTGTTGCTTTGTGTTTATATTAGAGAAGACAAAGTCAAAGAAATGTGACTTGCACTTGGCATAGAACATGGTGAGGTTTGTGATAGTTCCCTATGTAGTTCATTCTTGGGCAACCCTTGGCGAACATTCTGTCTCTTACACAGGCAAGCTTTACTCTGATTGTTGAGGATTCCATTGTGCCAGAGAAACAAAGTTGTCAACCATGGTCTTTGTCCCAGAGCACTGAAAGGTCTTTTAGGTATCCTGGCCCAGGCTATGGAATGCTTTGAAGATAAGGACCACAACCTTGCACTTGATTTGAAATCTATGGGAATCCAGGATAGAGAGCAGAAGACAGGTGTGATGTGCTCACAGTAGCCTGCATTGCTAAGGCAAAGCATTATAACATTTTGTACTAGTTGGAGTTTCCTACATGCTGAAGTTTTCATGCCCAGATACATGGCGTTGTTGTAATCCAGCTGAGAAGTGACAAAGGCATGAATAAATGAATTAAGGGATTGATACTGACAGTGCTCAGTTTATAGAACTTCCATTGAAGTTTCTGGAAATTCCCATTCCATTTTCTCTATTCAATTATGAATTATTTTATTACAGGACTGTGCTGGCAACAACCCATCTATTTAGGTTGCCTCACACTCATACCATTATACAAGTTTGACATCTTTTCTTTGAGAAGCTCTAGTACCTCCATTGTGTTAGCTGGCCTGTGAGGTCAAGCCCTCAGGATAGCAAAGTGCCTTTTCTTTGTTCCATGAAATTCCATTCAGATTTTACTGGATAATAAATAGTTAAAAATGGCCTTTTCCCCTCTACTTAATTGTGTTCCTCAGGAACATTTTGGCAGCCTGCCCTAAATAAAACCATAACATAAATATTCGCAACAGGCAGGCCCTTTGCATTGCCAAAGCAACAGCTGCAGGAAACACTGCACTGGGAATTCCTGGGAGCTGCTGGAGCAGGGTTAAGAGAAGAGAGTCAGGCTGCACTCCTACCAAGCGCTCCTACCAACCATCCCCCAGACCCACTACATGACTCTAGCAGCTTATCCTTTCATTTAGGAGGTCCTCCAAGACCAAGCTAAGATCTCTTAGACCCAGAAATTAGAATTATAGAATATCAGGGTTGGAAGAGACCTCAGGAGGTCATCTAGTCCAACCCCCTGCTCAAAGCAGGACCAATCCCAACTAAATCATCTCAGCCTGACCTTAAAAACCTCCAAGGAAGGAGATTCCACCCCCCCCCCCCACCAGGTAACCCATTCCAGTGCTTCACCACCCTCCTAGTGAAAAAGTTTTTCCTAATATCCAACCTAAACCTCCCCCACTGCAACTTGAGATCATTACTCCTTGTTCTGTCATCTGCTGCCACTGAGAACAGTCTAGCTCCATCCTCTTTGGAACCCCCTTTCAGGTAGTTGAAAGCAGTTATCAAATGCCCCTTCATTCTTCTCTTCTGCAGACTAAACAATCCCAGATCCCTCAGTCATGTGCTCCAGCCTCCTAATCATTGTTGTTGCCCTCCGCTGGACTCTTTCCAATTTTTCCACATCCTTCTTGCAGTGTGGGGCCTAAAACTGGACACAGTACTCCAGATGAGGCCTTACCAATGCTGAATAGAGGGGAATAATCACATCCCTCGATTTGCTGGCAATGCCCCTACTTATATAGTCCAAAATGCCGTTAGCCTTCTTGGCAACAAGAGCACACTTTTGACTCATATCCAGCTTCTCATCCACTGTAACCTGTAGGTCCTTTTCTGCAGAACTTCTGCCTAGCCATTTCCTCTCTAGTCTGTAGCAATGCATGGGATTCTTCCATACTAAGTGCAGGACTCTGAACTTGTCCTTGTTGAACCTCATCAGATTTCTTTTAGCCCAATTCTCTAATTAAACTAAGTCCTTTTGTATCCTATCCCTACCCTCCAGCGTATCTACATCTCCTCCCAGTTTAGTGTCATCTGCAAACTTGGCCCTAATGCCATCTCCCATCCACTCTCCCCAGGATAACAGCCTAAATCTGCAGTCAGCTAAAGAAGTTAGATGTGTAGCTCAAGTGAAAGGACAGTGTGTTGTGGCACTGAAGATTCGGTGGTCAAACCATGCTTGTCATATATAATAAGGTGATTGTTAAAGTTGTACATAACACCATTTATTTTCACCCTTTTAAAAAAACCTTAGGTAATTACTACAAAACATTTAGGCTATAAGAAAGTTATTTCACTTAGATTTATGGCTGTCTGTGCAATTTTAATTCTGCCTCCTTGCGAATATGTATTATGATATAGTCCTTAATTACATGATCACATACTATTTTTTCCACAGAACCTCTGCCTCATTCAGTGCACAGGACAGACATATAAGGAGGGAGAATTTAGATTGCATGGACAACTGTAAATCTGGCATTTCTTAACTTGCAGGTGCCTGAATCTGCCTCCTACATGGCACTCTTCTAAGATTTTTTAGGAGGCAATTATTATTAGTTTGGTACATGGCGATCTCACACATTGCTGTGTGAAGGTTCCTGCTGTATTGAAATTGATTAAACTTTAAAAGTTGTCTTGTCTCATTTATTTGGATACCCCAATGCAACTGGACATATGAGTGTGCATATAACTTGCCATATTACCCAATCAATATAACTTAATAAAACAAATGAGTCAGAATGAATATAAATATAATTACATACATAGGTGACTATAAATGATCAAACCATAAATTCATGAATGTTAAAGTTCAAAAAAGTCTGCAATTCATATGTGAACAAAAAACACACACTCGACAGGAATGATGCAAATAAAGCTAAGCCAAATTTTACAAATCAGGATTCAGACAAAATTTGGCAATTTTGAATTTGGATACTATCTCCTAACAAGAAAACACAATATTTTGCAGATAAAGGTATAGTATAATTAGATGTAATTTATTTCTGTACATCATCCTAAACAAGCATTTGATGAAGTGTCCAATATTCTATCGTGTCAACATTCATCAGTTTACTTTCTTAGTTCTGGTATTCCCAGACACGAGGAGAAAGTCTATGGGATTTGAAGCACTGGCAATGGCTGCTGAGCACTCTCTGTGACAACCAGAGATGCAGACGGAAGCTTATTTTTAGAATTGACAGCTAACAATTTAGACAGATAATGTCTTTGAAATGACAGTCACCTCTAATATTCACATACTCCAGCTACATGTTTATCTACTACTCATTCACCTGTTACCATGCAAATTGTAGTTACTAGACATATGGAAAAACATTGAATTTTAAAATTCTTAACAGTTTATGTTAGATTTGTTTGGGGATGTTTCCCAGCTCCAAAATTTTACTTTTGTGATAATAAGAACTGTAAGATTATCCTGTCATACCAAATTGTGTATGTTTTTATATGAAAATGAACATTCGGCTGCTTGATGCATCAGAACAGAAAAGTTTCCTTCTAATTTCTATGTTATTTTACCTCTGTGAAGCTTTACTTCCTGCAAACAGTCCCTGTTTGTTTAATTTTGGTGGGTTTCTTTTGAAAGTGGTCATTTGGGGTAATTGTTTTAAGCCTTGTCCTTTAGGGCAATTCATTGAATCAGACTCTGACTTCTCCTTCTTCCATTTTCTCCTCATCCAGTTTCCCAGTCTCAGATTCTAATGCATCAAGGTTTGATGACTATTCGGGGCATTCAGCTGAGATAGTCTGTTGCATTTTACTCCAAGATGCAGAGCTACACAAGATTATCAAAGGGCCTGATCCTGGAGACCTTTCTTATATCACTCTGTATCAGCATAGCCAATTTTAGGAGACAGCATGGAGTTGCCCCTCCTCACAGGGAGCACTAGGAAGTATTCTATCTCACAAGCCATACCTACAACCATCTGTGTGTTGCAGCTGCCTCTTCCACATATCTGGATGGTCAGCTCTGCTTTATCTCCTCTACCTCCCTTTCCATGAATCCCTGGTGGATTAAGGAGGAGACAGCACTGCTCTCATGCATGCAGGGTCTGCAAGGCTGCCGGGCTCCTGCACTCAGACTGCTCTCACCTCCACTGTGAACCTGTATAAGTGCCAGGCAAAAATTGAGCACTCAAGAATCAATTCTGCCATGTATCAAAGCTGCAAGTCAGTTAGAGCAGCCTGGAGGTCTATGGGGAACTGCCAGTAGATGATCAGCACAGCTTACATGAGCTCTACCACAGCCTATGCATACCAGGTGGCTGGCCCAGAAATTGGCCAACATTACATGCGTAGGGAGCTCAGCTCTTCAAAGGGACTTCTCCACTAGCCATTTGCACCAAAATCTGGCTGGATCCTCCAGAGAATCTGTCCCGTTATCTTTGTTGAGGCAAAACTATAATTAATGAATGAGAATTTTGGCCCAGTAAGAACTGTAGGATGGAACCCTAAGCCTCATGTTTTTTATTACTTCTGTGTTTCATTCAGCTCATACTTTGTTAAGTCTTATTGTTCTGATATTTTTCAATGTATTAAAGTTTTCTTCCTAATATTTGTAGTTGTGAGGTGGAGTATCTTTTAGAACGAAACAGAAATAAGAATGACCATACTGAGTCAAACCAGCAATCCATCTAACCCAGTATGCCATCTTCTGACAGTGGCCAATGCCAGATGCTTCAGAGGGAATGAACAGAAAAGGGCAATCACTGAAAGATCCATGCCAGTGTCCAGCCCCAGCATCTGGCAGTCAGAGGCTTTGGGATGCCCAGAGCATATGGTTGCATCCCTGATCATCTTGGCTAATAGCCATTGATGGACCTATCCTCTGAATTCTTTTTTGAACTGCATTATACTTTTGGCCTTCACAACATCCCCTGGCAATGAGTTCCACAGGTTGACTGTGAATTATATAATGAAATACTTCCTTATGTTATATTTAAACCTGCTGCCTACCTGTTATGTGCAGAAGTAAATTTCCTGATTCACTTTCTTCATACCATTCATGATTTTATAGACCTTTATCATATCCCTCGTAGTCATCTCTTTTCCAAGCTGACCAGTCCCAGTTTTTTTAATCTCTCCTCTTATGGAAGCAGTTCCATACCCCTAATCATTTTTGTGGTCCATCTCTGTACCTTTTACAATTCTAATATATCTTTTTTTGAGATGGGGTGCATGCAGTATTCAAGGTGTATATGTACCATTGATTTACACAGTGATATTATGATGTTTATTGTCTTATAATCTATCCCTTTCCTAATGGGTTTTGTAGAGTTTTTTTAAGTATTTGATATGTCAAGCATAAATAAGAAATTGAGTTATCAGATGATTTACTTAGATTACCATGAGAAATGGAGTTTATTTGCCCTCTCTTTAATTGTAAGTGAAATTTTAGCTTTATATAAATTAGTTAAATATAGTTAGTTTGTTGAACTTTTATCCTCTTATTATGGTGGAATATCCCACTTTTAGTGTCTTCCTGTAGAATTATTCAGGCTAGCTGTCTACACAGGAAAAAAAAAGTATATTTTTTTTAATAATGAATAAGTGGAAACACTCAAATTGCTCCTCATTATCTTCTTTTGGATGAGAAAATTAAACATACAATAAATTAAATACAAAATTAATGAACTACTGCATGCAAATAGAAAGTATCATGTATTAATGAGTGCAAATTGACTGAAATCTGTTACCTTTACATAAAAATGTTGTAATTAACTTTCTTTCCCTGCTCTCATTTTATTTCTGATAGATGCTCAGGACTCTCTAATCTCTCTCCTGTGACTAATTTAGTGCATGAATGTGTGTATTTGGAGCATGAGGAGAGGGTACTTTGGGGGAATGTGGCTGGTTCACCAAAAATCTTATATCCTAGTAGTTATGATGCCATGGATGAGATCACTTTAGTAAATATGTTGAGGATTAAGGTTTTGTTGAAGGAGAATGGATGTCAGCTGGGAGTTGAGGGCACTCAGCACCTCATGGAAGCAGGTCTCTAATTTGTGGTTATAAATCCTAATGCCAGACCTGTCTATATGCTTATATCGACCCCTACTGCATTACTTCAGCATTAGGCCAGTATAACCAATGGACTGGATTAGTGGCCATGGCTATGCTGGTGCTTTACAGCGCTGCAACTTTCACGCTCAGGGGTCTGAAAAAAACACCCCCCTCAGTGCTGCAAGATACAGCGCTGTAAAGCCTCCGTGTAAGCAGTGCCGCAGCACTGGGAGTGCGGCTCCTAGCGCTGCAAGCTACACCTGTAGAGGATGTGGAGTACGTGCAGTGCTGGGAGAGCTCTTGCAACCACACTTGAAATCCAGCCCATTTACTCCCATCCTTCCAGGATGATTTAGCAACCATCAACAGAAGCAGTAGCTGTAATTTGTTTTTAATTAAAGAGATATAAATAGCACTGAGAACAATAAGATATGTTTACCTGGTGATTTCTGTGTAAATAAACCCATTGTAATGGAACTAAAGTGCCATTCAGAGAGTGATTTTCACATAATGCATACATCATAATTAAGTTTAAGATTTTTGTCATGGTACTTTTTAGTAAATGTCACAGACAGGTCACAGGCAATAAACAAAAATTCCCAGAAGCTGTGACCTGTGCTTTTACTAAAAATAATGGGAGGGGGGTGACCACCCTGCAGAACTGAAGCCTGAGCCCTGCATGGGAGGGGACTGACAGCCCAAGCCCCAATGCCCTGGAGAGCTCCAGCCCCCCACTGCAGCAGCTGACAGCAGCAGGACCCCCACCACCCGAGGTGGCTGACAGCTGTGGGCCCCACCACTCTGGGGCATTTGGCTGAAGCAGAGCCAAAGAGGTCTCTTAAGTCACAGAATCCTTGACTCCCATAACAAAATTGTATCATAATCTCCAGCTTCTCTATTATTACTCTTGTTTATTCCTGTGGTACCTGTGGTTTTAGAAAGAGTAAGACAAGTTTTCTTTCTCAGGCTCGACTGAGACCCAGATCAGTCACAAAGCAGTAAGAGGAAGTAAGAAACCCTAACCTTACACTCCAATGAGTACTAACCAGACCTCAGGTCCAGGCACATAGGATTTGGTGGGGTTACTTCACCTGCTTATGCCCTCCATCCTCACACCCTTATTCTCTGGCCAGAGTAGCTGAGTCAGAGTGGGAAGGATAATAATGAAATGCTGGTACATTACTATCCTCTCCACCAATAGCAATGAGAAAGCAGGGGAGGCGTGGTGACACAGAGGTGAGTCACATTTACTTCTGAGATTACTCTGAGGTAGTGTAGTTTATACACCACTCCTTGCTCAAGATTCTAATGCCAAAATCTAGCCCTAAATAAACAAGAGCCAGCAAACAGCTGAAAACAGGGGAGTTCGAGTGGAGCTCTATTGGTGCAGCAGGGAGGCAAGCCCCTGTTAATAAGGGGAAGTGAGTGAGTTATTGGGGGTGTGATGGAGGGAATGACAGAGGAGGCTGAGGGGAAATCTCAAGGCTTGCGGATGCATGCTCGACCAGAGAACTGTGAGCGTAGACTGCTGGATGAAGAAAGGAGCCAGTGGAAGCATGTGACTATGAGAACAAGGCAGAGAAAGAGACTGACTAGGGAAGAAGTACAGCTAAGAAATAGGTTTGCTGAGTTGGAAAATGAAAGGGAGAGGCAGGTAGTAACAGAAGATGGGAGAGCAAGGAAGAAGGGGAGAGGACTAGTCTTACAAGAAGAGGGGAAAAGTTAATGAAAATAGTCAGAGCTGCAGGAGCATAAAGGATGACTTACAAAAGATCGCAAGTGAGAACAGAACACAAGTTGACTTGCAGACAGAAAAAAACAGAAGGAGAAAGGCCAAAGAATTGCACCAACACCAGGAAAAAGGCAGGTCTACATGACTGAGGACTCCCTGCTAGGACGAACACACAGGTCTGTCACCAGAGCTGATGTGGAGAACAGAAGGGTGTGCTGTCTGCCAGGAGTTAACATATAGGATGCAGACCTGAGGCTGACTATGCTAGGTTGGGGAAGACACTTAAAGAAAAATGGTATGAGAGGGGTAGCCTGTGTTTGACAAAGTGGGTATTCACCCACGAAAGCTTATGCTCCAATACATCTGTTAGTTTATAAGGTACGACAGGGCTCTTTGTTGCTTTTTTAAAAAATGGATTCCTGGGTTATCTTCAGTGGGATTCTACCCATCCCTGGGAGTAGAATAGCAAAGGTGGGAAGAGATTATGATGATCCAAAGATGGCTCAAGCAATGGTGTTATAAGGAGGGCTTTGGGATGTTTGACTACTGCGAGACAGAGTATTGTTCACCTGAGACAGACTCTACCCGAGTAGGGAGGGAAATGGACTTCTCAGATGGAGGCTGGCACAACTGATTAAAAGAGATTTAAATTAGTAATTTGGGGAAGTTGGTTCAGAGAGACTCGTGTAATCTCCATGTCTGATTCTAGTACTGAGCAGGATGAAAATCAATTAAAAGTGGATACAACAATGGAGAAAGGAACAATAGAAAGTAAGAGAATGGTCAACAAGAGGAAAGATTGTACCAATACCAATAATAGTAACTGTATACAGTGTTGTTGTAGCAGTGTTAGTGCCAGGTGAGAGACAAGGTGGGTGAGGTATGTTTTATTGGACCCAGTTCTGTTGGTGAGAGAGACAAGCTTTTAAGTTTACTGAAGAAGAGCTCTGTGCAAACTGGAAAGCTCGTCTCTCTCACCAACTGAAGTTGGTCCAATAAAACATATTACCTCATCCATCTTGTCTCATTAATGACCGTAACTGTCAGGAAGGTGATCCTAGCAGTAAAATGACTGTACCTAATTGGGTGAGGACTCTGGAGAAGCCAAGCATAAGCAACAAAGATGCAACTAGTTTCTTGATATCAAAAAAGGCAAACTGTAAAAAAATTAAGGGAATTACTTAAAGTGAACTGGACTGAAGAACTCAAGGATCAGAATGTGGAGGAGGCTTGGAACTACTTTAAGTCAAAGTTCAAGAATCTTTATGAAGCCTGTATCCAAAGGACCAAACTGGATGAATAAGCATCTGAAACAGGTTATTAAGAGAAAGCTGAAAGGCTACAAGGAATGGAAGAAGTGATGGCTCAGTAAGGAAAGCTACCTCTTGGAGGTCAGAAAGTGTAGAGAAACGAACTGTCAGAAGTCAAGCAGAATTGGACCTTGCAAAGGAAATTAAAAATCAACTGTAAAAGGATCTTTAGCTATATTAAAAAAAGGAAAACAAGAAGCGGGTCTGCTATACATTGAGGATGGAGAAGAAATTAGGGATAATCTAGATATGCCTCAACACCTAAATGAATACTTTGCCTCAGGTTTTAATAAGGAAGTGGGGGGGGGGACAGGCAGTGGCAGGGCGGCTAATGGGAACAAAGATATGGAAGTAGAACTGACTACATCAGAGGTGGAAGCCAAACTCAAACAGTTTAATGGGACGAAACTGGAGGGCCTAGATAATCACCATCCAAGAATATTACAGGAGCTGACACATGAAAGTGGAAGCCCAATAGCAAGAATTTTTAATGAATCTATGAACTCAAGGAAGGGGAGTCAGACCCTATGACTTCAGAATTGCGAATATAGCACCAATATTTAAGAAAGGAGGAAAAAAGATCCAGAAAACTACAGGCCCATTCAGTTGACCTCAGTTGTTTGCCAGGTCTTAGAACAAGATCTTAGATTTTGAAAGAAAGAGTAGTTAAGGCCATAGAGAAACATTAATTGGGATAAAAATACAACATGGTATTACAAAAGGTAGATCATGCCACCCCAACCTGATCTTTTTCTTTGTTTAGAAGTTCAGGTATTGTCTCAAAGGATGCATTTGATGTAGTTCCATATGGGAAATTATTAAATTAGAGAAGTTGGGGATTAATACGAGAATCAAAAGGTGGGTAAGGAATTGAATGGAAAAGTGAGGCATTTTCTTGTACAGAAGTGCCATCATTTTTATGTGTCTCCTCCCAACAACCTGAAAACCATCAATTTTCTGCAGCAGTTCAATGAGCAGTCTAACATTCTGCTTTGCTCTGATTCCAGAACAGCTTCTAAACTTGATCCAATCTGTAGTTCTTCAGTACTCTTAAAACTGACAGTCCTGATTAAGAGAAATCAATGTTTTCTATTATGATTTCTCCAAAATCTAGCTTAGTTATTGTCTGTAAATCAAGTACCAATTAGACTAAAAATATTGCTTGATTTACAGACAATAAATCTGTCTGTGTTCTCCAAGCACATGGACTAAAAAAATATAAAACAGAACACAGGCAAAGCAGTGGGTCCCTTTCTCCTTCCTCCACCTATGCTGCAAGCAACAAGGACACTCAGAAGACTGAAAACTCCAACAGAGGAGAATGGCCCTCTCCATTCTCATAAGGCACTTTCAGGCACTGACAATTAACATGAAATTTAATTTGAAACAATCTCATGAGACTGGACAAAATATGCTGTGTGGGGCATTTTTCCATTTTAGTGTGCATCACCTTTGTGCCGATTTTACAGTAAATTCTCTGGGAAAGATATCATGTGTCAGAAATATAAATGCCTAAAAATATGGGACACAATTGACCTAAACATACAAAATGGGAACATACCAGAAAAACTGTGTGTTCAGCAGCAGGATTTGGAAGAAATGTGTCAGCCATTAGTTGCTCTGTTGTGACAGACCTCAAACAGGACTACTTAGTATAGCACCTGTAATCAGTTAGGGAAGGCTCAGTCATACTAACTGACTTGGGTTCTCTTGTGGCAGTCTGTGTGAACTCTAGAGAATACCATGTGACCATTAGTGACAACCAGGCTGACATCTTTAAATAATCTCAGTGATCTGTCTTCTGGGAAACACTCTGAAAACATCAAGACAAGAAAGAACATTCTGAAAAGGATGGGTGTCCTATGTAGGAATTTTAATAGTTCCAGCTAGTTTCCAACATGAAAGACTTCCTGATTCATCCAGGATATCTTAGCCATTTGAATGTTTAACAACAACCTTTGGGTCTCCATTCCTAGCAGTGCCAAAATGTCATTTTGTTGTCAGAAGGGGCTTGCGGTGCAATGAAGTTTGAGAAACCTTGTACTAGATCCCTGATGTCAAGGGATAGGTGGAAGTAAGGCTTGCCTATATGCTTAATGTATTTTAACCAACCTGGTAAAGAGGCAGAGATCATATGTGGCTAGTGGAAGATGCAGTTTATCTCCCTCCCAGGAACAGTACCAGCTGGAAGGTTTCTGTGAGATGAGCCTGTGACGGGATCCCTGGGGTGCAGCCTGGGACTGTAGGACTGCTGTGCCCCCTTAACTCTCCAGCGTGGGCTGTCTCTCACAATGTTTTGCTAGTGACAAGCAGCAAACCCCTCCAGGCACTATTATCATTCAGCACAACTGTATATGGAGCTCCACACCCAGCTAGATTGCATGACTGGTCCCAGACCCACTCATGAAATCACACAGAGAAAGGCACTAGCCAAATTGCCCCCAGCTCCCAGCCTTGTACCTCAGGAATATACCATCCTGCACTGCTCAAGACCCTTTCTTAAGCAACACAGATTTATTAATTGCTTCACCGCTTCATCAATGGAAAGTGGACATACACCAGCCTTGGTAAACCTAAGCAGATTTACCAGACACGTCAGGCTAACTCACTGGTAAAGATAAACAGTTCAATAAAATCTAAGTGATAAGAAAGAAGTCAGTTACCAAAAGAAAATATAAGCACACAGTCTGAACTCTTAACCCCGTTAGACTGGGCAACATGTAGATCAGGGGAAGGCAACCTATGGCACGTGTGCCAAAGACGGCACGCGAGCTGATTTTCATTGGCACTCACACTGCCCAGGTCCTGGCCATTGGTCCGGGGGGCTCTGCATTTTAATTTAATTTTAAATGAAGCTTCTTAAACATTTAAAAAACTTATTTACTTTACATAAAACAATAGTTTAGTTACATATTATAGACTTATAGAAAGAGATCTTCTAAAAACATCAAAATGTGTTACTGGCACACGAAACCTTAAATTAGAGTGAATAAATGAAGACTCAGCACACCACTTCTGAAAGGTTGCTGACCCCTCATCTAGATTAAGCAGTTTATCACCCCACTGGATATTGTGATTCAGAGAACACAGGTTTCACCCTTGAAAACTGGGACATTCTCCTCTGTTGGAGTTTTCAGTCTTCTGAGTGTCCTTGTTGCTTGCAGCATAGGTGGAGGAAGGAGAAAGGGACCCACTGCTTTGCCTGTGTTCTGTTTTATATTTTTTTAGTCCATGTGCTTGGAGAACACAAGTCCAGGCATGTCTGGTGGACATTGCTGAGTCACCGGGCAAGGTTGAGCAATTCCCCTGTTGTAGCCTTGTGCAGATGAGACACTGAATTATAACTTCCTTGCTGGACAATCACTGTTGATGGTTATTTGACACCCCCGGGCATTGGTTACTTTCCTTGCTGTTGTCTCTGGGAAGCTAATATCTGGCTGATTCCCCAAATTACAGCATGTTTTACTAACAACTATACATACAATCTCATCACTTCATATGCACTAATGATATACATATTTAGATAGAAGAGTGACTTTCACCAGATCATAACCTTTTACCTGATACCTTACATCAGATGCTTTACATTCTAGATCACAATTATAGGTATATAAGGTATAGAATGTCACAGAGACATGCACCCAGGGACTGTTCCACTGGGACCATACAGCTAACGAAGTCTAGAATGAAGCTGTTCAGCGCATTCTCAGTACGGTGCACTTAGCTTTGAATGAACTAATGGAGAAGCTAACATTGAACTAAAATCAGTCTGAGCATACCTCAGAATACTGTTGCTTTCCTGTCAAGGTTGCAAATAACCTCAAACTCACACATTAAAAACAGCAAGCAAAGCTTACTAAGAACCAAGGAGAGTCAAGGAAAAGAGTCCATTATAATGTTCTCTAGTACTAACATGATGTGAATGTAAGGACTTGCATACCCGGTCCTGCAGGTCACACTATAGTGATGTGAACAGCAGTACACACCAGAGTGCTGAGCTGTAACTCCCCAGTGTGGATGCTATAGGCATGAACTAAAAGGTTCCTAGTTCACGTTAATGTAATCCTATTTTGAAAGGCTACACTGATGTGATATAGGAACCTTTCAGTTCACACCCACATATGGCAATTACAACTCAGCGCTTTGGTGCACACTGCTATTCGCATCCCTCCAGTGCAAAGTGCTGGACAGTGCAGACATCATACTAAGTACAGTAACTCAGGCTATGCAGTATTATAGTGATGGGTACTCAACACATTTAAAACAGAGTTGGCCAGAAATACAAAAACCCTACAGTAGATCTGGTTCTAAGGTGGCCATAGACACCTACTTTACAATCTGATCTACAGATCCCCAGGAAGAGTAATATAATTTGTCTGCATATCCTATCAAAGTATGAAAATTTCATTTCCTTAAACTCTCAATCTATTCTTTAAGTTTGGGTATAAAAAATTACTGTTTAGACAATTTGCACATATGCTCTGTAAAGTACAGAAGAAAATCAGGGATAATAATAGTCTGTGATATGAACTTTGCAACACTCATTGCTGAATATTTCAAACAAAGTGCCATTTATGTAAGCATGAGACAAGCAAAGTACCACATATCAGAGAAAACATAACAGCTGTTAAAAGTCTACTATAAAGCAAATGAGGTTTACAGGAGGCCTGAGGAAACAACAAAATGGAAAAGGGTGATGAAACCTAATGAAAACAGATTGTACACAGTTGATAATTGGAATTACAGCAATAGACTGGCAGCGTTTTAAATTGGGATAGAGTTTCAGCAAGATACAGACACACACTGTACAAACTACAGAGGTCCAAGCCATGAAGCCAAAACATGGTTTGTAGCTAAATCACAACTTTCACAATGTTTTTACACAAGTTTGGATTTGGGATTCCCATTTACATGCCACTATAATACAAAGTGAGTGGTTTTATGAATAAAGCAGCTAAAATCTATATCAGTCACAGTAGGCCATATCCTCAGCTGGTATAAACTGATATAATTCCATTGACTTCAACAGAATTACACCAATTTACACCAGCAGATCTGACCCCATCATTTAAATTGGAAACAAAATACACAACTCAAAACCAGCTAATTAAATTAAATAGCCTAAAATGAAATTTATGGCCTTCAACTTAATGTAGATGAAAATAAATATGCAGCTTATGAGAAAAATCGAAGTTGAAGACTGATTTATCAAGATATTGTTTAACTGGTTTTAGGAACATGTTACCCAGCTGATATTAAATTAACTGAATAGCCTTAAACTAATACCAGACTAGCAGAAGGAGAAAAACTAGCCTTCTAGTACATTCCCATTCTCAATAGCTTTTGTTGGTAGACAGAATATAATGCAATATTTATTTGACCCAGATAATGACTAAGGAGGCATTGTTTCATTTTTTTGAAAAACTTGTCTGTTGGGTTTTGGTTTTGCAAAAGAAAGTTACTCAGTGTAGTTTTGTTCTTGACGTTTGATAACAAATGGCATATCCACAGTATGCAGAAGACTTGTAATGCTTCTGTATGTAACATGATGAATGATTTTCTTGCTTATATTAGTGCAAGCTTCAAGGAGCATGTAGGATTTTTTTTTCCAGTGATTTGCAAAGTCCTATGCATTAGTCATAGGAGAAAAAAAATTCTTATTCACTCCCTACTAGTGAAGATTGCTGTCTGTAGTACCACCGTATTTTAGAATAGCTTAGTTCCAGGTGCTGAAAAAGTTATGAATTCATTAAACTGATGGTTCTTTTGGGAAATGATTGTATGTGGTACAATGCATGATTGATTTGCTGCTTAGTTTGTTACTAATGTACAAAGTTTTGCATTATTATGTCTGTATTTCTATGCATTTTCTGCATTTAAATACATGGTTTGACATGATTTGTACACAGTCTTCTGTTTCCGAATGTCCCTGAAGGAAATGTTCTCTCCATCAGATCCTGAACAAATTTGTCCATAAGCAACTGGGGGGGTAAAATAGACGATAAGACAAGTAATAAGTACTGTGAAGTATAATGGAAGCTGCACGTAGAATGAAGTGATAGGACTGAGTCATTCTTCAGCTTGATGACCAAGGCTGCTATATCACTGTTTTTTCAAAACACTCAGACTCATGCTGAGATTTTTTCAAAGCCATCTAAGGGATCTGGACACTCATTTCCAATTTAAAATTAAGCTGGCATCCAAATCACCTAGGCAGCTTTGAATCTCTCTCCTTCCTTGTCTAAATACACAGAGTTAGACTTGTCTTTAAGGCACAGCCTTTTATGGTGGATAGTGTGAGCCGGCACTACAGCCCAGAAAGGGATTGTGCCTGATTAGGGCTTAATTGGACACAGTCATTCCCCAAGTATCCTGATGCACTGGAGGGGAACACAGACAATCATTCTCCACTCCTCTCTGGTGTGCCTGGCTGCCCTGTACATACCTCTACTATAAGGATCACAATAGTGGGCAAGAGCAAGAGGAAAAGCTTGCCCTTGCATGACTCCTCTGCACACTGAAGCCAGGGAGCCACTCTGTCCGTCCCCAGGAAACTTAATGGAATAACACAGTTTAGAGGCCTTTGTGGGAACAAACTGATGGAATACACTCAGTCTATGGATCTTTGCAGAACAGTCTTTCTGAATAGGATGCTGAAATCAACCCACTCTGGGACAATTACATTCTGTTTCTTGGCATTCCTTTTCACTGTCCTCCTTCACTTCCATCTCTGTACAAAGTAGTTACTTTCTTCTTGTTCCTTTGCACGCATTCCTTCTCTGCCCCCTTTTCTCTTCTTTCACCCCCATTCTTCATGACCCTTCTTATTAAATCCCTCCCACTTCTAAATAGGCCTGTGTTCAGAGTGAACACACCAGGGCCATTTTTTGACTCAGAAGACTCCCGAGTCACTCCGAATTGGAATGAAAACCAACAATTAAAAAAATTCATTTCAAGATAGATCAAAACATTGTTTCAACAAAGTAGAAGTATTTCATTCCAATTTTGGCTTCCCCATTCCCCCAATATTATATAAAACATACAATTTAAAAATATTGTAATAAAATAAAATAAAAAGACTGTTCCAAAAAGACCAGAATATGCTTGTTCAATGTTTTGTTTCAAAATGAAATGTGTCAATTTCAACCTGTTCACAAAAGTGTGTGATTTCAATAATAGCATTTTATTATGGAAAAATCATGGTGTGTTGCAAGGAAGTGGTGCTGCATCATGCTGTATTGCAGAGCTGGTGCTTCTTGAGATACAAATTCTGCCCTACAGAGACCATGAGAATGTCTACACTTAAGCTGGAGGTATGAATTCCAGCTCAAAGAGCCATACATAGCTGCACTAGTTTGGATCAAGCCAGCACGCTAAATATAGAATGTAGCTGTGGCAGCAAAAGTGGTGTTGGTCCTGCTTTGAGCAGGGGGTTGGACTAGTTGACCTCCTGAGGTCTGTTCCAACCCTGATATTCTATGATTCTAAATGGTAGGAGGGGCTATTCACTCCGAGCATCTCAGAGAGATATATAGCCCAGGGGGAGGGGGCTAGCCCCTCGTGGCACTGGCACTATCACAGCTATTTTTAATGCACTAGCTCAATCAGAACTAGCACGAGGATGTCAGAGCAGGCTGCATGAAGGAAAATGGACATCAAGGAGTCAGCATGTTCCAGGGGATAGCGTCTGGTGCTAGGAGCCAGGTCATCCTAGCTCTCTCTCTCTCATTTCCTGCATGGTCTTGGGCAAGCCACTTCTACCTCAACCCTGCTCTCTCCCCTTATCTTTTATTCTCTTTTAATACTTATTGTAGTATAAAGTGATATATAATTCTCTTTCTTAAATAAAAATTTACTCACCAGTATATAATTCTACTCCATGAAAAATAAGGGTCAGATGGATATCCTCGGCTTCCACATTCGCTTTCTCAGCGTCAGAGACAATAGGTTGGAATTGCTGGCGGTCAGAAAGCTTTTATTTCTTGCAGTGCAGTCATGTCACTGTTCTTGGAGTGGTTGCTGTGGCCAGTATTTTGTTTTGGCAAAGGAGCTGTGAGCACTCACCTTGACAGTTGTGTGTGACCATTATTTGTTTGAGTTTAGTTAACATACAAACCTAACACCGACCTATTAAAGACGAATTCCAAAAGCAGGGAATGAGGTAGCAATATTCTTGGCTGCCTTCTGTAGTGGAAACTCTGATCACTGACTCTGAAAGTGCCAATGCTTGCCGCAGCGGATAGAACTGGGAGCAATGACATTTTTATGAGGCCTTTAAAATCTGCAATTTTCTACTGCCTGGGGAGCTTGAAGGCTACGTTATTTACTCAAACATTTGGCTGTGATGATCTCTTTCTTCCTCATTCCTCACTGAACAGTAGTGGACATTGAGTTCTCTCACCTCCCTTTTGATGTTTTTAATCTATTTCTATAGTTTCTATTATACGCTTTGTCTCTCTTCCCTGTATTAATCACCTATTCCCAACTACAGATCTTTCGTATTGTCTAGTATCCTTTTTCATTGTATATTGTTCATAACTACAACCCCATGGGCCCTGAGGCAAGTGGGACCTAAATCCTGGAGCAAAGGCACCTACAGTGATTCTGGGCTGAATTCTGAAGTACAGTAGGAATTTTGTGGCAGCTGCAAGTAAATTCAAAAAGTAATGTTTTTAAACTAATTAAATGAAAAAGAATAATACAACCTGTACACTGCTCCTTGTGCTATTTATCTGGGGCTAGATCAAACCTTTAAGGCATAGTCCATTATAAGGGGTGGGATGAAGTCTTGCTGCTCTGGGGAGTACCATCGGAACCAAGAATTTCCAGGTAACACTGGGATGAAAGTAACTTATGCCACCTCTTTAGTGAGTGCAGCATACTCCACCTTTCCTCCCCCAGGGTAGCAAGTAGCTCTTCTCTGGCTGGAGTACTGGGGGTTGGACAGAACCATGATTTGGCTTATTCAAAGAGTTCAGAAAAAGAACTAGATAAATTCATGAAGCATAGGTCCATCAGTGTCCCTAGCCACTGTTTGCCAGAAGCTGGGAATGGGCAGGGGATGGACCACTTGATGATTACCTGTTCTGTTCATTCCCTCTGAGGCACCCGGCATTGACCACTGTTGGAATACAGGATACTGGGCTAGATGGGCCTTTGGTCTGACCCAGTATGGCCATTCTTATGTACTCACTGCCTCATTTTTGACGAGTTCCTCCTACAGAGGAGCAACTGACTAGCAGATCATGCATTTCCCAAGCACAGGGACTATGGTTCTGGGATTCCCTGAGTGAAAGGAAGTGCCCGTACTTTCTCCCTTTCCTCTGTGGAACCATGTAGGGTCATACAAAATTTAACCCTTTGATAGCAAATTGATTTTATCCTGGTTTTCAATTTTGATTGTGCTAGAGATCCTTCTATAGAAGTTGGTGGTTGTGGCGGGTGAAAGTGGAACTTTTAGCACCTGAGTAGCTGTGGGTGTTTTGGATTTGTGGCGCAAAAGAGGGCATGAGGTGTTTGTCATTGGGGTAAGGCTGCATCTCCTCGTTGCTTCCTATTGTGGGAAGTGGCAGAGTGGCATGATGGAGCAGAGACTGTTATGTGGACAGTCAAATATTTATCCTGAAATAGCTAGATTTGAATCTTGTTCAATAAAAATGCTAACAGGGGCCAACGGATAAAGACAATGCATTCTATGTAAACCTGAAACTCCAATAAGAACAGAAAGTTAGCATGTGGTGGTAACTGAAAATGCATCAAAAACAATTTGAAGGAGGAGACAGAATACTGAAGACTGTAGTGTTTTGTTGTATATCATAAGTGGAACAACTTCATTATCCTACTGGAAGTAAAATTCAGAGTTAGGAAACTTTTTAGTCTCGTGTATTGTAACAGTGAGTTTTTCTGTGATTTAACTCAGTCAGTCTTCTATACAGCATGACACTTTGGACAAATTTTTTCCCTGATATACATCCCTTGACTTCAGTGGGTTTGCAAGGGATTCAGCACAGAATGCGGCCTGTGATTTTAAGAAATATGAGCACAATAATAAAAGGCACGTGTTAATAAGAGGCCAGTTATTTTGAAACTAAGAGTACAATTGTGAAGGAATTAGTTAAAAATATACTTCTGTTTTGTGGCCAACACTAAAATCACTTTTTGATTGGTGAGTATTTAATGGATTGTTAAGTGACTCATGCTATATTAGGGTCCTGAAGTCCGACAGGAAGGAAGTGTCTTTTTGACAGGAAGTCAATGAATTCACCATGCAAGGCTGAACAGAACTTGGAGGATGGAAGGAACTGAAGAGGCTGGGAGCATATATGCCTTTTCTGTTTCAGCAATGCAGGCTCATTTTAATAGGAAGAAAGATAGCAATAGTTATATGACCAGAATATACTTTCAAAAAGTCATATCACAGAAGCATGAGGCCTGTTAGTGATGGCAGAAACAGTGGCACAAATAGCTCTAATTTTGTTAAGTGATCATGACATAGATGAGGCTGGAGATTAGGGGACAGGATAGAAAGAACTGAGTTTTTTGTACTTCTGTAGCTAAGGCAGCAGGTGGAAGATTACAGCTTTGCTCCCCACTTCTTTTCATTTCATATTACTGCAGCATTACAGGTTATCATATTAAAGCAATGGAGAATGTCTCCTTATTTGTAAAGATTACAATAATACAGGTAATGGATGCATGTCATCACATTATTCTTACCTCCCTGATGGCCTCATATCTTGTATGATAGCCAATGTACGTTTCAAGAGACACTGTTTATCCTCATTAGAATCTCAAAGCTTTTCAGAGATTTCCCTAATATCAATTTCAAAAAAATACCCAACAAACAGATCAGAGGTGGTCTTCTGACTGCTAGTCATAATAATAATAGCTAATAAGAGATCCAGATTCAGAACAGAAAGACAAACTGGAAACAATCCAGAAGCTTTTGTTTTAAAAATATATCAATACAACAGAGGTTCATATATTAGAGGGTCATATTATAGATTTATTTTTAGATGTCCCTCTCTACTAACATAATGCTAAGACCTAGATAGATGAAAAAACAACTATACCAGATATTTATACTATGGAGGCCTCAACCAAGAGCAGGGCCTGGTAGGCCCAGTACAAACAGATAGCAAGAGATAGTACTTGCCGTGAAGAGCTTGCAGTATAAATAGAGAAGACAGACAAATAGTGAAATACAGTTGAAAGTCACTTCAGGACAGTGGCAAATCTGGGATTGGGTCCCCTGAGTCCTAGTCCAGTCTCCTATCAACTAAACCAGGAGCTCTCAAACTGTGGAGTTGTGACCCCTCAGGGTGTCATGAGGTTATTACCTGGGAGGATCATAAGCTGTCAGCCTCCATCCCAAATCACACTTTACCTCCAGCATTTATAATGGTGTAAAATATATAAGTGTTTTTAATTTATAAGGGGGAGGATCACACTCAGGGGCTTGCTGTATGAAAGGAGTCACCTCTACAAAAGTTTGAGAATCACTGAACTAGAGTACACTGCCTCTCAATAGACATGGATACGTATCTGCCTAATATGCACCTGCATCAGGAGGGAAGGTGTCATGGTAGTTTTCAGGAAGCCAGGAAATGACTTCTTTTTCTAACTAAGAAAAATCCTTTTGGAGAGTTGATTTGTGAGTCATTTCCTTTTCCTTCAAAGGCATTTACTCTTGCTGCACTTGAATGAAGCATTTCAGATTGCTATGAAAGTTTCATTCAAAAATTGTTCCCAACAGGCATTATGCCCAATTCTTTGCTCAGAAAGAATATGAGACCCGTTTGTTTCTTCTTATGGAGGATGCAGTTTTAAGCAGATTCCTAGTGACAGATGGTTGCAAGAATATAGGACCATCACACTTGCTACACCCCCAATCTGATTTGAAATTTAAATAAATAACCTGCTCATTAAATGATACTGCATATGCACTTATAAGATGTCAAAGCAGCAGAGTCTAAGTCAATGGGCACAGATTTAAAGCTTTATTTGCTTCATGTCTTGTGATTGTGACTAAGCCTAAATGACAAACCACTTTGGGCAGAGTGGGGAATTTCTTGTACAGTACTGACAACACCCTCTAACACAAGCAATCTTTACCAGAATATTGAAAGCTTTATACCACATCCAGAAATCATGCCCTTTAAACATAAGGGATCTGGAAGCAAACAGTTAACTTCAGACCCACGTACCTGCAATTCCTGGCTCTTGGCTACCACAGTCAGATAATTAGCTAGCAATATATTACTGTGACTGAATCTGATAACTGCCATTTACAATTCCATCTGGTTGGGTGCCAAAACTGATTAATCTCCTGCTTGTTTTTTCCCATTAGAGCATTGTTTTAATTTAATAAGGTCTCAGGAGTGTTGCTATTTATGTACATTCCCCTGTACAATGGGGTTCAATAGAATTTGCCATAGATTGCATGGGGGTATCTGACAACGTTTAGACATTAAGACATGAAAGGTGTTAATCAGTGCGCAATAATCTATGCCTCAGTATGTTAAGCATGAGGGTGAAGAGGAGCAGTTACATCTTCAGGAGGTAGGAATTATCAGATAGCAAACTGAGACCACAATGCCAATTCTTCATTGCAGTATAGCATTGTAAATGGGCTATAAGAGATTATCTGCGTGTCAGAGCCAGTGTAGCTGATTCTATTCTCCAGAATAAGGGAGGTGGCCTGGGAAGGAGTGGGGTAGTCAGACTGCAACTGCACTCCTGCTGTTTTTCACAACAGCAACAGACCTTAGAGGGCCATTTTAGCCAAGCAGGCTGAGGCGGTGATGATCAAGTCCTTGGCAGGGCCAAGAATATGAAGAGGTGACAAGTGGTATAAAGCAACCACCTTACCCTCCCCTATTCTTGCAGTGAATGTAGATCAAGCAGGACAAAGAATCAGGGCCAGAGTCTTCTATTTAGGTTATCAAACCCATTTAATAAAAAAATATGGACAAGTTAAAATAATAAGAAGCAAAAAACAATATTTTGATTAACATCCTTTCACCATGAAAAATAGTTCATGCAAGGAGTTAGTGAAAAAATTAATAAGAGGGAAAGAGATAAGAATTTGTCACTTAATTTTATATTTAGTTTAAAATGCGCTAAATGAACTATTGGCAAGGGACTGTGCGAGAACTTCAAGTTTCTTCCACTGGTATTTGGTTTTATGTCCGCCTGTTTCCTGTCAGTCCCTATCATAATTCTCTTCTTTAGCCTTATGATTAATTCTGGATCCAATTCAGGACCCCAGAGGAGCCTTACCACCTTTAGTAATTCTACATTAGTATTATTGCATTACCTAGGAGCCCCAGGTCATGGATAATGACCCCATGGTGCTATGCACTGTACAAATGCAGAACAACAAGACTGTCCCTGCCCTTACAATCCAAGTAAGAGACAAGAGTCAACAGCTAGATACAGACACACAAGCAGTAAAAGTAAACAATAACTGGTCAGCATGATAGGCAGTGGTCTCTGCACACCAGCAGTCAGCCTTTCAGGCACTTCAAAACTGACAGGAACTCTTCATATGACTATGACAAGAGAAGAAACAGGCTATTACAGAAATAGCTGTGTTGTAGCAACCTGGACAGAACTTGGAAGGAGGACCTCAGGTTGGAGAAGGAAAGAGGTCGGATGAGTCCAAGGAACCAGTCTATGTGCACATGGCTAGAATGCCGGCTGCAGTAACAGCATCTCTGTAAAAGTTCTTTTAACAGAGAGCCAGTTTAGTTTCACAAGTGTGGATTCCTTTCATGTTATTAGCCAGGTACATGAAACATGTGATTAACTTTTTTCTCTTTAATGTGGTCAAATTACAACCATTTAAGGGGGAAAAGCTCAACAAGATCAATGGTAAAGATTTTTTTTTGTACATAATTTACTAGCTTCAGTTCTCTTCTACTAGGCTGTCCCACAGTCACCTTCTATTGCCCTCAACAAAGCCAGTCAATGGACATTGTGTAGGTTCCAGATGAAGGGAGCGGCACTTAAGCCTGAAATTGATTTTTGTAAGCAAGAGGAAGCCAAGAAAAAGGCTTCTAGGAATGCCTGTGTGTGGCTCAGTTACAGGACAGCAGAGGGTTGGCTGGGCCAAGCATATCACTTTTCATATACATCAAGGCTCCACAAAGGGCCAGCCCTTTTAGCACAACTGCAATCCTGTGTAAATATATGTACAAGATATGTGAGAAACAAACGTGTGCCAGAGGGTGCTTATAATTGAATTAGAAGATGTCTCCCAAATGTTCCAAACAGAAAAAGATATTTTCAAATTCAATTGTAAGTGTCCTCTGGGTATAGTAATAGCAGAGAGGGGATTTTTTTTTCCTGAAAAAAGGGGGAAAATGAGGTTTTTAGTTTAGAAAGTTTATTGGTTTGGACAGTAATATTAGATTTTATGACTTGCTCTACTTCCCCACCATTTCCACTACCCTCCAGCACATGTAATGCATTTCAGCTCTACTATCAGATAATGTGTGTTCTTTTATGGTTTTTTTTGTTTCTTTTGCATAAGGCACCTGTAACAGGGTCTGCTTACCACTCTGGCACCTTCTCAGCCTGTCTTGGGAATTAGCTCTGCAGTTAAGTGTGCCCCTTCAGGTGTTCTATTGCCACTGTGACTCCTGCTCTTGGATCCACATCTCTCCAAGGACCGCAGCATTCTCTTCAGCAACACAACCCTCTGGCCATGCTGCAGACTGTGCTCCCCCCTTCCAGGGGACCTACAGTCTGCTGTTCAGACACTTCCTTCCAGTGGCAAACTGCAGTCCATGGACTAGCCACTTCCAGCATGGCTCCAACACCCTCTTTACCTTTGTATCAGGGCCTCACTCAGCACCCCCA
Source organism: Gopherus evgoodei (assembly GCF_007399415.2). Classification (NCBI taxonomy): domain Eukaryota; kingdom Metazoa; phylum Chordata; order Testudines; family Testudinidae; genus Gopherus; species Gopherus evgoodei. Next base: position 105,423,541 of record NC_044327.1, read on the forward strand.
GCAGCCAGTCAGGTGCTATCTCTGGCTCCCTCAGCCCGTTTGCAGCACTGCTCTGTCCAGGGTGCTGGCAGTTCTCTTGGCCCTTCAGGGACACAGCCCTTCCTCTCTAGACTCTCAGCAGAGAACTGCCTTCCTCTGCCTTGCAGTTCCTTTTTTATAAAGAGCTACTTGGCCCTGATTGGCTGCTCCCTTCAGCCCTCCTCTGATTGGCTACCTCCAACACAGCCTCCCTAGGGCTACTTTTAACCCCTTCTTTGCCAGTGAGAGGAAGTCGCCCCATCACAGCACCTTATATATTTAATTCTGAAGTTCTGGGAATGTCTACCCCATTATGTGCATGTAAGAAGAAAGAGTTCCTGCCTGAAAACTGCTTTGAAGGAGTTTGTGATAAATGTTTTGTTAAAACAATCCTCTTTTTCTTTTACAACATCTTTAGAGATAGAGTCACCCTATTTCCCTATGCTGAATATGGGTGTGATGTTGCACTCCATATGTTTATAGAAATATGCTTATGAGTGTAAATATAATGTAAATGGAATATGCTTTATGCAAATGATCTCTTGTAAGGTATCATTACAAAACTTATAATCTATTGAGTGTGTTCATCCTATTTGTATGAATGTATCATTCTTCTGTCTGAAGTTAGAAATATGAAGTATTACTCTGAAGACCTATTGTAACTATGCAAAGTTACATTAATGGTGGCTTGGAATCTTGATGGCTCCCATTAACTAGGACAATTGGTTGTGAATGGCTCTGTTTACTCACAAACCTTCCTGGGTACATGCAGGCTAGCCCTGAAAGAATGGAGAATGAGGTCTTACAGTGACATGTGATCATGTCACTTGGTACTGGAATCCACCTTAAACCTGGTGCTTTTCCATTTAAAAGGGGGGGTGGGGATCCAGAGAGACGAAAGATTGTGCCAAAGATATAAAAGAGTGTGAAACAGTACAAAGGGGGCTGCCAGTCATGAGAAATTACCTAGTTACCGCCTGAACTGGAACAAGAGCTATACCAGGGAAAAGAATTGTGCCCAGACTAGGAAGGGTTCCAGTCTGAGAAAAAAAAAGTATTGAAACATCTCTAAAGGTGAGATTTTACCTATATTCAGTTGTATTACTGTATTAGGTTTAGATTTGCATATTTTATTTTACTTGGTAATTCACTTTGTTCTGTCTGTTACTACTTGGAACCACTTAAATCCTACTTTCTGTATTTAATAAAATCACTTTTTACTTATTACTTAACTCAGAGTATGTGTTAATACTTGGGTGGGCAAACAGCTGTGCATATCTCTCTATCTGTGTTATAGAGGGCAAACAATTTATGAGTTTACCCTGTATAAAGCTTATACGCTGAGTTAAGTAATAAGTAAAAAGTGATTTATTTCGGTTTCGACCCCATTGAGAGTTGGGCATCTGAGTAGCCAAGCTTCAAAAGAGCAAACAAAGAATTAACATGTTTTTGTTTATGTTCTCTTTCAAACTCCTCGTCCCTCTTTGGCATTTATACCACAGGATTGGCAATTATCCCAAATATGATCAACAGCCTTGTTCAAAGTGTCATGAGGCTATTTCTCATATATAAATGTGACCAGCGCAGCAGATGGAATGTCACTTTTATTCATACTCGTATGAACCAAGGAGGACACTTATAAAGTCTACTTTCCTTTAGGAAGATGTTCACACTGGTCTGTGAACTCTCTAACACTATTCATGTCCTTAGCAAAACAAAAAACGAGCAGTAATTTAGTGCATCTGTACAGAGAAAAATCTACATTGTTGCTTCCAAATCACAGACTAGTATGGAAGCACCACTGTCCAAGCAGATGTTTCCAGAATCTTTATGTCCAAAAACAGAGACAATGTATGAAAAAACAATAGAAGAACCTATACACATGCTAATAAGCTTACCAGAGTCCACTTTCCCATTGCCATCTCCACAAGCGCTCTGACTGGTGTTCGTGGTTCCACCCCTACTCTAAGGACTGGACCTTCCCCTTGGACAGAAGTTCCTGTCCATTTGCTGGATCAGAACTGTTGATTACTGATTACTCTCGCCCCTTGCTCCACCGATATGGCCACCAGGTGCCCGTTATCTACCGGGTAATGAGCGTTGGGGTAGGGCGGAGGTTCGATCACTGGATGCCCTGGGGGGGGGTGTCAAGTGCCCACGGGTAGCGACGGAGAGCACGCAAGCAATCACTCTTAGTGTTTAAGAGAATGAGGGTTTATTAAATGAATCACAGATAATGATAAGGGAGAACACGATTAGTTACATCTGGGGCTTACAATACACTACCAAAGCAAATAATACAAATACTGCAATTACAAATAAAAGCTGGCCCTGGTATTTTTCCAAGTCCCAATAGTTATTTAGGTCGTTCCAGGGGTTAGTAGAAGTGATATTGGTGCTATTAGTAATCATAAATGCAGCAACTAATTTCCCTAAATAAATTGTGAGGCTTAACTGATCCCCCTTGCTTTCAAGATTTCCTGGTCAACGGGTTTCCCCTAGCAGGAATCTTGGGGCGGCTGGAATCAGTCTTTGCCTCTTATCTACCAGTACAGAATACTTAACAGCTAATTATACTTACACATACAAACCACAAAAGTTTCATTACGGCCGGCAAGCGGTTAGGCTTCAGGAAACGCGTGAGCCGAGAGAGTCTTCAGGGTGATCAGGCCTGGATACGGTTTCGACAGGAATTCGGGGGCTCTCCGCCCGTCCCCGGGAGGGGACCGGCAATATATAGTAAATTTGTCGTCATAGTTTGTGATAAGCCAATTGGGGGGTCGCGAGTGGCAAATGCCCATACAAGGGAGGCAGTCGGGCCCCAGCATCTCTACCCAGGAAGCAACCGTAGTGAGGGGAACTTTGTCCCTCCAGGCTGGCTGACCACAAGGCTGCTTTTCCTGTTGCAAGTTCTGCTTTCTGAGCAGCTACGTGACCAGTGGCAGTTCTGAGGGGTGGGGGAGAATTCCGTTGGGGGATGGAGGCCGGAGCACCCGTTGTCTGGCCCTGGGGCCCCACTTGGGGGTCTAACAAGAACAATGGCCAAGTCACCTTAAAACTCAGGCTACTATCCAGTTCACATCTTGGAACTGTCCTTGTGTAACAGATGAACAGCAGCAAATGGGCCCCCTCTCAAGGTGAAGCATCAAAGGCTAAGTCCATAGGTAGGAGGTAGGTTTCCCTCTTCTCAAGTACTTCTTAGGAATTCCACTTCACACATATTGTCCCAAAAGATCGGTCCTGCCTGCTACGTTGCTCACCATAATCTTCTGAAATTCACAATACTTCCCAGACATTGTACTAATCCTGTCTTCCTCCTAAAGAAGTTCCATACAACCCCACAATAGCACGTACATATTTGCATTCCATACGGTGGTTTCCTAAAATAATTAAGTTAAACTTTCCAAGTTTAATTCAATAAGGTTTGTTCAGGATATTTCAGGAATTTGCCATCTGTCACAGCAGGAAATGGTTTCGGCTTGCTGGTGCCTGGCCATTCTTCTTCAGGCTGAGAATGCAAGTAATGTAAGGACGGGGTTTGATCATGTGCCCACTGAAGTCAGTGGCAAAGCTCCCATTGACTTCAGTGATTCCGGATCAGTAACTTTGGGACCAACTCCTCAACCAGTTCATACATTCAGAGCTAGACACAAATGTTATTTATATCCACATAGAAGTCCCAATGTAAGTTCTATGATTCTGTATATTATTTTAAGGTTTGACAAGTGATATAGCAATCTATCATTACAGTATTGAAGTTGATCATGCTGCCATTTTTTTGCTTTAAATTTGAATTCTACAAGACTTTGACCAGTGTTAGAGGTGCAGAGAAGCAATCAGAAGAAACAGCAGAAGCAAAAGGATGATATTAGCCAAAAATATAGACAAGTTCCAAAAGATTTTTTCCAGACTGGGATATGAACAAAAAAAAGTGATCTAACTGGTAGAATTGTTTTTGAAGCGTTTATCTTGTCTCTGCAACAAGAGAAATTGATATCAGAAAGAGCAGTGCAGTGAGTAAAGTGCCTCAAATGCCAAAGTATGTCAATTTCTCAAAGGCCTACATATACCTCTTCAAGAAAGCAAGAGGGATTTTTAACCATGGGAGTTAGGAATACAATACATAAGAAATAATAAAACAAAAGAAAAATAGACCCATCAGATTTACTTCAAAGTACTGACTCACCCCTTCAGAATTAAAGATGGAAAAATAATTAGACTATCACAACATGCTGAAGTGCATCCACTGGAATGACATCTGGGAACCCGAAGCAATCCCTTTGCTCAGCAGTGAGATTAGAGGATGATCAGATATTACTACATGAAAGCATAGATAGCAAGTCAAACTGTTTGGTATTCATACAGCATTAGGACTTTCCAAATTAAACCTACATATATTTAATATATCACTCTGACATACGAACCTCTCACTATCATTGATATTTAGTAATTTTTACCTGTTAATCTGGTATTGTACCTGCATTTTATTAATATGAATGGTGACTGTGTTCAGAACGGAAGTGGTCAACATTTCAAAACTTCATCTATGAATGTATGTGAGCGCACGTGCACACACATACACATACACATGCAATCCATGGAGAATAACAGAGTGGATAGCTCTGCTGGATCTGTTGAGATTTGATGGTGTGACAAAGTTCCTCCTCTACCTTGGTGGGTCCTGCGCTTATTGGCAGATTTGCTCACCTCAGTGATCTTCCCCACAGTCTGGATCAACTCCTCCTGTGTCTGATCAGGAGTTGGGAGGAATCCGGGCCCGCCCTCTACTCCAGGTTCCAGCCCAGGGCCCTGCAGATTGCAGCTGTCTATAGTGCCTCTTGTAATAGCTTCATGACAGTTACAACTCCCTGGGCTACTTCCCCATGGCCTCCTCCAAACACCTTCTTTATCCTCACCACAGGACCTTCCTCCTGGTGTCTGATAACACTTGTACTCCGTAGTCCTCCAGCAGCACACCCTCTCAGTCTCAGCTCCTCGTGCCTCTTGCTCCCAGCTCCTCACATGCACTTCCTCTCCTCTAGCTCCTCCCCCCCTGACTGGAGTGGGCTCCTTTTTAAACCCAGGTGCCCTGATTAGCCTGCCTTGATTGGCTGCAGGTGTTCTAATCAGCCTCTATGCCTTAATTGGTTCTAGCAGGTTCCTGATTACTCCAGTGCAGCCCCTGCTCTAATCACTCAGGGAACAGAAAACTACTCAGCCAGTGACTAGTATATTTGCCCTCTACCAGACTCCTGTACCACACTGGCCTGGGTCTGTCACAATGGCCTGTGGATAAAACCACATTTGAGAGTCTCAAATTAAATTTTCAATATGACTATCTCCCCTCTCTTGATTTAAAAGGTGAACTAGAGGAAAGTTGATTGAATTTCTTCAATCTTTAGCCTTGTGGCTATAGTTTCACCTATAAATAGGTTTTATAGTAGTAATAAACCACTTGAGAAGTGAATTCTGCTAATCTATCTGTCACTATGATTTTATCTGTCTCTTTCAAGTGAAGAAGACAAGGATAGCATCTTCAGAATACAATTGATCTAAGCAGAGCTTTCAAAATAAATGAAAACCTCTATTTTTCTTAAAGCTACTTACATTTTTTTCTGAAAAAATTGATAGCCATCTCAGCAAGGTCTTCTTTTTTTTTTTCAACATTGCCTTCTCGCTGAAACTTATCTAACAACAAAATTTTATTTCTAGTAATGATGTAAAACAAACATTGCTAAAAGTATAAAGAGTATGTCATATTTTGTAGTGAGATAGTATATTAAAACATGTTATTAGGCAGGAACTTGATCTATGTATGGTGAACCCATTAATGATTGTACTATAAAAGATCAAAGATTACCTGTGGCTACAGCCATATAAAAATATAAATTCAAACTTATGTTTATAACATTCTTCTGGGAAATAGAATTGCTAGTTCTTAAAGCCTCAGCAATCCATATGATTAGAAATGTGTTTTCAATTATTTTGTTATGCACCAATGTTCTATGGACCAAATCCTAGCCCTCTGAAGCAATTCCATTGACTTCAGTAGAACCAGGATTTGGTCCATGGTTCACATAGACAATTTTAATCATGTAACAAAAAATCTGATTTGTAAATGTTTTAACAAATAAAAATTCTGAACTGTGATTGAGTCATAATCAATATTCTTGAATACTTGGACAACAATTGTCAAATTGTTCACACATTCTGGAAGTTTCACCAGTGTCAGCGTTAAGGATAATTTGGCTGAAAATTAATACTAGTAGCATGTTATTTGCTACTTGCTATTTTCTTGTTTAAAATGTATTAATCATCATAATTTCTAGGGCACAGAAATTATACCAAAGGCCAGCTCCTGAGGTGTGAAAAAGGATGCAGATTCAATGTGAAGATGAGGGAGCTGCACCCATTTGCCAACCACATAATTAGGACTTACCAAATTCTTAGATGTGAAAAATAGGTCATGGACCATGAAATTTGATCTCCCCATTGAAATCTGGCTATTGTAGGGGAGGAGAACTCCTGTTGCACACTCCAGCTCCTAGTCCAGACCAGGCTGGAGAGGGATGGGACTTCTTCCGATGAGGGACCGCTCGTAGGGCTGGGTCAGACTCACTTCTGGGACTCTCCCCTAGCTGCAGGAAGCTCCATGGGTGTACAGCCTTCAGAGCCAGGCCAGCAGCCACTGATCTCTGGCTGCCCAACTGTGAAGACAGTGCTCCCATCAGCAGCAGCGCTGAAGTAAGGGTGGCAGTCCCACAACCACATTTTGGGTCAGGACCCTCACGGTTACAACACCCCAAAATTTCAGATACAAACATCAGAAACTTTGAAATTGAATATTTTTAAAATCCTATGCCTGTGAAATTGACTAAAATGGACCGCAAATTTGGTAGGGCCCTACACATAATACAAATAATGAGTAGTGAATGGCTGAAGTGTACAATCCAGTTTGTATTAAAATTTTTCATCCAAACTTCTCTGAACAGTTACTTATAAATAATGAAGTACATTTGAAGAAAATCAGAATCAGGTTATGGATTTGTTAACCCAAAAAGATGTTAAATTCATAATATTCATTCTAAGTAGTTCAGCCAGCTCTAGTCACAATGAAGAAATTAAAATTGAAAACCCTCAAGAAATTTAGTTTTCCAGTTACAGAACAGCAAAAATCAAACAATGCTTTCGTGTGCATCATCAACAGAATTGCTTACTACACTCCAGTCTGTTAAAGCTGTGCAATACAGCTGGTTGAAAATTTGCAATGAAAAATCTGGACATATTTTGCAAAAAAGATTTTGCTAGATAGGTTTCCATTTTTTGATCTTTTTTGCACCCTTGTGCTTATAATGGATTTGCACAGGTGTCATTGAGAACATAATATGAAAGCAGTAGAATTGCAGAGGTGAAACTAAGGGCAGATTTTGCCTAAAGAATTGTTGTTACTGGTGTGGTAATGCATGATAGAAAGATCCCAGCCTACTCTGACAGACCTAGTTGAGCATCAAGGCTGGCAGTTAGGGAAATAAAATCTTTTTATTGTAAAGTGATCACATCTGATAAGGACTCATTGAGACATAAGAAACATGGAACCCCCAAGTGTAATTTTTAGAGACAATTTTCAGAATAGAAGCACACTTTAAATAATTATATTTGTGCTCTTAACCTTCCCCATCTTCCACTCACCCACAATAAATATTTTAATTTACATGCTCTGATTTTAATTGGTGCAGCATGTGGAATTAATAGAAACCATTATCATCAGCTGAAACAGCATGACTCTTCTATGAAAAAAAAATAGAGAGAAGCTTTAAAGCATTAAACAATAGAAGTGAACTCTAGAACCTCTAAATCCAAACAACTCTCTTTAAGTCAAAAGCATTCATGGCACCATGCACAATATTTCAGATCCAGTAGATATGCACCAATACAAGTTCAAAAGTTAAGGAAAGAATAAGCTGTAGGTGAGTCCTTCTTATTGGTAAAAGTGTCACTCATCAGGAAAAACAGAGCCTAATTCTTTAAAGCCTCAGAATTTTCAGAAGGAATTACTCTGTGGGGTGTTATTGAGAAGACTGGCAACAAATGAAAGCATAACAAGACTGTTATAGGGAGAAAAGGAGTGACGGGCACATTTTTCTTAAAGAAAGATATCACATATTGTGTTGAATCCTTTCTGCCCAGGGAAATGCCTGAAATATCATTATTTTGATGGGAATTCTAAGAGTGGTTCTGAATGACTGGGGAACAAACAATTTTAAGTTCTCATTTGGGAAATTTCCTGCTAGCTAGCCTTATGTAACTAATAAGAGGATTATATACTTCAAAGCTGGGTTTTTATCATCCTACTGTGCTGACCAGGGCCACCAGTTCACTGGTGTGGCTGATAGACTGGATTTGGATGTCAGAAACTGACCTTTGCATAATATAAAATAGTTCAATATCCTAAGTGGCTTATAATTTAAACATATGACAAAAGCAATATGTGAAGTACAGTAACAAGGAATTCAGCATCTAAATAAACTTTGAATTTCAACAAGCAGAGGGGGGAAGGTAAACTCTATATTTCACACTAAAATTCAGACTCATCCCAAAACAAAGTGAGAAAAAGAATTATAGTATCTCTCCTCATCAGATAAAAGACAAAGTACCAATAGCAACTGTTTTAAATTATGTCGTTTCATAGTCCGTCTCTGTGTGAGTACAATGTGTTTCTAGTATTAATTATTGTAATTCCCCATAGAAAACAGAGCATCCCTAAAAGGATTATCAGAGACTATGAAAAAACACATATACACACAATAATTAGGTAGCATTTCATCTAGGTAGATAGGGCTATCAGATCTCTGTAGAACTCAGAGTCTTATTTATCAGGCTGCATGAAAGAAAGCTGAACCTTAAGAAAATGGGAACAATTATAAAAACAGCTGACATTCCCCTTTCCCCATCTCCCTTTTTGCACTTGCACTTGGGTAGTTAGATACGAAAGTTGTGACAGATATCACAACCACACGTAAAAAGAGAATTGCATTTTCTGGGCAGACAAGCTTACCACAGCTCCTCCAGGAAGTGAAAACAGCAGAGGGTAATTACAGCTGAGACTTGTAAGCAGCTCCAGAGAAAGTACCATCCCCTGGGATGGTTTGCATGCACTAGGTCAGGGCAATCAGAGAGTAACGGAGACAGAAAGAACTTGGGATATAAAGGATGATCTCGAACTGATACAGGGCCTTCTTTTTGATTCATAAGCTGAACGTGATCTTTTGTCCAAGGCAGGACCCTGCAGAAGGATTCAAAGGACTGGAACCTGGCAGGGTTATACTTGGACTGATGGAGAACTACTAGTAAAGCATACAGATCTTGTTTATTTTTTACATGTTTTCTCTGTATACTTTTGTCCTTAAATAAATGCACTCTGCTTTGAAAGAGCTGTATGATCACTAGTAAGAATGCCGCCACTGTATTTGGAGAGAAAGCAGAGGAGTGGACACTGGTGTGACCCTAAAAGCATCCCAATGTCATAGGCAAGAGGCTCACTGGTATCAGGCAGTGAGTTTCAGCTGGCCTGACCTGTTCAATGTGCCCCAATTCACTTATGTCATAGTCTGTATCTAATAGGTATCATGTAATGCACCATTCGAAAACCAGTAACACACTGATCACTAATATCTCACATGGTGTATGTATAGTAAATGCCCAAAGGACTGCACAAATGTGGAGGAAATACGGGACTAAAATGTATTTGAACCAGATAAAGGAAAGACCAGTGCCTCCATCAAGGGGCAATAACAATCAAGTGGCCATTTGTTGTCATAGTGGAGGCTGCAGGAATAGATCCATGTGCATTGTAGAAAGCACCATCAGAATCCATGGCACCCTTCCTTAGAGCAGGCACCCTGGGCTTTGAGATGGATAAATTTCAAAGGTTCACTGGACTATAAAAGAAAGGGGCAAAGAACCCCAAGTTATCTTTCACCTAAGAAGAAAAAAGAACAGAGCACTTTGCAGGAGAGCCTGACCAAAGACATGGTCAGCCATCTTGCTGGAAGGAAGTGTGTTAAGAATCTTACCTTGAACAAAGACTGCAGTTTTGTTAAGTCTTTGTTCCTAGAAAGCGTTTTTCACTTTTAGTTGCTTGTAACCATTTCTGATTCTATCCCTTACACTTGAACTCACTTAACCCCCACATCTTTTTATTAATAAACTAGTTTTACTTTTAATCTAAATGAACCCAGTGCTGTATTTGAATTACAGTGATAGTTAAAGCAACAATCTGCTGTGTTTGTCTCTTTAAAGGAGCAGTCGACTGTATTGCTTCCCTAAATGTTCCAGTAGAAGTTTGGGCATTTCAGGATAGATGATTTTGGGGTAATTTGGGACTGGGGTATGTTGAGGTCACTTAGCTAGTGGTAACCAAGGCTGGTGGAGACCAGAGGCTGTGGTGTAACAAGCAGACTGCTGGAGTCAGCCTTGCTGAACCAGGGCTGCTTATCACACAGATACTCAGTGCATGCTTGTCTGCTGGCTGGGAGCATTCAGATAGGGAGATACAGCATAGGGGCATCTTAATACATTCCAATTGGTGACACAACCTCTCATGGGTCTTGCATCCCAAAACATGATAATTGGTCAGCCCTGCTTGTGGATAATCACAGTGCAACTGCAGGCAGCTGCAGTCGACACTCCCAGTCACAAGGCAGCTGGGTGTGGGTCCCTGCCCAAAGAAAAGTGAAGGCTAGCTATCTGAGATTTGAACGGGCTTTCCTTGAGACAACCTCAAAGGGAACTAAAGGTACCTTTACCTGAAGTTCTGACACCAGGAAACAGATTTACACATGCAATTCAATTGCATGTTCAAAGATGTGGATGCAATTTTTTCAGATGTGATTTGCACTCACAAAAGGGAGGGAAATTTAATCCTTTTGTGAAAATGTAATTTGGAGAGAATGGAACACACTTTACTCTCCCTCCTCCCTAAGCATCTGGTCCTATGTTTTAGGAAGGTAAAGAAAAACTATAGAGAGGATACTTCTGGAGACAGCATGTAAAGAATTATTTAAAAGCAAAACATGCTACTCTTTGGTCAGATACTGGCATGGGTATCCAATTACCCACTGTTTTAGCAACTTACTGATATCCACCTGGCAATATCAAAATTAATGCCACATACTTGTTGAGGAACTATCACAGAAATCAAGAAGACATCATACAATATTACCTGTGAGAAAACAAATTGATATGTCTTCATTTGACATTTTCTTTGTGAGTGCTTGGTTTCTGTATTCAATATTCACACAGTAAAACTGCAATCAAGAGCCAGCAGGTTTCCATATGCTCCAGAAATATCATCTGCAAGAATGCCTCAGAGACCACTGCACGAATGAGTAAAGTGAAAATGAGTTATCAGAATAATAGCACCCCATGTTCAGACTATTCCTTTCACTAACCTAACCCCCTTTCACACTTTTACTGCCGTGCCCCCCAAAATGTTCCTCTACATGCCCCATAGGAGGCGTGCCCTGTAGTTTGGGTACTGCTGGGCTGCACCATAAAGAATCAGTGTATGATTAGGAAAAAACAACTCCTCTTCTCTCTCTTTTTGAAGTTTATCAAGCTAATGAGCCCAGAGGTCAGTCTTAATTAGAGTCAGAGGATTTTAGACTCACTCAGTATCCCGACATTTGTGTTTTTGCTTCCCCTCTATTCATATTCTACAAGTTACATGTACTCTGTAGTCAAATACCCATGGATCATATCAAAAGAGGGGCTAGTGATCCGCTAATTATTATGCACAATATTATTAGCCAGCAGTCATTGGATATGGCATACAGTAGTCTAAATTCACACGAGGTACTGTGTGTATGTCTTAGAGGATATCAGATGAGGTATACAGATCATCTTTTGAGTAACTAAGACTCCCGGATATGAAACATTGGTTATACCGATTGGTTTTTCATGTGCCTTTCAACATGTCATCTAGGCACAATAATACTTGTCTACACTGCAATGCTAAAGCGCTGCCGCAGCAGTGCTTTAACGTGGCTTGTGTGGTTGCGGTGCAGTGATGGGAGAGAGTGGGAGCGCTGGGAGCGCTCTGTAAAAACAACCTCCCCGAGGGGCGTAGATACCAGCACTGGGAGTGTCGCTCCCAGCACTGGTACCCTGTCTACACTGGCACTTTACAGTGCTGTAACTTGCTGCGCTCAGGGGGGTGTTTTTTCACCCCCAAGCGAGAAAGTTGCAGCACTGTAAATTGAGAGTGTAGACAAGCCTTTAGAGCATATAGATCTACTCACAAAGGGTAATGTAAAATAAGAGAATTACTGCCATTATTGCATCCAAGATATCTACAGTTCCTACGAACACAAAAAATCACTATTGGAATTGCATAGAATTACAGATCTTACGAGTTCTGCCTTGAGGTTATTCAAAATCTTGGCATTTCCATCCAAGGCAATAGGCCAAGGTAACTAACTTCTTCCTGTAGTCCTAAGAAAGCAATAACAATTACAGGAGGAAGCAATCCTGTAGGTCTCAAGTGAGTTACAGTATGCTTAAAATGCTGTAAGAACCTAATCCTGCTGCTTCCTCGATCTCAAGGTGCTGCCAACTATACAGAGCTCTGTGGCAGCAAGCTGAGAACCCTGCAGAGTGGTATATTATCCAAAGCCTGCCCATGTGTAGGGATCTGCTCATGTGGCAGGAGGCAGGCCCCCATGGCAAGGTGATACATGTGCCACAGAGGAGTATATAGCTCCAGCTCCAGGGAGAGAGATTCTGTCTGTCACCTCATTCACTGGTGACATCAGAGGCAGAGGCCAGCATTCAGACATGCTCCTTCTCTAGTATGGCTGTCTGTGTTCAGTGCTATGATGTTTCTGGTGCAGCTGCCATGTCCCAATCTAGATGGACATCCCTACATTCAGGGGCGGCTCTAGCTTTTCTGCCGCCCCAAACACGGCAGGCAGGCTGCCTTCGGCGGCTTGCCTGCGGGAGGTCCCTGGTCCCGGGGATTCAGTGGTTTGCCTGCGGAAGATCTGCCGGTCCCACAGCTTCGGCGTACGTGCCACTGAATTGCCGCCAAATCCATGGCTTGGAGCTCTGGTGCCTGGAGCCACCGCTGCCTATGTTACAGCTGGTATAGAGGAATTTGGTGGGGGTCATCTTCTGCATGCACATACCGCTTCCTGGATTGCAAGAGGTATGGCACCCTACCTCCACTGTGCTTATTGCCACATTCCTGTCCCTTGCATACTCCTGGGAAGCTGGGTTCATATGCACCAACTCTGCTACATGATAACTGTGGTTACACAGCTCTCCACATCAGGCCCCGCTGAGCCACTGGCAGGAGGAGGCCCTAAATAAGCAACAATTCTACTAATTTTTACTTAGCAACCCAAATGCAACATCCCCTATCACAGACTGTCAAATCTCTATTTTTCCAAGCAAGGATGCTTGGCCCAACAAGAAGGAATAGTTCATATATCATAGTTAGTGAGACATTGAACAATTGATTAAGGAATTAAAGTTTAGACTTATAGTTGTTTTACCTGTAATTTGAGCTCTGGTATATCAGCTTTTTTCAAGTATTTAGTAAGATCTAGGGCCTGGGTACAGGTTGGGATGGATGGGTTTGGAGCTTCAGACAAGCTTTCCATAAGCAGCTCAGCTTTTGGCTTCTTATTTAAACTGAGCTACAAATTCTTATGACTTTGAGGTGCAGCTCTGAGCAGAACTCCCCTTGAACTCACTGGGAGTTCTGTACGTGGAGCGCAGTGAGGAGCAAGGCTGTTGTTGCTGTAGTAACTGGAGATTCATCTAGAGGAGAGGCACTCAATGAATATGAGAGATCAATCATTATTACTTATGGGCCAGATTGTGGCTAGCCTCTGTGAGTGCAAACAAGTAGAGAACAAACCTTGAGTGAGAAAGTTTGTGTCTGCAGAGCTCATAGGCTCCCCCACACCCACTCTCCGTGTCCCTTGTAAACACAGCACATTTGAACTGGAGCTCATTGAGAAATTACTTAGCACTATGATAGTGCTGCCTATAATTCAGGTTAGCTAAAACTTCCCATTACAAGACCTTGTTTTCAGTTTCTTAGAGCTTTGCTTGACTTATCCACTTGGGGTAGAGTTTTCCATGGTGAATGTTTGCTTCAGGCTGGTTTCTTTTTTGTGGGGGGCAGGGAGGAAATTTCAACAAAAATTGTTCAGTTGTTTCTCAGAAAAAGGACACAGAAACAACCCACCCACCCATGCCACTTCCCTCGGCTCCATCTCACTTCCCCCTACCACTTCCCTCATCTTCTTGTCCCAATCCCAGTTTCCCTGACTCAGGGGCAGCTCTAGACATTTTGCTGCCCCAAGCATGGAGGGTACACTGGTCCCGCGGCTTCGGCAGACTTCCCGCAGTCAAGCCGAGCCTCCCGAAGCTGCGGGATCAGCGGACCCTCCGCAGGCAAGCCGCCGAAGGCACCCTGCCTATAGCCCTCTCAGCGACCGGCAGAGCGCCCCCGGCGGCATGCCACCCCAAGCACGCGCTTGGCGTGCTGGGGCCTAGAGCTGCTCCTGTTACCACCCCACCCTCCCTGCTTGGCTCCTTGGTCCTCTGCATTCTAGGTCTGGCAGCTTTCTTCTCCTTGTCACTGCCTGGACAGACCAAGAGCAGGAGCACTGGCAGCACAGGAGAGACAGTCTCTCTTTTCTTAGTCCCTGTGAATGGCACCACAGCAGACCTTTGCTTCAAGGAAAGTTTTATGCTCAACTCTTGTATCCCCCTGGGCTAGAGCATGCTCATTACAGACAAAATTGTCAGAGAATTTAACTGCAAAGCTATTACAAGAATCTACTGGGCATTGATGAACTGAGATTTTTTCAGGCTCAGACCCTGGCCAAATTTGTTTTTTTCACAAGGACAAAAAAATACATCCCTGCCACCAGGACAAACCTCATGCCAAATTTAAAATTCCTGCTTCAAAGCATGGAGACACTACAGCTTCTCAATGAAACAAGTATGCTCAAGTCACATTGACTTTAATAGGACTTCACACATACCTAAGTCAACTGCTCTGATAACTGAGGTGACCTTAAGCATATATGTCATAGATTCATATATTTTAAACCCCAGAGGACCCATGTTATCACTTAATCTGACCTCCAGCGTTACCACAGATCATAGTATTTCAGCAACTGCTTACTGCATTAAATCTGTAACTTCTGTTTGAGCTACAACAGATGTTTAAATTCTTTGTTGAACCTGCTGATAATGGGAAAGCATCAGAACATTTCTAGGCTTTTCTAAATAAATCTATTGGGCCTTTTGGTTGCCAATGTTTGAATATTTGAAGGTCTTTCTCTGCAACAGAAATTACAGATTGCCATTTATACTCCTGCCAATTTTCTATGAAGTATGTCAATATAATTCTGGCAGGATGGATTACTAATAATGACACTGAAAATTAACAGGATGCTTTTAGGAAAATATACAGTTCTGCTACAAGCTGATTAAAAAACTGTAGATGTGCTGTTACTTTAAAGAAAAAAAAGAAAAGATAATGAAGGTTTGTTAAGTCATTGACTGGATAATGAGGGCATTTTTTTAATTACAGAGTTTAATTGAAAAAGATAGATTGAATATATCATGACATAATTAGTAGAGAGGCCATAAAGAACACATCAAATAGCTCTCATTAGTTTTGATATTTTGGGGATTATATTAAGTCTAGCTTTTTAGAAATACTCATTTTGGAATCATGTTATGTAAAATGTCATCTTGCATCTTTAGATCTCAGACTCAGCCAAAATCCTTGACATTGGTGGATCAATTCAGCACACAAACAATAGTCTAGATCAAAAAAATCCTGTCTTTCTGTATACAGGTTGCTCTTTTAACTGTGAAAGTAACTTTTTCCTGTTTGTCTATAAATTTGGAGTTAAATAAATGAATCTGATTTGCATGTCCTCATAATGAGCCCATTCCTCATCTTTCTCCAGTTACAGATTAATTCAGTATTTGTCACTGTCATAAACAGATAGTTAAGGGTTAATGTCTCTTTTACCTGTAAAGGGTTAACAAACAGTGAACCAGACACCTGACCAGAGGACCAATCAGGAAACAAGATACTTTCAAATCTCGGTGGAGGGAAGCCTTTGTTTGTGTTTTTTGAGTTTTGCTTTGTTCTCTCTGGGTCCTGAAAGGGACTAGACGTGCAACCAGGTTTCTTGCCAATCTCCCTGCTACAGTCTCTTATATATTCAGAATAGTGAGTATTACGTAGAACAGGCGGTTATAGTCTTTTGATTGTTTTCTATATTTGCAAATGTGTAGTTTGCTGGAAGTATTTTACATTGTATTTTGCTGGGGGGAGGCTTCTCTCTAATGTCTATAAGCTGAAAGACCCTGTAACTTTTACCATCTAAATTACAGAGACAACTTTTACTTTTTTTCCTTTCTTTTTATTAAAAGTTTTGCTTTTTAAGACCTGTTTGATTTTTTTCTCCTTGTTGAGGCTCAAGGGAATTGAGTCTGTACTTACCAGGGAACTGGTGAGAGAAGGGAGGGGGGAAAGGTAGAATCCCTTTGTTAGATTCACGGAGCGTGAATCAGTCTCTCTCTCTCTAGGATAGCCCAGGGAGGGAACGCCTGGAGGGGGGAAAGAAGGGCGGGAAACAAACCTGATTTCTCTGTGTTGTGATTCAAGGAGTTTGAATCACAGTAATCTTCCAGGGTAACCCAGGGAGGGGAAGCCTGGGAGAGGCAACGGTGAGGGAAAGGGTTTACTCTCCTTGTGTTAAGATCCAGAGGGTCTGAGTCTTGGGGGTCCCCGGGCAAGGTTTTGGGGGGACCAGAGTGTACCAGGCACTAGAATTCCTGATTGGTGGCAGCTTATCAGATCTAAGCTGATAATTAAGCTTAGAGGAATTCATGCTGGTACCCCATTTTTTTGGACTCTAAGGTTCAAATTGGGGAAATATACCATGATAGTCACATGAGAGCTAACATTACTTAATATTCAGTACAAAAAAAGAGTTGAAAGCAGAAGCTATTTTTTTGTGGAGAAATGACACCTAAAATACAATATTGCTTTATAGGAGTTACATTTTGGAGGAAATCTGGGGATTCAAATGCTTGTTACATCTCATTCCAACATAGGTGATCAAAGTACAGCTGCCTGGATCAAGAGAGAGAATTGTATGCTGGGATCTTAAGTCTTTGTAGGCTGCATCTTTTTATTGGACCTGATAGTTGCAATCTGGTCCCACATTATGCAGATTAGGGATAGCTCTTTGACTCATGGCAAGTTACCAATGAAGTTGCCACTTAAAGTACACAGGGACAGGTTTGTTAGTGTTGTCAGTGTTGTCAGATGCTACCAGTGTGGTGCTCTGCTCTGTTCAATGTTGGTATCACTCGGCTGCATGCATGTGTTCCCTCTGTGTGCTGCCCCAGCTCTGCAGATAGCTGACACAGCAGACCCGAAGAGAACCCCCAGTGACCACAGAGTCCAGTAAGGTACGAAGGCACGTCGGCCAGGTTTATTGTCAAACGAAGCACAATGATAGTTCACTTAGATTGTTACTCTAGTAAAAGGCATACTACTAATATGTGCCCCCTGGCAATGGACTCAGCTCAGTCAGTGGCAGGACTTTCCACTGCCCCCTTGGCTGGACAAAGACACCGCCCCAGGGATGCATTCTTATACACAGGTACAAACAAGTTACGCATCACTCCTGATGTATTGAGGTGCAACCCCTCTACGCAGCAAGGTACAACCCCTCTACATAGTATGGTGATGACTCTCACCTTTTACATGTTGGTGGAACAAAACAACTCTATCCATCATATTACCCTTTTGGCCATGTCATTGGAATGGGCCAGCCTGTCCCTGTTATCTGTGTGGAATGTGCAAGTATGTGAATGTTCTGATCTCTAGTGTTCAGTACCTTTTAGGTACGTATCTTCTTGCAGCATCAGCACTTTCCTTGCCAGCTTCTGTGAGCAGGGCCTGCCCCTGGCTCACAGCTTAACTTTGCTTTATGTTAGCAAAGTCTTGACCATTACTTTAGTTTAGGCCTCAGGCCTCATACCAGGCCTCTGATACCAAGGTTTATACCTTAGGGCCTCCTCTTACTACAGTTAGGAGAGAAAAGCAGCACTTTTATTAACTGCCTGAGCACTCAGCTCAGAGGGCCAGGCCCCACAGTTGTACTGGTGCTATACTCAGTATACCTTGTAAGCAGAGAAGAGAATGTGCAAACCAATGGTGGCTTTATGGAACCTTATTACAGTGCAATCCCTGGCCCAATTTATAGCAGCCTTAGGGCTGCTGCAAACTGCATCTTGCTGTGATGGTCCTTGCTCCAGCAACCGGGGATTTCCAAAGCATAAAGTAACTCCAGCCATGTATCCTTTCCCCATCTACATGACTTTTGCTGGGAGGTACATGGCATTGAGTTGGTTATGATGATTCTATAAATGACTGCTTCTTGGAGCAGCTTCTTGGACTGCTTCCTGGAACCTACAAGGGGAGATGCAATTCTTGATGTAGTCTTAAGTGGAGCTCGGCATCTAGTCCAACAGGTAACTAGTCCAATAGCTGAACTGCTCAGTAATAGTGACCATAATGTAATTAAATGTAACTCCTTGTAAGGTGAAAAATATCAAAAACCTATCACAACAACATTGATTTTTAAAAAAGGGAGCTACACAAGAATGAGGATGGTAGTTAGAAAATAAAGAGAGCAGTTACAAGAATAAAATGGCTGCAAGTAGCATGGATAACACTTAAAAACACTATAATAAAGGCTCACAGTAAATGTACATTCCAAATCAAAGATAGTAGGAAGACCAAAAGAATGCCACCGTGGCTAACCAGAGGGACGGAGACCGTTAGAGGCAAAAGGTGTCCTTTAAAATTTGGAAGTAAATCCTACTGAGGAACATAGGAAGGAGCAGAAGTTCTAGCTAGTAAATTGTAAAAGTATAAAAAGGCAGGCCAAGAAAGAATTTGAGAAACAACTTGTTAGAGACACAAAAACTAACAATATTTTTCTTAAGCACATCAGAAGCAGGAAGCCTACTGAACAGGCAGTGGGGCCACTAGGTGACAAAGATGTTAAGGAGCACTCAAGGAAAATAAGGTCATTGCAGAGAAGTTAAATGAATTATTTGTATTGGTCTTCACCACAGAGAATGTCAGGGAGATAGCTACATCAGAGCTATTCTCTTTGGGTGACACATCTG
The DNA here is from genome assembly GCF_007399415.2 of Gopherus evgoodei. NCBI lineage: Eukaryota > Metazoa > Chordata > Testudines > Testudinidae > Gopherus > Gopherus evgoodei. The sequence goes on from NC_044327.1 coordinate 105,442,807, forward strand.
AAGTACTGCTCCAAACTGATATGCCAATGGAAAAAGTTTTAGAACAAATTGATAAGCTCACCAGTAATAAGTCACCAGCACCAGACAGTATTCATCTAAGTGTTCTGAAGGAACTTAGACATGAAATTGCAGAACTACTAACTGTGGTATGTAACCTTTCACCAAAATCCGCCTGTCAACCAGACGATTAGAAGATAGTTAATATCATGCCAATATTTTTAAAAAGCTCAAGAGGAGATCCTGGCAATTATAGGCCAGTAAATCTAACTTCAGAACCAAGCACAATGGTAGAACCTATTTTTAAAAAAACAAAAAAACAATTATCAGACACATAAACAAACAATTTGTTAGGGATGAATCAACACAGCTTTTGAACAGGGAAATCATGTATCACAAATCAATTAGAATTTTTAGTGGAAGTCAACAAGCATATGGATAAAAGTGATCCAGTTGATATAGTGAACTTTCAGAAAGTCATTTACAAAGTCTCTCACCAAAGACTCTTGTGGAAACTAAGTAGCCATGGAATAAGACAGAAGGTCCTCTTGTGGATCCATAATTGTTTGAAAGATAGGAAACAAAAGGTATAAATAAATAATCAGTTTTCACAATGGAGAGAAGCGAACAGTAGGGCCCCCAAAGAGCTGCATTAAGGTCTGTCTGTTCAACATATTCACAAATGATCTGAAAAAGGAGGTAAATGGTGAAGTAGCAAAGTTTGCAGACAATACGAAATTATTCAAGATAGTTAAGTCCAAAGCAGACTGGCAAGAGGTACAAAGAGATCTCACAAAACTTGATGACTGGGCAACAAAATGGCAGATGAAAATCAGCATTGATAACTGCAAAATAATGCACATTTGAAAATATAATCCCAACTATACATATACAGTGATGGGTTCTAAATTAGCTGCTATCACCCAAGAATGATCTTGGAGTCACCACAGAGAGTTCTCTGAAAGCTTCTGCTCAATGCACAGCAGCTGTCAAAAAAGCTAACCATGTGTTCAGAACTATTAGGAAATGGATTTAAAAAAAAAAGACAGAAAATATAATCAAAAGGAGATCCTGGCAATTATAGACCTATATAAATCTATATAAATCTGTGCTGTTCCCACATCTTAAATATTGTATTTAGTCCTAGTCACCCCACCTCAAAAAGTATATTATGGAACTGGAAAAGATTCATAGAAGGGCAACACAGATAATCAAGGGTATGGAATGGCTTCCATACAAAGAGAGACTACGTAGATTATGACTGTTCATCTTAGAAAAAACAACTAAGTGGGGATATGGTAAAGCACTATAAATCATGAAGGGTGTGGGGAAAAATTGTAATTTACCCATTCACACTTTACAAAAAACAGGGATCACTTGATGAAATTAATAAGCAGACAGTTTAATACAAACAAGAGGAAATAGTTTTTCCACACAATGCACAACTGACCTGTGGAACACCTTGTCATATGATGTTGTGATGGGCAAAAATATAATTGGATTAAAAAAGAATTTGATAAATTCATGGAGGATAGGTCCATCGATGACTATTAGCCAAGATGGTCAAGGATGCAACCCCATGCTCAGGGTGATCCTAAACCTCTGACTATCAGAAGACAGGGTGGATCACTCCATAACTGCACAGGAAACTCAGGTAAGGGCTGCTGTCAGAAAGAAGATACTGGGCAAGATGGACCATTGGTCTGACCCAGAATGGCAGCACTTACATATCCCTTATGCTACAGAAATCTCTAGTTAGCTCGTTATGATAGCTTTCAGGCTGCTTTGCACTGCTAGAACAGAGGGAAGTAGCTGAGAGTGGAATAGAGGGGACAAAGTCCTGGTCCTGTCTGTTCACTTTATCTGAGAGCATCTGATTCACATAAGACATGCTCAGAGGCTGTGTCATAACCATTCCAATAACATGTTACCTATTCTTACAGCCAGTTCAACACTCTAGTAGCAAAGTTTGGGCATCTCTGCATTACACAAAGCATCATGATACAAAGGGTTATATCAAGCACTGTCAATGTTTGCATTATGTTCTTTATATAACTACTGGCATGCCTTGCTGAAGGCTTGTTCCTCCCCTTCGGTGCATAGCACCCATCTTTGTGCCTATTGGGCAATTGGCACCTGCAAACTTACTAACTGCTTAATTCAGTATGTCAGAGAGCAAGATGAGGCTCTGAAGCAGTCTCCTTTAGGTGCTTTCCTACCTCAAGTGGCCATCTACTAGATGGTGATAACCAAAACAGCATACTCCAGCCATGCATCCACCCACTTATACCAGAAGTTTCAGTGGAGAGGGAGGGAGGCCTATGAGCTGACTACACAGGCTGTATGGCTGTGCTGGATTCCCCATGCCAGAGGAGATGCAATAGTATCCCCACTCCCTCTGCTTTGCAGTACAAAGGAAATGAACTGAGCCAATTCAGCTGAATGTTATGGACATCCAGATTATCTTGTTTATCAACAGTGAAGGAAAATTTCAAAGTGTTCTGGATTTGCAGATATAAGAAAGAACCACAACAAAACTCAGTGCTTAGACAAAGTTTAGGGCCGTAAGAGTATTGTTGCCTTTTTCAATGTCACATAAGGATGGCCAGATGGTATCTGCAGGAGTCACTGTAAGGACAACTAACCAGAGCAGGAAAGACATGTATTAACATTAATAGTCAGCTATTTTCTGTAATGTCCTAGGACTAAAATCTCTGAGGGTTGCAAGTTATCCATTCACAAGAACATAAAAAGACAAACATATGCCATCTGTGCTCAATATACCCTTTCATATAGTCAAGAGTTTCATGTGATGTATAAATTACAGGGTAGTTCAAAAAAATGTTAAGCTCTTTACTTAAAATTGATGATCTAAGCAAGGCTAGGTCAACATGCAGATTTGTACTGGTGTAACTATTTTGTTTAGAGGTGGACCAGTGTAATTCCTAGTGTGGATGCAGATATACTAGTACAACGATTGCCTTATACTAGAATAGCTAATATTTACAGGAGGGACATATGCAGTATGAATTGACTTGTGATAAGTACCCTCCCAGGAGGACATTGTTACTGTTGTATTCAGCCACTGCTTGTAGACAGGGAGCTGGAATCTGTAATCAGATCTGTCCCCTTTGCACCACTTAGGATTCACAAAGGAGCCAGAAAATGTCTCCAACTGTCCAATAGAGCTTCCCCCTTAGAGAGGAATTTCTGGTAGGGGCAAGTGTACCTTATGCCTTGGTGTATGCAGTGTGTTGGGGGCAAAGAGTGGACATGCCAGAGCCTTGAGAATAATGGGGCTGGAACCAACTCTCTGAAGCACCCGATCAGCTGATCAAGCCCAATACTCACTGGTAATCGTTTGTCACTCCTGGGGGGCAGATTCACACCTAAATTATACTGATGGTCTCAAAGTGTACGAGCCCTGTTGGAACCCTGGGTATCTACTCATGCTGCTGAAGCCCAGCCGCTGCAGCTACACTACTATTTTTAGCACAGGTAAATCTGTGTGAGTTGCAGTCACACCTTAGACTGCAGGGTAACCATACCCATAGTAGTGGAAACTCCACTTGGGGGAAGCTGCTGAAGCAGAAATCCCTGGGCAATGAGGGAGCATGATTCATTGCATCCTCTTGGCAAACTCTATTAGTGAGGCAATTTCTATTTTGGAGCCTTAGGCAGAAATAAAAACTGTGGAAAGGAAATGCATGGCATAGCTCTCTGCTCCAGCTGGGATAGGTTTGGCCCTTTAATCTGTACAAGAAACCTTTTCTACACACTGTCTCTAACGCCATCAGCCCTGCAGTGTGGCAGAAAAACCACTTGGGGAGAGAGGGAGTGATTGTTGGGCTTTTTTTTTTTTTTTTTTTTTTTAAAAGGTTTGATCTGAATATTGCTCGTGTGCACAGAAGGACATAGAGCTCCTGAACCTAAGGCTTAAGTATGCCTGTCAGAGCTAAGTCTTAACATTTGGGCTTCAGTATTCTATGCAAGATAATTTGGCACTTGTTTCACCTATATTTCTTGATTTCTTAAGGGGAGGCCTTTTATGTTCCTTTGATATTATCTGGATTTAAGAGGTCAGGCTAAGGCCTTTACTGATTTTAATACTGGAACATTGTCATGCCATACTTCTGTGGCATTCTGGGTAAAATGAAAACAGCACGAGAGAAAGAATAAATTTTCATCTGCACATACTGTTCAGCGAGCAAAGGCTTCTATTTCCTTGAAGAATATTTCCACAGGGAGTTGAAGATACCTGTAGACTTCAAATACATTTTCTATCCTTTCAGCATGCCCAAATTTTGAACCTTTTCTTCAAATCTTTTCAAACATTCCCCCTCCTCCCATCACCACTATGCTTTACTTATATATGCAATCTTAAATCAAAATGGATGCAAAATCCAGGCTTTTTTAACTACAAATGTAGGGACTTTAAATCCATCTATCTTTATAGACCCAAGTTGCCTGAAGCACTGCCTTTTTGGACAGATTGTGCAATGAGTGATTACTTAAGCATACATAATAAAATTAAGTTAATGTGCTATTTTAGAACCAGCTGAGTTGCTACTGTAGAACAGACTCTAATCCTCTTTAGAGACCAGATAAATGACTTCAAGGTCAGATGACTGACACCAAAGGTGGCAGAGCAAGACCTCATTCTGTGTTTAAGAGTTATCAAACCAGACAACCAATGACTAATCAATTTACCTGTTTGTTTACTGCTCCCCTACAAGAATAGTAATGAGACAAGCATCCCACTCATGCATTGCTTTGTGAGAGTTGTGAGAGTACCTAGCTGGAGGAATGTCTTTCATAGACATAAAGACCTATTGGCTTATTAAAACTGCAACCTTTTCTGCATGGGAGAAATTCCTGCCTCCTCAGAGGGATATGGGGGAATGTTCTTCACAAAGGGACCGTTGCAGAGATTTCCTCCTCAGACAGCCTTCCTTTGGCATTTATCATCACAGGAAGGGAAAATCTGGCTTCTTGATTTTAGACATCCTGAAATTTTGAAGGGAATCTGTTTCAGTTTAAGCCTATTTCTAGAACAAACAAACAAACAAAATCTATTTGAAAAAGAATCATTTTCTTAGTCTTATCAATCTCATCTGGAATAGGTTATTGCACTTTTAAATTTGCTGAATATCTCTGTATGCCAAACTAGTGTACGTGGTGCAACTTTGGTTCAAGTTCAGACCATCTCATAATTTAAACTACTTTGTGCTAGGTGCTGTACATAAAGACAATTCCTGCCCCAAAGAGCTCACAGTCCAGGATAATGACAAGACACAACAGGTAGAAGAAACAAACAAATGTCAGTTCTAGGGGCCGGGTAGGATCTGAACCAGATCCTCAGTTAGTATAAAATCAGTGCAGCTCCACTGCAGTCAACAGTGCTAGCCAATTTACATCAGCCAAGGATCTAGGCCAGTGTTTCCCAAACTTGGGACACCGCTTGTGTAGGGAAAGCCCCCTGTGGGCTGGGCCTGTTTGTTTAGCTGCCCTGTCTGCAGGTTCCACCGATCGTGGCTCCCACTGGCCGTGGTTCGCTGCTCCGGGCCAATGGGAGCTGCTGAACCAGGCCCAACCTAAGCAGTTGTTGCTGCTGCTTCTTTTTGAGGTTGCCTGTAGCTACTGCCCTCAAATCTAGGAATTACTAAAAATGTAACTTTCCTACAGTGTCCAGAGGGAAGATAAACATTCTGGCACATAATGGATCAGCAATTTGCCAAATCTCCATCTGGAGTAAACCACCTAACAAATTTATTTGAACAATAATTTTGTTCCTATGGCTGAACAACAATACTAGAGTGTGTACAGAACAATTTGAAGGAGAAAGAGGCTTAAACTTAAGAAGGTTCATGTCTCATCAGCTCATGTGCATGAAAGCCATCCTAAGAAACTTCAGGAGACCCAGGAAAGGGTATTGGAGATTCAGTAGCTATATAAGACCATAAGAACGGCCATACTGGGTCAGACCAAAGGTCCATCTAGCTCAGTATCCTGTCTTCTGACAGTGGCCAATGCCAGGTGCCCCAGAGGGAATGAACAGAACAGGTAATCATCAAGTGATCCATCCCGTTGCCCATTCCCAGCTTCTGGCAAACAGAGGCTAGGGACACCATCCCTGCCCATCCTGGCTAATAGCCATTGATGGACCTATCCTCCATGAATTTATCTAGTTCTTTTTTGAGTCCTGTTATAGTCTTGGCCTCCTCTTCAATATCTTTTTGTGCGTCTCCTGAAGTTTCTCAGGGTGTCTCTCATTCACCTGGATTCTGCAAAGGGTCACTGCTTTAAGATTGTGATTAGTTTTCATGTTTTAAGCCAAAAAGAATGTTTTCTTTCTTCAGCATGGATTTGATATGATATTTTTTGACAAAAAGATTAAGCTGGATAAAAAGCGATTTACTGGCAAGTCAACAGTAGCATTCAGCAGTGCTATATTATCCTAACCAACAAATTTCTTGTTGATCTGTTTTAAATAATCTGTTGTCCTACTTATCCAGATGTGAGCCTCCATAAAAATACCTATCTGAGATTATCCTTTTCAGGTGTAACCTTCAATGAACCAGAATAATATTGGCAAAAACATTTCCTTTCTAATCAGCCATCACCTAGGCCAAGCTATTATCTTTCATTGCCTTTGTACAACAACATCTCCTTGAGACCACAGGTCAGTCTATGACATATAAATGCCTTTTAAGGGTCAAGATTCCATGCAAAATCAGAAAAGATATTGAGACCTTCTTAGGCCAGGAAAATGAACTCCATGATATGTAAATGAAAAAGTATCAGACTCATTTATATTTCCTGTGCTACACTTTGCCTTGAAATGGGATTTAGAAAAACTCTACAGCCCCGAACGCTGATGTTTCATTATTTCTTTGATGTTGCCAACTGTCAGCTAGTGTCTTTACTATCCTGGCAGTATCTGAAAATCAAAGGTTGGGGTGAAGGATACAAACTCACATAGCTGAAAAACAAAGGAAATATTTGCATGAATGCCTGCAAAGCAAAACTGATGAGTTTTATCCGGTGACACACCATGGTGGGCTCCATAAAGCTTCTGCTATCAGTGCTACTGAACAACTTTTAAGAAATGAAAATAAAATCCATGGAGGTCAAGATTCAGCAATCTGCAGCACAAACCCTCTTGTTGGTTAGGCTATCTTAGGGGAATCTAGATAGCTGCAGAGACCTTTTTGGTGACTTGCCAACAAATGTTCTTATATTAAGGAAGAAAAAAAACCTCTTTATTTTTAACGTCAGTTCAGCTAAAAATAGTTCTGTTCAAAAAGGAAACAAAAGAAGGTAATCTTACTCTCATTCTCACTCTCTATTTTAGTTGAGATGAACATAAAATATACTCATTATTTGAAATTAAAAAGCTGACTGGCATGAAGCCCAATGTTTAATAGCCTGAAATTAAGCCAAATGGTTTGCTTCTTTTTGTCTCTCTCTCTCCTGATTCCTTTTCTATAATGTCTTGGCTGGATCATAGCCAAGAATCTAGTATTAAAAAATTTCCAGCCAGTCATAATATGTAGTGGAAAACACTTTACTTGACTGATAAAGGAACTTGCAAAAATGGATGGGGGAACCCTGTGTGCCATTTATAAGGGAAATATTGAAAGAACTTTTAAAGTCAAAGCTGAAAACTCCGTGAGATGTGTATTATTTTAAACTATTAGTTGTTCGAATGACATAAATATAAACTTACAAAAGGGATACATTCAGATAGTTGTTTCTTTTTGCTGTGTAGAATTGTCAATTTGTATCCAATCATACCACCTATCCTTGTGCACATGCACCATGAAATTCTATCTTCAAATATTCCTGTGCTTCTCTCGATGATCTCAATGGCAGTCTGAAAATTACTGTCTATAACACCTGTGACATTTCATATTACCTAATCTACCTGATTTCTTTCATAGGTGGCCACCTATTTCAACTATAATTAAAGTAATTTGGGGAGAAGACTTTTTTTATTTTATTTTAAAGTGAGAGTAATGTGGAGAAAGAGACAGATTCTCGGCGATTTATTTATATATATATAAATACATATATATATATATACACACACACACACACACACACACACATGGGGAAATTAATGACCCACTTCCCTATGTATATGCAATATGAAAATATGCAGTTATATCAGCAGGGTCTGGACTAGCAAAAGGAGGGACAACTTGAATCAAATCTAATTTACTTATCAAATACATGGATAATTCATCACAGCAAGACTCAGTCTATTCCATTACCAATGCAAGGCAACCTGAGCTATTCAGGATACCCACAAGATAGAGCAGTTCCACTGCTCTGGATTTCATAAAATCAAGGGGAATCCTCAGGCAGTGCAGAGCTGTCCTAATGGCTCTGTGCTACTTCCCCTTGCAGTCCTTGGCACAGGGAATATGTTGAGGGTATGGCTGTAGGAAAGTGAGTGGAGCCTGAATTCTGCTGCTCTCCCTAATTCCCCAGGTTTACAGAACGGGCTCTTGGGAGCCATTTCAGCTGGGTACAACTTCAAGCAGCAATAAGATAGTTCAAAGCTGCACCATGTTGGCCTGAGGATTGGGGGAGTGCAAAATCCCCTTTCTCTCAACCCCTTCAGCTGTTGTTTGTAATTATTTAAAAGGTATAGAATGGTATGAACAGTTATGCTGGGGACAGCATTGAAGGAAACTGACTCTAGCCTCAGAGACGTCAGGAAGAGTGAGATAGTATTTTGGACCCAAAGTCAAAAGCAAGAGAGCTGTGACTCTCCGTCCCCAGATGGAACTGGCATGAGGATGTGTGTGCACAGAGAGAGCTGAATTGCCTAAGGGGTGTGAGGCCTACTCATTCAAGTTGTTGTTCATAATAAAAGTGATGCAACAACCAGTCCCTGATTTTCTGTGCATGTAATGTTTGTGTTCAGAGAAAGGATGACAGAAAATTCCTTCCCTATACAAGTAAGTGCCAGAAAATACAGAGATTCTCTAATAAAGAATTCACAAGTATGGCTAGACCAAAAAAAAAAAAAGAAATTAGATTATGATTTGTAAAGCTACCTGCAGACTATTCTGTGCCTCCAAAGCATCCATATAGAGACATATGGATTTTATTCTTTTTATTAGTGCAGCTGCATGTGTCAGTTCAGACTTCAAATGGTCTGCTTAGCTACTTTGGATTTGAAAAATGAAACAAGCAATTGAAATGCTGTCATTGACTAAAATTGCTTTGAAGGGGGATTGAATGTCTGCACAAATTTAAGATAATCACAATTAGACTTGTGAGAACAATAATCCATGTTCCTTAATTTATTGCCTACTAATGGGTGACAAAAAATATCTGTGAAATGTGTTTTGGTCACGATTTCATGATAGAACTAGACAGGCATGCTAGTGTCTTACAACGGTCATTCTAACAACAGCTTCCCTTTGAAGCTGACTGGAAGTACATATTCAGCTTCCAGGTCAAGTATGATTACAGTAAATCAGGTAAGTCTTGTTGTCAAAACAGTGTCAGCACAAATGGCATCTCAATCGTTTGATATACTGGAATCTCTAGCCATTCAGTTTCCGTTCTCAGTCAGACTGCAGCAGCTAACCATGGTGGGAAAAACAAGTCAGAAAGTAAATTAGAATAGTCATTTATATCACAGCCATCTTATGTTAATAGAAAACCCTCCTACCTCAAAACCAGCACTATACATACTTCCTAAAATAAAAAGACACTGCTCCATGGCCTTTTCCTAGCTCACTGATTGTACAGCAGCTGCGGACACCATTGACATCTATACCAACTTTCCATACAACTGACACACACGATACCTACCCACCCTACTTACACACAATCCTGACACTCATCCACAGGATGTTCTAATGCCATCCCAGGCCACCTACCAGCACCTGCCAACATTATACTTCCCATAATATTTGCATGCAGCAATGCCTAATATCAATGCAATCTTCTCACCTCATTGACCGGCACTCCAACTATTAACCATATTGCTCAGATTTCAGCACACTATTGAACAGTCACACCCATTATTCTCCCAACCTTACCTTTGTAGATCACCTCCATCCATCTATCCATATGATCTTCCTATGCCACTGGCAGTTTTCTATACCAGCTTCTCATAAATATTGACATCCATGGAAACATCTTAAATTCCACTAAAGTCATTAAATAATAATAACAAAAAAAATAAAGATACCTAGCTGTTATATAGTTTATTTCATCAAAGAACATCAGTATCATTATTATTTTACAGATTGGGAAACTGGAGCATGGGGAGGTGAAGTGACTTATCCAAGGCCACCGAGAAGACCAGTGGTAGAGCCAGTAGTCACAGGGTCTCCAGAGTCCCAGTCCTCAATGTAGCTATGCTACATTATGGGCCAGATCCTCCACTGGTGTAGTCTAGTAAAAATTGCAAGGAATGTATGAATGAATGAGAGTGCAGAAAGATAGATGGCATGAGTTACATTTTGGATGTGTCACTGGTGAAGGTCAGTGATGCGGGGCGGTGGATGCTAACTTTCAGGGGATGTATACGTACAAAAATTCTGCAGATGAGCATTTTGGTATGGGAAGACGTTATATGTGTACCTGTGGAGCTACATCACTTTGCACCTGCACTGGGTCTGATCCAATCTAATAGATGAACAGAAATAACTTTCTACGAAAAGTTAGAAAAAAGTTAGTACTAAGCAGTCAGTGTTAAAAAGCAATGTATTAGCACTGTATAGCTTCCCATCACTGGTCTAGTCTTCAAAAGTATGGGGGATAGATGTCCCATATCTGATGAACATCAGTGGTCAAGGAAAAGAAAATGGCAACACAGGGATTTCTCACCTATGCACGTGCACTACTGGGAACAGGGTAGTATTGTTGCTACTGCACGCACTGCCATTGGGTAGCAGGTCATTTTTATTGCGATTTTCAGTACACTTACTGTAGAAATGGCATTCAGGTCCTTGAATCTATTTGATAGATCCAAGGCCCTCAGAATACCGTTCTCCCCTAACTTTCACATTTCTTTGGCACCTGTTTTCCATAGCAGGAAGGCATACTATAGGTGTATCAGATAGAATGCTAAAATAATCGGAGTCTCTTTCCACTTTGAAGTTCCTATCTCCCAAACTTTCACTGAAAATCTCAAGGAATTACATTTTTTGTTTCCCTAGGCCTCGGTTTGTTATAATTTTGTAGACGGTATAAGTCAGCATAAATAGTTTTGAAGCAGCATGTAGGGTCTTTGAATGACAAGTCACATAAAAGGAAACCTGCAACTGAGTGACATGCCCTTTATTCACAGCAAACAATCAACCCTGAGGGAATGCACCTTGTGAAGCTCCATTTATAGAACTTACATTGTGAACCAGGTTGTCTGATCCATTTTATTTCTTTAAATCCTCCTTCTTAAGGAACCTAACAGAGAGCACTCTTGAATGTAATCATTTCAAATGACTCTTTCAGCAAAAACGCTTAATAACTTAGACTATAAATTGTGCCAGATGAGGCACTTTCACAAGCTGCTTTCAAACCCTTATTTTGGGGGGGAGGGATAGCTCAGTGGTTTCAGCATTGGCCTGCTAAACCCAGAGTTGTGAGTTCAATCCTTGAAGGGACCACTTTGGGAGCTGGGGCAAAAATTGGTCCTGCTAGTGAAAGCAGGGTGCTGGACTCAATGACCTTTCAAGGTCTCTTCCAGTTCTAGGAGATAGGTAATTGGTATATCTCCAATTATTACCTAACACCACACCCATTCATATCACAGAGAATTAAAATCTGAAATATCACATTTGATTCAGGGCCCAGTTAAAAAAAGAATTCATGCTCAACAGATATATGCTAGGATTGCTACTATACTTCCCTCTGAAGGGTGCATATTAGTGCATGTACCTCACAGAACTTAATTCTAAAAAGTGAGGAGGGGAATGAATGTAAAGAAAGCTCACAACTAAATACAGTATTCTGTTTTATCACAGAGATATAAAAGGAAAATACTGGGGCAAATTCCACTCCCACTGAAGTCACTGGTTCTTTTCTCATTTATTTTAATGGGATGAGGATCAAGCCCACATCCCTTCTGGAATACACTAGGCTCATTGTTGAATTCACACATCTGTGAAAAGATATCGTACTGTAAAGAAATATAAACAGTCATATTTGCAAATATTCAGTAGAAGCCATTGCAAATGAGTGAATCAGTATTGCCAATCCCAAGAGTTCAAAAATCATGAGTCACATCCCCCCCAAAAATCATGAGATTGGCCCCAAAACCATGTGGGATTTGCTTTGTTTTTTTTAAAAGGATTAAATAATGTTTTGGGTCTTTCGTCTAACTTCTGAACTCATCTCTGACGGGTATGTGTGTGACAGTGTCAGCATGTCTCTGAGATTCATAGTGAGTAAGGTCATTTTGGCCATGTTATTGGGTTCTCTAGAAAGAGCTCCGGCAGAGATTATGGTCTGGTTGGGCTATGCAATGTAGAAAAATAAAAGATGGTTGTGAGTGTGTAACAAAGGAGCTGGGACTCAAAATCAGTTCATATGAACACTATCAAAAATTCTTTAGATAAAAACTACTTTTTATCCCTGCTGAGCTGGACAGGATTCACTGGTAACCACCAGGTGATAGGTTCTATAGCTGATTAACAATATCCTTACGCAGCTAGTCCCCCATAAGTACTAATGTTATAACCTTTGAGAATGAGGCATGCATTCTGAAAATATAAATTTACTAAATCAAGTTCTGACCATTTAGGAGATTTTATAGGCAGGCTCTCTCACTCTCTGGCCACACAGGCAAAATCTCTCCACATTGCTCTCAGTCAAGCAGATCCGCAAGTCTACCACACCCTATTCTTAAAGGGACAGCTCTCATTAACCAAATCCAAACACTAAAAATGCAAGAGGAAAACTAATAGCACAATATCCATATGCACTTATAATACAATGTTTTGCAATCTATGATGATTCTAGGGTCCTTTTATATATATTAGTGTGAGTGTTTTTATCTGTTATTCATTCACACAGCATGGTTTTAACCCACAATCTCCAAGTGCATGACATAATCTGTGCCATTCACTGCCCTAACGATGAGCCAAGATTTCATATGAAGGGCAACAACTAGTCTATACCAGTTTCACAGACAAGATAACCAGGAACTTGCACAAGATCACTTTAGGCAGAATTGGGAATAAAAGGGCTCTAATATAACAGAGCAAAGCTTCATCCACTTCGCCACGCAGTCTGTCAGAAGGAATGTGTAGGGTGACCAGATGTCCCGATTTTGTAGGGACAGTCCCAATTTTGGGGATTTTTTCTTGTATAGGCTCCTATTACCCCACTCCCCCTTCCTGATTTTTCACATTTGCTGTTTGTCACCCTAGGAATGTGTCAGATTAGATGTTTGGATAATCTACAATACAGTGTCACCCTTTAGTAGCTAGAGCACATATAGAGGTTTGTGACACTGCTACTACTTCCATGCTATGAGATCTGGCTCTTGGGTTCAGATGGTAGAGGCTCATGCTTTCATATTCAGAAGTGCTGTTTTTAGTCCCCACAGATCAGGGTGCTGGAACAATTTGTGTAGTTGGGGTGCTGAGAGCCACTGAACCAAACTGTAAAGCCTGTATATGTTGGAAACCACTTCAAGCCAGAGGGTGCAGCAGCACCCCCAGTATCCCTAGTTCCAGTACCTATTCCACTGATGGATCCAGACAGGAAAATTGCTATATTTGGCTATGCTGTCTGTAACCAGCAGCTCATAATCTGCTCCCAGAGTTGGAAACCAAGAAACCTTGATGTCCAGAATTCCACTGCTGTCTCGCAAATACTTATGAAACCTTATGGCAAAGTGGGTTGTCTCCCTCCATTGTTTTCTTCTCATTCACATAAATGCTTCTTATCCCCCTCTTCAAGGCTCTGCTTTACTGCCCGTGCTCATATATCTGCTCTGGTTTCTTATCTCACTCTTCTAATGAAGGCCACAACTTTGTTTCCTTCCCCCATTCCTACCTCCAAGCCTTCCTCCAGGCTGCTTCATACATCTGGAAATGCCTCCTAGAGCTAGTCAAGAAATTTCTATTCTTCCACCCCCCTAAGAAAAATGAAGTGGTTTTTTTTCTTCATTTTCATTGACATTTTTCAGGTTTTAACTGAAAAAAACAAAACTCCACAGTTTTTTTATTTAAAATTCAAACATTCAACCGGCACTATCCCTCACAGTTCCCTCTTCTCATTCAAATCCTGCCTGAATACTAACTGCTTTTGCAAGGCACACAAATGTCACTGACAGTGTGTGAGGGCAGTTGGGGGAGGGGTAAAGAAAGTGAGGGGGGAAAAAGGTTTAAAATCAATAGGAAAAAATAAGTGTTGCCCCTTTTACCTGAATGGTTAATCAAATTGCAGGGCTTTTCAGGGCTGGTGGTTTTGGGATGAGAAATTAGTGATATGAGTCAGGTATATTCTTAGTGTACTCTTGCTTATTTGTAAAAATGTACACAAAGTCCAGTTTCTCTAGTAGAAACAAGCAAGAGCAGGCAACCTCTTTGCTCAGAAATCCCTAAGTCTGTCACTATAGCAAGCTCTGTGCCCAAGAAGCTTTGTCTTATTGCTTCGTCTCAGGCTCACACTTACAACTCCTTCTGCCAGAATTCTGCATCCAACACATACAGCTGCCTGCAAACAATATCCTAGCCCCTATGTTTGCAACCATGGAAACCACTGTGAGTCTACCTGGGTCAGCTCAAGCCTGCTGTGGCCTGTTGCCTTGGACAGTCACCACCATTACTGTAGTAAAAGCAGCTGCAGATAAAGTGGCCTGAGAGCTCATTCCCTTGAGTTTGTAATGAAGTCTGTGATTGTGTTTGGATGTAAAACTCACCTGCTGGCCACCATTAACACCTTTCAGCATAACAATACTATAATAAGGCAAAAATATCCAGGATCATGTCTTCTAGCATCAAGCACACCATCATTAAAATAATATACAATAGTGTCTGAATTGTGTTTTTTATTATCATACTAGACAGTAGGAATCTGGAGGCAGGGACCATGGGCCTACTATTTTCAGTAACTCCTGTGTTAATCTGGAGCACCGTATTATTTCCCTTTGTATTTTTAAAGCATGCTTTGGGTGTTCAATAAATAATAAAAGCATTAATACATACATAATCATGGATACAATATAATGTAAACTGTATACAAGAATCAGAGGGTAGCCGTGTTAGTCTGGATCTGTAAAAGCAGCAAAGAATCCTGTGGCACCTTATAGACTAACAGACGTTTTGGAGCATGAGCTTTTGTGGGTGAATACCCACTTCCTCAGATGCATGCATCTGAGGAAGTGGGTATTCACCCACGAAAGCTCATGCTCCAAGACGTCTGTTAGTCTATAAGGTGCCACAGGATTCTTTGCTGCTGTATACAAGAAGATATAGGACCTGATTCTCCACTCACACTAGTGTAAATCAAGAATAACCTCAACTGAAATCAGTGGCATTCACACTAGAATAAAATTTGTGTAAGTGGAACTGGAATCTGGCTGATGCCATATATCATGCATATACATATGCAATTTGGAATATACTGTATCACAGTGGTTCTCAACCTTTTTTCCATTTGAGAACAACTAAAACATTTCAAATCGAGGGTCACACCCCTTTGGAAATCTTAGACATTATCTGCAGACTTCCAGTGATCCACTGACCATGGGTTCAAAACTATTGCTGTATAGGCATGATCCTTTGTTCCTTGCACAACCTAAATGCCCCATTCACCTTCTTGGGAGATTTAGGTGCACAAAGAATTCTAGCCTATGTGTTGCATGTATACAATAGATTTTCATACATGTATATTGGCCAAACCCTGAAGTCTTTAATCAGTTTTTACTGAGGACACAGGCAAACCCCCTGGAGTCAAGGGAAGATTTGCCTAAATTAAAACTGAGTAATAACTTCAGAATTTGGCCCTATAACCCCCATCCTCTGTTCCAGCTAAGATGCCTTGGAATAGGATTTAGGACTGGGGAGAAGGATGTGCGGTATGCCACCTTTGCATCCCCAATTCTATAGGCACCTATAAAAACTAGGTCTATTTAAAACTGAGATTCTACACCTATCAGAGTAGAAGTATTTATTTAGTAGTTTTCATGGCTGTTGAAGAAGTTATCATACTCCCCATTTGTTACCAGTGACAAATGCAACATCATTGCCTGGTAATCATGACTGCTTTTGGGAACCTGAAGAACTGCAGAATTTTTTTCTAAAGCTAATGTTGTTAAATTAAACCTGACTCAGTGAACACAGGCTGGTTTGGGACATTCCTTTAAAAATAGAAATGTCCTGACAAATCCAGTTATGTTGACAAGCCTGCCTGAAGATAGTATGAAGAATTTCTTCCAATATATCACCTAGCTATGAGTAGGAAAAAATCACTACATTAGCCTCAAATGACCCCTTCTCTCACACACCAAAGCAAAGGACAAATTACATTAAGATTTTGCCTTTTGGATGTATATACTCTAATCACCCCCACATATAAAAAAGCAGTGTATTCAATTGCTTCATTTATAAAGTTGCATATTCACTGGGTAGCTCAGGGCTACCCACTACAAATCAATACTTAAATATAACGGGCCTTTTGTTATCACACAGAACACTTGTCTCTCCAGCAGTCAAGTTGTAGTCCTCTGAGCAAGAGGTGATGCATGAACTTCACCATCCCAGGAATGGCTCCACAAAGCATTGTGGCTCAGAGACTATTCCCTCCCTGCTTCCCTTTTGTTCTAGAAAGGGTCATGGGTAATAACTCACAGATGGCTTGTTCAAGCAAGAAATGATGACACTCCCACATTAGCTATGCTGGATGGTGTATCGGGGAAGGGACAGAACAAAAGCTCCATCCACTCTTCAGCCTCCCTCCCTCTGGCCCCACCCCTCCTGTTTTAGAGGAGAGAAAATAATCACCACATACCTGCTTTCTTCTGCATACTTGGGTCCAAGGTCTTTAAATATCTTTCTAAAAGATATGCTTCAATACAGTTTCTTTGAAAAAAGTGTATGGCCTGTGTGTGGAAGGGGGTTGAGGTGGATGGTTGTGGTGGTCCTTTCTCTCTTGGGAATCTATGAATCTCCCTTTTCATTCCCTTCCTTCATGGGTCGAGGGGTGGGGACAGGAAGCTCTATGTTGTCCCCAACACACTCACAGCACTTGCAGCTCCGCATTAAGACAATGACTATAACCAAATCTCAGGCATGAAGGCTTTAGCCAGTCTGCAGGGGTCAAGAAAGATTTCTCCCTACTCTCACCCCCAACGCACAATTGGCCAAATGTATAGGAGGGCGGGAGTGACACCTTCTTCTGAAACATCAGAGATTGGCCACAACAAGAGAAAGGACATCAGATGGGGTAGACCAGTGTTCTGACATGGTCGAACTTTCTTATTTAGATGCCTTGGTAGATGCTCACATGCTCAGATTACTTTCTGACCCTAAATCTGGCAATCTTCCCCCAAGTAAGATTGACAGGGACTTTTTCATCTTCCCTCAGCAGCATGGGATGTGGTTCATCTGCAAGGATCATCTGGGCAAATGTCACCTAATCAATCCTCTCTGGCACTGGGGGCACCTTGGTCTATTCTTTGTCTCTCACAGGCAGAATATAATAGTTTAGTCTTCTGAGGCCTGAAATGCTTAGGTTTCACTTAAGCTTAATGTAGGGGTATCTGAGTGAAATTTAATGGCCTGTGATCTACAGAAGGACAGACTAAAGAACCTAATGGTCCTTTCTGGCCTTAAATTCTATAGAACTATGAAAGAATTAACTTCCATAAAGTATTAATGGCACTACCCCTTTCTGAGTCAGGGTAAATGGTCCCTACAATGACAGACAGAATTTCTAGACTAGCCCCCTACGTGGAAGCCAGCCAAACCGGGAAGCAACTGACAATCTCTCACAAATTTACATCTCATTTTTTTCTCCTACATATTGTTCAATACACTGTTTTTCAGATTATTTCACTTGAGCTATGAAGCCAGAACAAAGGAAAAGTAAAGCTCCTGGGCAGTGTGTGAACTCTTTGATGTATGTGTACTAATAGCAATAGATCAGAAAATGCTTATCAGTAACGAGAAAAGCATTTGTCACAGCAATACAAAGCCACCGAGGCTTGACCCAAGGCTCCAGTGAGCCAAGACTTATTTCCCTCTCCCCTCCCCAGTGGAGCTATAATGGTGCATTCATTGCAGGCTCCACAATTCTAAATACTGCTCCTTAATAAAGCTCAGTAATGATAACAGTAGATTAAAGGGCAAAGATATTTCTGGATTTAGCAATCTTTCAGTTCAAGTAGGATTTTTTTCTTCAAATATAGGGATTAATCATGCCTTATCATGCTCAAATTGCTCTCTCTTTTGAGCTATGCTGGAGAAGTTTTACTCTAGTTTTCTATGACTGCAAATAAATACAAAACCTTTTCTGATTTTCCCTGAAAGGTCCACTGATTCTTGTCTTTAAGAACATAATAATGGCCCTACTGGGTCAGACCAATGGTTCATCTAGCCCATGATTCTATCTTCCAACAGTGCCAGATGCTTCAGAGGGAATGAACTGAACAGAGCAATTATCAAGGGATCTGTCCTCTGTCATCCAATCGAAGCTTCTGGCTATCAGAGGTTTAAGGGACAACCAGGGCATAAGGTTGCATCCCTCACCATCTGTCCTCCCTGAGCTTTTTTAATTCTTTTTTAACCCAATTATCCTTTTGGCCTTCTCAGCATCCCCTGGCAATGAGGTTGACTGTGGGTTGTGTGAAGAAATGCTTCCTTATGTTTGTTTTAAACCTGCTACCTATGTTTGTTTTAAACCTGCTACCTATTAATGACCCCGGTTCATGTGTTATGTGGATGGGTAAATAATATTACCTTATTCACTTTCTCCACACCATTCATAATTTTATAGACCTCTCGCATAGCCCCTGCCTTAGTCAATTTTTTTTGCCCTTCCAATTCTATTTTTTTCATTACAAACAGGCAGTTAATTTGTAAACAAAAACAATATCACAGTTGCTCTGCCCCAGGGCCAGACCGGGGAATGAACTGTGAATATTTAGTATTTGCTTCCCCACTTGTTTCACCCCTATGGGAGTCACAGATTACATGTGCCACTCCATCTCAGCCATACTAGTAGGTGCATTGGGAGGTGGAACCAAGGTGTCACAGTTTCAGGGTAATTACACCTGTAGTCCTCCTCTGTGGTTCCTCTCAGGCACCCACACTAGACTCTTGGCTTCCCAGCCATGATATCTCTTGAGGAGAGACACGTCTCTCCCCCATGACTGGGGTTTTCCCAAGCTTCCTACACTGTGATAACCCCAGCAAGCTACATTATCTAAAAGGCCAGCATCTACAGAGGTTACGAAGAGTGTAACTGTCTGAGTTATAAGTTACCACAATCTTTTCTAAGTAAGAACATTTATTCTTAAATTTAAAGCATTACAGAGAAAATATTAACAATAATAAAAGAACTTACAAGCATACTAAACAGCTTACCAGAGGTCACCTCAACTCCAGGATCTGACAGGGGGTCAGTCCTTCAATATCCACAGCTAAGTTATGAACTTTGTAACCACGGGCAAAACCATCTCAGATCAGAACCAGAGCCTTTTCTTTATACAGCTTAGGCCTTTGGTGACAGGCAATGAGGAGACAAAGACCCTCTCCTCTGGGTGTAGCTTCACAAGGCTGGGGTTCTGCATAACTAAAGTTGGGCAATTTGTTTTAATCTCTCCGTAGGGTAGCAGTTCCCAAACTTTTTGCATGCATGACCCCATTTTCAGTGTTTATTGATTCCTGTGACACCAGACAGCATGGAAGATGCCATTTTGTGGAGTAAAATGGTGTTCTTGACATGGGATTGTGACCCCATCCTCTGATGACACAACCCCATTTGGGGTCATGCCTCATGGTTTGGGAACCACCATCCTAAGTAATTTCCAGGAAATTCACTTAACAGGTTTATCCCATACGTCCATACTTATCTGGCACATTTTCAATATAATCTTTCAAACTCCCACTTGTTACATAAGTCACATCTCTGCCCTAGAGAGGTTATATACAATCCTGGCCCACAATAATACATAAACTTACTACAATAAGGCTTTTCAAGGATGTTGGAGGAATTTGCCATATTTGTCACAAGTATCCCCTCCTCCACCTGCCTGCCCACCTTTGTGTGAGTGTGGAGGGGGAGCATTCCTGTGGAGGCTGTTCATCCACTGTGGTACAATGCAGGTACCCTGTGCAGGGGAGCAAAGTGGAGCCTTGTGCCTTCTTACTTTCCTGTATAGGCATGTAATGTTCTTGCCCTAAAAGATATGAAAATGGATATGAACTGAGTAGATCCTATTGTATTATGAACATGTATTATATCTTCAAAGATGTATGTGTGTGGGGAGAGGAAATTCAGAGGAGGAATGCTAATAATCCACTGGAAAATGATGCTGTAAAGGTATATATTAAATGAATATCACAAAATGTAAACATATTTAAGCCTTTTTATTTAGTACTTCCAGCTTTTGATAAAAAACAAACAGGCCATAGCAGCCCATCAGCAGCCTTTTAGAAAACCTGTAGATGTAAGTTGCCTTACTTTTGGATGGGGGACAGGGAAGATCCCTCAATGGATTCCTGGCCAAGCTGTATGCATCTGACGGGCAAGCTCTCTGCCAGACATGGATCAGCTGCTGCATCTGAGATGGATTCTCCACAGAGCAGCCATTAGGTCTCCTGCCAGAAGAGGAGTAACTCAATGGAAGTTCTGGCTCTGCTGCATGCAGCTGTGACAAGAACAGCAGAAGGAGAACTCAGTGGCACTTATCGTGTGCTTCAGTACTTTGTAGGATTGGTGCCAAAGTGCATAGTACCTTGCATAATTGAGCTTTATAATCTGGAACTATCACAGCACACCACAACAGTGGGCAAGCTGGCATGGTAAGAGGCTTTGTCTTGACATTCTAAAAATACATCAACAACAGTTCTCTAAGTAATGCAGTACTTAGTATCTTTGACTCATCTTGCACCTAGTGCAAAATAAGGTTGTCAGAGAGACTGGAATTGTAGTGGGCATAGGAATGTAGGAGCCAGTCTTCTGTCCCTCTTTTATGAAACTTTAGACTGACCCTGTCTCAAAAAAACATTAATTGAAGTTCCGAATTCCTTTTTGTGTATTTTTAAACTGCTTGTTTCCCCAAGTGTCCTTTCTTTGTACATAAGTGTAACAGCTGCATTGACTGCCAGAGGTAAAAAGTAAAATGTTCCCAAAGTAAAATCAAGACCTTTTACTCAGTTCTGACAGCGAGAGGTCAGTTCAGTTCAATAATTCAAATACCATTCTCTAAGGGGCTATGCCCCTTCCCAACTCCGTTTCATTCAAATGGAGAGTATATGGAACTGACTGTGCAAAGAAAAAGATTAAAAACTGGAACTGCTATTTAGTTTGAATGAACAGGGACAAGTAATCTGTACAAAAGACAAATGGTACTTACCAGCACACATGAAAAATTAATCATGCAGGACCCTCAAGACAATAAAAAAATGTCACCGTTAAAAAAAAAGATAGAAAAATATATTCAAATAAAAAAATAGGTTTTCAAAATTAAAATAAACTCTCCAACGGTGATCAGGAAAATATTCTTTCTGCTGACTCATTTCACTAATAGCTCTTGCAAAAAGGCTGTTTTAGTTATCAAAGTGAAATGGAGTTCAGAAAGACTTTTTCATTTTGAAAAAACAACAATCATGAAAACACATATGGCCTAGAACTTTTATTTTTTTTAATTCAACTGATGTTGAATTCAACTGATGTTTTTAATTCAACTGATGTTGCTCAATAATGAGAGAAAAATGAAGTCTAATTGTATCTCACAAATTATTCAGAATAAAATTATCCTTAGCAACAAGACTATATAAACTTGGGAATACAAGTCTTACATGCTGCAGCAGGAAGGTCTGATGGCCAGCTGGTCTAGTGATAAGCTCGTGACTTTACAGTTTCTGCCCATCTACTCATCTCAGAGGAGGCTCCAGCTATAGCCTTAACCTTTATGCTCCAGTTGCATCTCTAGAGTTCAGTCACTATTAAGGAGCAGATTCAAACCACTCTAGAATATTTTATTCTTTGATTATCCTACGTTGATAGTTTTATTCATTCCAAGTAGTTCAACAAACATTCAGTTACTCTGTGCTTCAACTGTTTTCAGAATGGTCATTTATCTTAATTTATCTATGTCTTCAAATTTAAATTTGAAATGTGCCTCACAGCACAAAAAAGAAAACCATCAGTCAAAAGATCTTCCTCAAACATTAATTGTTTCCTTTTACACAGAAAATTAGGCATAACATTTGAGAGCTGCCTTGTACCCCAACAATAACCCTAAAAGGGAAGGATTGTCCAGTTGTTAGAGCCGTAGTCTATGCTCTTCGGTAGATTGGGCTTCAATTCCCTGCTCTGCTACAGATCTATCATTGAAATCAATGGGAAACAGGCACCTAAATACCTTTGAGGATCTCGTTCTTAGTCTCTGTATTTCAGTTTCCCATCTGTGAATAATAATAATTCCTGCCTTACAGGGGTATTGAGGATAAATAAAAGTAAGGTTCTGAGAAGCTCAAATAATCCAAAAATGAGGGCCATATAACTACCCTAGATGAATAAATCAGTTATTAAATTGGCTCCCCCATCAATCCCTTTAAAATCTTAGTCCATCAGCCTCCTTCCACTCCAAACATCTGTGGGGAGGGTGGGGGGAGGAATGGACATGTCAGTAAACCTAGAAGATTAACCAGCTTTGGTTGTGTTGAATGCCAGGGGAAAGCAAGTTGCAAAGTGGAGAACTTTTATGGAGAATGCCATGCTGGTACAGAGAATCTGAGTTAAGAACACCAGAGCTACGAACTGATCAATCATTTGGAATCTGAAGTATGCAGTCAGGCAGCAGCAGAGAAAAAAAAAAGGCAAATACAATACAGTGCTGTGTTAAGTGGAAACTACTAAAAAAAATAGAGAGAACATTTAAAAAAAGATTTGATAAGGTAAGAAAACTTTTCTGTGCTTGTTTCATTTAAATTAAGATGGTTAAAAGCAGCATTTTTCTTCTGCATAATAAAGTTTCATAGCTGTATTAAGTCAATGTTCAATTGTAAACTTTTGAAAGAACCACCATAACATTTTGTTCAGTTTCAAACAATCTCTATTCCCAAGGTGTTCATAACTCTGACATTCTAGTGTATTTGCCTCCTGTTTAAATTGAGAGGGGGCTCCAACTCATGCATCTCATCTGATCCTAGCTGTGGTATTATCACAGGGAGAGAGGTGATCTCTCAAAGAACTAGGTGACAAACAAGCTGTGGCTTAAGTTTAAACCAACCTCTTGCAATCCATCTGTAAATGTATTGTCAGCCAACAGAGGTTCAGGAGCTCTCTGCGTGATGCACTGCTGAATAGGTCAAAGTTGAGAAGACAAACTGGAATCAGTATATTAAATATTTTGAAGTCCAAGAGTAGCACTTTTTGTGGATGCTGGTACTACATGTGCCATTTCTGTTTTCAGTTTACTGATTCCATGCAATTGTAATGAACTGGCTAGGGTGCACCGTTATCTTCTGCCGGATGGAAGGAACATTATGCTCAACTGTGTGCAATAAGCTTAATATTCATAGAATAATAGAATATCAGGGTTGGAAGGGACCTCAGGAGGTCATCTAGTCCAACCCCCTGCTCAAAGCAGGACCAACATCAACTAAATCATCCCAGCCAGGGCTATGTCAAGCCTGACCTTAAAAACCTCTAAGGAAGGAGATTCCACTACCTCCCTAGGTAACCCATTCCAGTGCTTCACCACCTTCCTATTTTCCTAATATCCAACCTAAACCTCCCCCACTGCAACTTGAGACCATTACTCCTTGTTCTGTCATCAAGTACCACTGAGAACAGTGGCTGTTCTCAGTTATATCAACATTTAAGTCTCTGGGTGGTAGAATAGGAAGATCTGAGTTCAAACCATGCTACAGTTGTGAAATTTTGAATTGCCCTGATGTGCAACATAGCTACAAGCATGAAGTGTTAGTTAGCCACAGATTGATTACAATATGTTCCGGTATTACTGAATTATGTTATTACATTAATGAGCAGGTTTCTTCAGAGTCACTCCTGGCTAAAGTCTGACATGAACAAAATTGAGTCAAAAGCGACAAAGAGTCCTGTGGCACCTTATAGATTAACAGACGTATTGGAGCATAAGCTTTTGTGATGCATCTGACCAAATGAGTATTCACCTACGAAAACTTATGCTCCTATACGTCTGTTAGTCTATAAGGTGCTACAGGACTCTGTCACTTTTTACAGATCCAGACTAACACGGCTACCCCTCTGAAAATTGAGTCAGGTTACAATAGCCTGTGAAACAAGGACTAACTAATTAATAGTAGTACTTGGTCTTCTATAGCACCGTTTATCCAGACATCACAAACCACTATACAGCATTAAGGTTTAATATTGTCTCAGAGCAAAGAGTGCATTGTAGTGAATCACCAGCATGATTGCCTGCAGCATTTAGAGCATTGATATTCGCAGGCCTGACCCAGTTGGATTGAGGTAGTTATATGGGCTGCATGGCACATGTAGCTTCAGGTTTTTAAAACAGATTCTTTTCCTTGTAGTGCAAAATAAATTAAAATATAATCATAATGAAGTCAAGAAAACTGTTCACATGCAAAGGCTAGGCACAGGCTTAAGTACCTTCCTGAAGCAGGGCCTAAACTGGTGAGCCATCTTCCCCAATATATACTGTGGCAAGATGGCCAATGTTAGTATGGTGGGTCCTGCACTTTTCTTGGCAGGGGGCTGAGATGCCACCCCTTCCCCCTTGGGGTGCCAAGGGCCCTGCTAGTGGCCCAGGAAGGTGGTAGAGAAGGGAAGAGGGGGAGGGGTCTGGGTTTGCTTCTCACTCTGAGTCCCAGCCCCTCTCAACCCCCGCAGGTTCTTACCCTCTTCCCCTTTGCATGGGGTACCTTCGGTCCTTAGATGCTGGGGGAGGGAGTCTCCCCTCTCCTGCTGGGGCAGGATCTCCCTTACTTCTCTTCTCTGGTCTTTCAAATCTCATAACACACCTCCAGTCCTCTCTCCTTCCTTTTCCTCCCTGACTGCCGGAAGCAGGGGGTTTTATTAGGTTCCTGACAGGGCCTTAATTGATTGCAGGTGCTCCAATTAACCTGTAGTCAGCCTCCCTAGTCTACAGGGAACTACACCTTAATTAGCCTAGGGCTTATATATTTCCCCACTCCCATTCTCCCATTGCTCCCTGGCCCTCCTGTATCAACTATTCCCCCCTTCCCCTACTCAACATCATGGGGTTGGGTTACTTGGGATGAGAAACAGTGTTGTTGTGACAGGCTGACTGCATTGGCATATTGGCTTCCAGCTCTATGCTGTATTTGGAAGTCGAAAGGATTAATAGGGATAGGAACCATCTAGTCACCTGTACATTTCTATCCTTATTTGTGTGTGTTGTCAGATGCTACCAGTGTGGTGCTCTGCTCTGTTCAGTGTTGGTATCACTCAGCTGCGTGCGTGTGTTCCCTCTGTGTGCTGTCCCAGCTCTGCGCAGATAGCTAACACAGCAGACCTGAAGAGAACCCCCAATGACCACAGAGTCTAGTAAGGTACAAAGGCACGTCGGCCAGGTTTATTGCCATATTGGACACAACGATAGTTCCCAGTAGATTACTTAGTCTACCGGGCATACTACTAATATGTGCCCACGGTCAATGGAATCGACTCAGTCAGTGGCGGGACCTTCCACTGCCCCCTCGGCCGGACAAAGACACTTCCCCATGGATACATTCTTATACACAGGTACAAACAAGTTACACATCACTCCTGATGTACTGAGGTGCAACCCTTCTATGTAGCAAGGTACAACCCCTCTACATAGTAACATTGTACATGTTGGTTCGAACAAAACAACTCTATCCATCATATTACCCTTTTAGCCCTGTCATTGGGATGGCCCAGCCTGTTCCTTGTTATCTATGTGGAATGTGCAAGTATGTGAATGTTCTGATATCTAGTGTTCAGTACCTTTTAGGTACGTATCTTCTTGCAGCATCAGCCCTTTCCTTGCCAGCTTTTGTGAGCTGGGCCTGCCTCTGGCTCACAGCTTAACTTTGCTTTATGTTAGCAAAGTCTTGATCATTACTTTAGTTCAAGCCTCAGGCCTCAGACTGGGCCTCTGGTGCAAGGATTTATGTTCCAGGGCCTCCTCTTACTACAGTGTGCATCCATTGGCGTCGGGTATTGTCCATCACACGGGTGAACCGCCGCTCAAGTAGGTAGTACCATAGAATCTCCATGTCTCATTTAACCGATATTCTACTACAGTGTACCATTGCTCCCTGGTCAGGAGCTTTCAGCTGAGATAAAGGATCGGGTGCTCTCATCCCCCACCATCTATGAAAGGCCAGCCCCAAGCCCTACCTCCGAGGTATCTGTTTGTAGGATGAATTCCTTTTTGAAATCTGGGGCGATGAGCACTGGATGGCTGCAAAGGGCCATCCTTAGGTCTGCGAAAGATTATTCTGTCACCTCGGTCCACTTAACTGTCTCCAGGCCCCAAGCTTTTATCAGGTCCATCAGAGGTGCTGCCCTTGTGGCGAAGTGAGGGATGAACTGGCAATAGGACCCCACCATCCCAAGAATGCTCTGACTTGCTTCTTGTGGATCGGGTGGGGCCATTCCTGTATTGCCTCCACTTTGTTCCATTGGGGCTTCACCAGGCCCCTTCCAACTACATACCTGAGGTATCTGGCCTCAGCTAAACCTAATACATGTTCTGCAGACAGTAGCTGGCCCATATGGCCGACAGCTCTGCTCCATAAGAGTCTTTCCTGCAGCATGGCCCAATCTTGGGTGGTCTGGGTCATCAGCAGGTGATAAGTCTCTTGCTGCAGCCACATGGCCTCCTGTTGGGCAGCTGCCTGGACCCAGGTAGCCTCCTGCTGGGCAGCAGTGGCTTGCACCAGTGCTTTAACCATGTCCTCCATCTTGGGGCTATGTGGTCATGACCCACCCTGGACTGTGTTCACGGCACAGAAATCCCACCCTGACACCATGAGTGGCAAGATGGCAGATGTTAATATGGTGGGTCCTGCATTTTCTTGGCAAGGGGCTAAGATGCCACCCCTTGCCTCTGCTCTTGGGGCACCGAGGGCCCCACTAGAGGCCCAGGAAGGTGGTAGAGGAGGGAAGCGGAGGAGGGGTCTGTGTTTGCTCCCCACTTTGAGCCCCAACCCCTCTCCACCCCTGTGGGTTCTTACCCTCTTCCCCTTTGGGTAGGGTACCTGCTGGGGCAGGGTCTCCCTTAATTTGGTTCTCTGGTCTTTCAAATCTCATAACACACTCCAGTCCTCTCTCCTTCCTCTTCCTCCCTGACTGCCTGAAGCAGGGGATTTTATTAGGTTCCTGACAGGGCCTTAACTGACTGCAGGTGCTCCAATTAACCTGTAGCCAGCCTCCCTAGTTTACAGGGAACCATGCCTTATTTAGCCTAGGGCTTATATATTTCCCCTCTCCCACTGCTCCCTGGCCCTCCTGTATCACAATATATACACATACAAAGCTGGACTGGCTCCCCTGCCTACAAAGCATTAAACACCACACCCAAATTTTATTTCAGGGCTTCAGCTTTATTTCTTCACAATAAAAGAGTTCACCATATGTTCCACCTATAAATCCAATCCCTCCCCCCCACCAGGGTCCTTGTCAAAATCTCCCTGTTCCTGCCATCTATTCCCTACTCCTCCTATAGGCCATCTGCCTGGGAGCCCAGAACCAGTCATAGGAGTTAACCTGCTTCCTGTAGCTTTCTCTTTCTGAGCCCTTCAGCCTTTATAGGCATCACTTGACCTCTTTCCAGCTCAGTTTGATAATCTATCCCCTCTGCTAGACCCAAACAGCTGTTTGAAAAGGGGCTCTGCCTCAGAACAGGTCTGGCTGGCCCCAGGCCTCCAACCCTAAAAGGAGCAGACCATCCTTTTACAATACACAAGACAAAGCAGGACAATTAAAGGTAGACCATATTTTCTAGAGAAGCCTAAAAGCACCAGGAATCCCCCTCTTAAAAGAATCCTCCACTTTCAGAGTGAGATGATAAAGCTGATGCAATCAAATGAAATAACAATTTATACTGAAATAGTTGCTTTACCAGCACCAAGGTTATAACATCTGTCAGGTGCTTGTTAATAGCATGAAAGAGTGCTACATAACCCCAACATCTGTCAACATAATTCATTCCAGACACTGGTTTGCAAGTGTGACCTGCTAGTGGATGAATGTTGTACAAGTTAGATTCAGTTATGTATTTTCCCCTCTTTTTGTGGAGATACATGTTAGGATTTTTTTTTCAATGTTACAAAAGGTAATGAATATTTCATTGTGCAGCTGAATTAACATCAGAGAACAACTATAGATGCATCCCCAGACATAGCACTGAAATGCAGTCTGTGCTGGATTTGCTATTCACTTTAGTTTCAGGCAAATGAAAATCATTGCTTTTTAAACAGAATTAAATCTTTCATAACTCATAGTTCTGTGTATATTTAGGCCTTTCCTGGCTTTTTGGGAGGGCTTTGACCCTAAATGGAGGGCACTCAAGAAGTGCATGAGCATTCTTAACTCCCTCTTAAAAAGATCAGCCCTGAGGTGTGCCTATTTGAAAATATGAACCTGCAATAAAAAAAACCAAAAAACATAAAATGTAAGGATCTGTTTAAGCCCTGGTGTAAGTGAGTACGATTTCACTGAAGACAATAGTGCTATACTAGCGTTCAATTTAGCCTCCAACTGGGAAAAACTTTTAGAAAGAGGTTACTCTGAGAGTGGCGATCCCCAAGGGTATTCAGAGTTGTAAGGCACCACATTACCACCTGTTTTTAGCATGGGATGTCTTATTGGTGCCTGCTGTGGCTCAGCTCCCTGAAACCACCAGCCTCTGGCAACACAAGCACTACCTTCAAGGCTTTGTAGGCCTTGGTGTCTCTGTACAGGTAGCAACAGGCACACACTGTCCTCAGAATGTTCCCTGCATCATCCAACCCCTTCTTCACTGAACACTCTACAGAATTACCAAACCTGATGTTCCCTAAGGAACAGTTCACAATAGCTTGTAAAATACAGCTCTGGTTCACCACTTTGCATAACATAGCTCTTATATTTAGCGTGAAAACAAGGATACATTTATCATCAAAGAATAGATTCAAGTGACAGTGAAAACAACGAGGAGTACTTGTGGCATCTTAGAGACTAACAAATTTATTTGGGCATAAGCTTTCATGGGCTAAAACCCACTTCATCAGATGCATAGAGTGGAAAATACATTAGGAAGGTATATATAACAGTACATGAAAAGATGGGAGGTGCCTTACCAAGTAGAGGGTCAGTCCTAAGGAGACAATTCAATTAAAGTGGGCTATTATCAACAGGACAAAAAATCACTTTTGTAGTGGTCATCAGGGTGGCTCATTTCAAACAGTTGACAAGAAGATGTGAGTAAAAGTAGGGGGAAATTAGTTTTTAGTTTTTGTAGTGACCCATCCTCTCTCAGTCTTTATTCAGGCCTAATTTGATGGTGTCCAGTTTACAAATTAATTCCAGTTCTGAAGTGTCTTGTTGGAGTCTGTTTTTGAAGTTTTTTTGTTGAAGAATTGCCACTTTTAAATCTGTTATTGAGTGTCCAGGGAGGTTGAAGTGTTCTCTGACTGGTTTTTGAATGTTATAATTCTTGACATCTGATTTGTGACCATTTATTCTTTTGCGTAGAGACTGTCTGGTTTGGCCAATGTACATGGCAGAGGGGCACTGCTGGCACACGATGGCATACATCACATTGGTAGATGTGCAGGTGAACGACCCCCTAATGGTGTGGCTGATGTGGTTAGGTCTTATGAT
Organism: Gopherus evgoodei; assembly: GCF_007399415.2. NCBI lineage: Eukaryota > Metazoa > Chordata > Testudines > Testudinidae > Gopherus > Gopherus evgoodei. Next base: position 105,472,819 of record NC_044327.1, read on the forward strand.
GGTGTCCCTTGAATAGAGTTGGCAACGGGCTTTGTTGCAGGGATAGATTCCTGGGTTAGTGTTTTTGTTGTGTGGTGTGTGGATGCTGGTGAGTATTTGCTTCAGGTTTGGGGGCTCTCTGTAAGTGAGGAATGGCCTGTCTCCCAAGGTCTGTGAGAGTGAGGGATCATCCTTCAGGATAGAGTGTAGATCCTTGATGATATGCTGGAGGGGTTTTAGTTGGGGGCTGAAGATGATGGCTAGTGGCATTCTATTACTTCTTTGTTGGGTGTGTCCTGTAGTAGGTGACTTCTGGGTACCCTTCTGACTCTATCAACCTGTTTATTCACTTCAGCAGGTGGATATTCTAGTTTTAAGAATGCTTGATAGAGATCCTGTAGGTGTTTGTCTGTCTGAGGGATTGGAGCAAATGTGGTTGTATCTTAGATATTGACTGTAGACAATGGACCATGTGATGTGGTCTGGATGAAAGATGGAGGCATGTAGGTAAGTATAGCAGTCAGTAGGTTTCTGGTATAGGGTGGTGTTTATGTGACCATTGCTTATTTGCACTGTAGTGTCCAGGAAGTGGATCCCTTGTGTGGACTGGTCCAGGCTGAGGTTGATGGTGGGGTGGAAATTGTCGAAATCCTGGTGGAATTCCTCAAGAGCCTCTTTCCCATGGGTCCAGATGATGATGTCATCAATGTAGCTCAGGTAGAGTAGGAGCGTTAGGGGATGAGAGCTGAGGAAGCGTTGTTCTAAGTCAGCCATAAAAATGTTGGCATACTGTGGGGCCACGCAGGTACCCATAGCAGTGCTGCTGACTTGAAGGTATACATTGTCCCCAAATGTGAAATAGTTGTGGGTGAGGATAAAGTCACAAAGTTCAGCCACCAGGTTTGCCATGACATTATCAGGGATACTGTTCCTGATGGCTTGTAGTCCATCTTTGTGTGGAATGTTGGTGTTGTCATAAACAGATGGGTTAACTAGCTCAGTAAACCTGGAACACCTGACCAGAGGACCAATCAGGAGACAAGATACTTTCAAATCTCGGTGGAGAGAAGCCTTTGTTTGTGCTTTTTGGGTTTTTTTCTTTGTTCTCTCAGGAATCTAAGAGGGACCAGACAGGTATACAGACTCTCCAATCTTCTGTTCAATTTAGTAAGTACCAGTTAGAAAGGCGGTTTAGTCTTTTTGTTTGTTTTCTTTATTTGCAAATGTGTATTTTCCTGGAAGGATTGTATCTCTGTGGCTGCAACTTGAACTTGTGCTGGGGGGGAGGATTCTGTCTAGTGTCTATAAGATGAAAGACCCTGTAACATTTTCCATCTTGATTTTACAGAGACAATTTTTACTTTTTTCTTTCTTTTATTAAAAGTTTTTCTTTTTAAGAACTTGATTGTTTTTTTATTCTTGTGTGAGACCCAAGGGAAGGGAGTCTGCACTCACCAGGGAATTGGTGGGAGAAAGGAGAGAAGGGGGGAGGAAAAGCCTAATTTCTCTCTGTGTTAGGATTACTGTCTCTCTCTCAGGGAGAGTCTGGGAGGGGGAGAGAAGGAGGGGAAGGTGAATTTCCTCTCTGTTTTCAGATTCAAGGAGTTGAATCACAGGGATCTCCCAGTGTTACGCAGGGAGGGGAGAATCTGGGAGGAAGAAAGGAGGGGAATGGTTTATTTCCCTTTGTTTTGAGATCCAAGGGGTTTGGGTCTTGGGGTCCCCAGGGAAGGGTTTGGGGGCCAGAAAGTGCCCCAAAACACGATATTTTGGGTGGTGGCAGCTCTACCATTTCTAAGCTAGTAATTAAGCTTAGGGGGGTTCATGCAGGTACCCCATCTTTTGGACGCTAAGGTTCAGAGTGGGGGTTCATACCTTGACAGGTGTAGAGACCTTCTACATCCGTATTGGCTAGGATGGTGTTTTCTGGAAGACCACCAATCTATTATAGTTTCCTCAGGAAATCAGTGGTGTATCTGTGGAGGGGAAAATCTCCTTCCTGCTCCTTCCTGTCTTGATGCTGCACCTGTAAGCAATAGAGGCAGTGTGCTAAATACCAGCACATAATCTGTGAGGTTGAGTACTTCTTAGAGCAGGGATCGGCAACCTTTGGCATTTGGCTCACCCGGGTAAGCACCCAGGTGGGCTGGGCCAGTTTGTTTACCTGCCGTGTTCACAGGTTCAGCTGATTGCGGCTCTCACTGGCCACGGTTTGCCACTCCAGACCAGTGGGGGCAGTGGGAAGCCGTGGCCAGCACATCCCTCACCCCACACTGTTTCCCGCAGCCCCTATTGGCCTGGAGCGGCAAACCGCGGCCAGTGGGAGCTGTGATCGACCGAACCTGCAGACACAGCAGGTAAACAAACCGGCCTGGCCTGCCAGGGTGCTTACTCTGGCGAGCCATGTGCCAAAGGTTGCCGATCCCTGTCTTAGAGTGTAGCCACTGTAAAGCCGCATGGTCTATGTCTTGGGAGAAGGGCCTACCCAGAAGGTAATACCTGAGGGAGTCCACAGCCCACTTGATTGCCAGAGCCTCCTTCTCAATAATAGAATATGCTTTCGCCCTGGAGAATAACTTTTTGTTCAAATATAGGTAGCGATGCTCTTCACCTTCAAAGTCTTGGGAGACCACCACTCCCAATGTCAGATGTCTCCATATAGAGAATGAACATCCAGGAGAAGTCTGAGATGGCAAGGTCATGTGCCTAGCTCGGTTGCACCTTCAGAGACTGCCAACAATCAGTGTAGAACTTTAGTACCTTAACGGCAAACTTACAGTACTTCAGCTACTTCAGAAATCTGTCTGCATCTCCTTTCTATTTTTCATTCATTTCCTTTTGTGTAATAGGGAGCATTCTATATGCTAACAGATAAACATTCAGAGCTGTTTGCTGCATTTTCGGTATACTTTAGATATACCAAGAACTACTGATGACACTAAACACGATCTACACCAAAATACCCTTTGTTGACAATGTGAGAAAAGAATGAGAGCCAGTTGCTGAAATACCAAGGTCAAGAGTTTTAACAGAGGAACAGATGGTACATACTACCTTTTGGTCATTTAAATCAAGCCCAAGCAATCTACTGCCCAGTTTTGCATAAGAGTAGAAATAGACTCTGATAACCTAGAGTCAAGTGAAGGGGAGTACGCATAATGGCTTGAGAGTATAAACGCTGAGTTTCTTACAGAGAAGCAATGTTAATAGACTGCCACCTATCTTTCTGTGAATATCTTTTCTTCCACACACTCAATAAAAAGTTTCTACTATCTAGAACAATATGAGGTGAGATGAGCTATGAAAACAATATACTTCTACAACTGAAAATATTATATAAAGCCATATATAAACTGATGGTATATCATTACCTGGAATATTGTGTGCAATTCTGGTCAACCTGTCTCAAAAAGGATTCAGTGGAACAAAGTTGGATTCAGAGACAAGTGGTGAAAATGATCAGAAGAATGGAAAGAGGTCTGTACTAAGAGAACTTGAAAAGCTTGGAACTGTTTATTTGAGGGAAGGAGACAAACAAGAGGAGACATGACAGAGCTATAAAAATATTGAGTGACATAAGGAAGTAAATTGGGATGCCACTCTGCCCTTTTCATAGTACAAGAAAAGGAGGACACATGCAATAATGCTGAAATGCAACGAATTTAAAATAGATAAAAGAATACTTTTCTACACAATACATATTTATCCAGTGGATGCTCATTGCCACAAGACATCATTAAGGTCAAGAGCTTAGTAGGTTTCACAGAAGAATTTGACATATATATGGAAAATGAGTATTTTTTTAATGTAAATGTTAAGCATTAAAGAAATCCCTCATTGTTCAAGGCACAAGTCAGCCTGTAACTGAATGGGTTAAAAAGACAATTTCCATGTGAGAAGTTTATTCCATAACTCAATGACAGGAATACTGTCATGATCCAGTATGACATTTTTTTGCTCCATCTACAGAACATACCAATTGCTAGTTCATTAACTTTGGACAGGACTAGTGGAGATCTGTTACACAGGGAGAAAGCCCACAGTGTATTTCTGTCTAGTCATCTTTATTATTTACCAAAGGCTGTCAACGCATGTGGCACTGGACAATACATGGAGAAAAATATAGTCCTTGCAATATGAGACTTGTGAACTAAGTTGGACAGACGATACAGTTCAGTCCATAAGAAACAGAAGACAAGGAATGGAAAATCCAGTCTCCAAATGGCGCTAATATGATGCTTGAGCTTACACAGCTATGTCATAAGGAGGATAGCAAAACTACCAGCTAGGATGAAGAACTGAGCAGCAGTGATAGTTTGAAAGATCATTCGCTTTCACCATATTGGGTTTGAACGGAGAGTGGAACATCCAGAAAGACATTTTGAGATGTGAAAATAAATAGAGAGAGACAGAATGGGGTGAAGTGGTAGATCTGGGAATCATCTGCAAAGAGACATTAGTTGAAACTGTGAGGATGGTTTAGGGCATTCAGAAATAAAGAACAGGGAGGGAAAAGAAGGGGATCAAGGAAAGAATGCTGAATGATGTGGACAGAGTTGGAGCAAGCAGGAGAAGTCATTCAAGGTGATTCTGAAGCAGCAGTCAGAGAGGTAAGAAGAATCTAGTCGAATCAATAAATATAGATTCACAAAAGAACAACGCAGGAGAATGAATGGATTATATGTGTTGAAAGGAGTTAGTTGATTGAGCAGGGTGAGAATTAAGAAGAGGCCATGTGATTTCTACTCTCATATTTCCTTGTTTTTTGGTTTTTTTTTTTTAGTCCTTCACCATGTCAATGGGTCTAAATACATACAATACATATTGCGAGCTCTGAGCAGTTATTTTTCCATTAATTCCTCTCAAAAGTTGACCTGCAGTTTTCCGGGAACAGGTTACTGAATTACTTGTGGTTATTTTGCTAATATCCAGTAACCCACATGACTCAGGTGTTTCAATATATGCTCATCTCTAGCATTTAATTATGGAATCATTGCATACAATATGTATCTAAAATTATACACTTACTGTGCAAGTTTTTTATCATTATTGTTCTTTGACTGTACATCTGTTGGTCATTTATAATTTCTATATTTAGTTTCAATCCAGATTTGCCAAAAAACATTTATTACATAAGCTAGGTCACATCAAGCACAATTTAAATGAATTAACAGATGTTTTGTTAGTATTAGTCACTGAGAAAGCAAAACTCTCCATTAATGAATTATGATGCTGATGCTTCAATTTTCTTGTTTTTGATTTTCTACTGAATGCATACGTCATAAAACAAACACATTTATTCTGTGCAAGGGGGTTATGATAGTGCACTGTAGCCTTTCCAGCCTTCAAAAGTGATGATTAATCACCAACATATATGGATTATATAGCTGCATTTGAGCAGCCTATTAGATTATAATTATACCTAAGTACATGATGTCAGCACCTCATCAATAAAGATTTTGAGGGGTATGTTAAAACAAATTATTATAACACAGTTCTGCTGGACACGTACTATAGTAATACTAATTAGTTAATATTCATAGATTATTTTGAAGATAAATCCTATATAACTTTTACTAGTGCACTAAATACTCTGGCACCTAAGCTTCCAGGTCAAGATTTTTCAAAAATGGATTTCTAAAATTAGATACCTAAGTCTATAGGTAAATGGCCAAATAAGTGGCCTGATTTTCAAAAGTGCTTATTTAAGATCTAAATATGGATATAGGAACCTAACTGTGGGCATTTTTTTTAATCTTGATCCCAGTCAAATAAGAGCAAATAAGATTGAATTTATCTTTTCCCGCTTTATACTTACTCTGTATAGATGAAAATCTGCAGGCATTTTTGTTTTTACATGTAGAGGTGGTTGACTTTTTTGAACAAAAATGGCCTTTTTGAAAAATTATATTTTTCCTGAAAATATTGTCAATATTTTTAATTCATTTTTCATAAAAAATATTCTGCCTTTTTTTAAAAAAAAGTTATATTTATTTACTAGACTTTCAGTAAACATAAAATTTCCATGATGTTTTCAAAAAATTTAAGTTGAAAAGGATTTTCAAAAACATTGAACACTTCAAAATGAAAAAAAAAAATCAATTATTTCATTACCAATTTCTTTAGTTGTTGACCAGCACTGTGTGCATGTTCTTTATGTCTAAAAAGTTAAGTTCTGCTATGATCAGAGACATGCCTTTTCATTCAAAGCAGAGATAGGCACAAAATTCTTAATGAAGGTAGAAAGAAATGGTTCCTCCTCCCCTATTCTTCAAAGTCTAGAAACAACAACATTAAATGCCTTGTTAGACATTAAGGGCCCAGTTGTAGGATGGGTGCTGAAGGTTGCACATGCTTTACAGGAAGCACTATTAGGGCTTGTCTACACTTACAGTTTTGCAGCGCTGGTAGTTACAGCTGTGTAGGGCCAGCGCTGCAGAATGGCCACACTTACAGCAACCAGCGCTGCAGTGTGGCCACATTTACAGCACTTGCAGCGCTGTTGGGAGTGGTGCATTGTGGGCAGCTATCCCACAGATCACCTCGTCCCATTTCGGCGCTGTGGCTTGTGGGAAGGGGAAGGAAGTGTGAGGGTCTTTCCACTTCCTGTTCCAACGCTCTGTGGTGCTTTGCTACACATTTCGAGCAGTTCGGTGGCATTGTGAGTCTGCAGCGCGATTTCTGCGGTTTTTGTTATAAATGGAGCCTGAGCTGCTGACGACCCTGCTGATGAATGTTGCCAGCACATCACACATGGCAGTGGAGCTATTCCTTCAGCTGCAAAATGAGAGTGACAGTGACAGTGAGGAGTCAGACGATGATATTGAATCACCTCACGGTGAAGACAGTAAATTGCTTGTGGCAGTAACAGACGTGCTCAGCTCCGTGGAACGGCGCGTTTGGGCTCGGGAAACCAGCAGTCAGTGGTGGGATCACATCGTCCTGCAATCGTGGGACGACGAGCAGTGGCTGCAGAACTTTCGGATGAGAAAAGCCACTTTCATGGCACTGTGTGCTGAGCTCGCCCCTACCCTGCGGCGCAGGGACACGAGATTGAGAGCTGCCCTGCCAGTGGAGAAGCGGGTGGCTATTGTAATCTGGAAGCTGGCAACTCCAGACTGCTTCAGATCGGTGGCAAACCAGTTTGGAGTGGGAAAGTCTACCGTTGGAATGGTGCTGATGCAAGTTTGCACAGCCATTAATCGCACCCTGCTAAGAAGAACCGTGACTCTTGGGAACATGCAGGACATTGTGGATGGCTTGCAGAAATGGGTTTCCCTAACTGTGGAAGGGCAATAGATGGAACGCATATTCCTATTCTGTCACCACCCCACCTGGCATCAGAGTACGTTAATCGCAAGGGGTATTTCTCCGTGGTTCCACAAGCGCTTGTGGATCACCGTGGGCGTTTCACTGACATTTACTCAGGATGGCCTGGAAAGGTGCACGATGCACGCATCTTTAGGAACAGATCCCTGTTCAGGAGGCTGAGGGCCGGGACTTTTTTCCCAGACCGCAAGATCACAGTAGGGGACGTCGAAATGCCCACTGTGATCCTTGGAGACCCCGCTTACCCCTTAATGCCCTGGCTCATGAAACCATATACAGGGAAGCTTGACAGGAGCAAGGACTGGTTCAACTACAGGCTGAGCCGGTGCAGAATGACTGTGGAGTGTGCTTTTGGCCGTTTGAAAGCCCGCTGGCGCTGTCTTTATGGGAAGCTAGATTTGGGGGAAAGCAGCATCACCGCTGTTATATCCGCGTGCTGTACCCTCCATAATATTTGTGAAGAGAAGGGTGAAAGATTCAGTGAGGAATGGACCTCCGAGGTTCGACGCCTAGAGGATGAGTTTGCTCAGCCAGAGAGCAGGGCTAATAGGGAGGCCCAGGAAAGGGCTTCAAGGATTAGGGATGCTTTAAGGGAGCAATTTGATGCTGAGAGCCAACGGTAATGTTTGATGCATTTGATGTGCTTTGCTTTACCTTGGTGTACAATATTTACCACTTCCAGCAATAATATAACGTAGTGAAAAAGAAAAAAAAATCCTTTATTCAACATACAGTACATAAAAGGCAAGGGGGTTGGGGTGGTGGACTGTACATTCACAGGTTTGAATATGTCCTATTTTGATCACTATTCAATGTCTGCTGCACTTCAGGATTACTATGCTGCAGGATAATGAGGGTGGAGTGAACAGAGTAAGAATTATAGTTATCAGGGCTGGTAGGTGATCGTACAGGTGTTGGGGGCAGCTGGGGATAATAAGGAACTGGCTGCTGGAGAAAGTTGTTTTGTGGAAATACTGGGGAACAAGAAAGAGGGCTTTGGGAGGGCTGTGGGTTACAACGGTACATATTTGTTTGCATGGCTACGAGAGACTCGAAAGGCCCAGTTTGGCGAGCGAGGAGGCTTATCATCTGCTTTGTGGTTTTTTTGGCAGATAATTCCTTTCTCCTGCTTTCTGTTTGCCTCCATTCATGTACACTTTGTCTCCATTCATACATTTTCTCTCTCCATTCCTGTGTCTTCCTACTTTCTCTGTTGTAGTGACTCATAACAGATTTGATCAATTCCTCTTTTGATTTTCTGGGATTCCTTCTCAAGTTCTGCAACCTACGTGAGGCCGGTGATCCGGCTGCAGTAGTCAAGGTCACTAGAAAAAAGAGAGATAGAACCATGTAATACACAGAGGCTACATTCTTTATTATCACACAGTGAAGGACTTTTTAGACTTTTGGTAGCATCCTTCTCACATACCGCACATAACACAGAGAGGGCAGGGAAGCTAAAAGTCATGGCGAGCAATGGGGTGAGTGGTTTCCCCCGATTTCCCCTTGGGAGTGGGAATTGACCAATGGGTCACTGGGGTTTATCTGCAATGGGTACAGGAGGTAGCTGGTGTCCTGAAGAGGGGACAGTAGTGAACAGGAAGGTGGTGAGCTGCTTGGTGGGGGGGTTGGGCTTTGGTCCGCGTTCACGCCGTCCTGCTGGTGGGGGGGGGAGAAGCACCGTGGTGCTGGATGCCTGCTTGGAGGGGGGATGGGGAACACCGGAGCACACCGTGGTGCTGGATGCCTGCTTGGAGGGGGGGGGTGGGGAACACCGGTGCACACCGCGGTGCTGGATGCCTGCTTGGAGGGGGGTGCATAACACTGGAGCACACGGCGTGGATGCCTATGTGCTGGGGGGGGGGTGAACACCGGAGTGCACTGCGGTGCTGGATGCCTGCTTGGAGGGGGGGTGGGGAACACTGGAGCACACCGCGGTGCTGGATGCCTGCTTGGAGGGGGGTGCATAACACTGGAGCACACCGCGTGGATGCCTACGTGCTGGGAGGGGGGGTGGGGAACACCGGAGCACACCACGTGGCTGGCTACATGCTGGGGGGGGGTTAACAACAGAGCGCAATGGGCTGGGGAAACATGAACCTGGCGCCCTGCACTCAAGTATCCCTAAATTCTCAACAGGGTTTCCTACTGCCAGACATATCACTGCTGCGTGTTACCTGGGAAGAGAGGGAGGTTCTTCTACAGGAATGTGGATACCGCCCTGGCCCCTATGCAGCTTGCCTGTGTGCAGCCATGGTCCCCCCACCCCTCGCTGCACAGTGGATCGGATGAGTTAGCCTGACCGGGACAGGGACCACGGTGGCTCTCCCGATCAACTTGAGAAAGCAAATTGCAAACACTCTTGCTGCAATTTTTCAAGAGATTACCGAGGCAGATTACAGAGACTTGATAGAGCAAATCAATGGGCTATTCCACGTTTAGGCATGCATGCAGGCAGCCATACCCAAAACCTTCCTCTCCCAAAACATAAAAATCTACTTACCCCGAGCACAATCCTCAGTTTCTTCCTCACCATCAACTTCCTGCTGCTGCGACTGGCTAGCCTCCTCCTGGCTTGAGAAGAGCTCCTGGCTGCCTGTGTACTGGGACTCCGGGGTGTCTCCCTCCACGCCAGTAGCCTCACTGTCGCCGTCCTCTACAACCTCCCCCACTTGTCACTGCTCTGAACTCTCCATCGTGCTCCTAGGATTGGCAGTGGGGTCACACCCAAGTATGGCATCCAGCTCCTGGTAAAAACGGCAGGTCATGGGGGCAGCTCCTGAGCGGCGATTTCCCTCACGAGCTTTGCAGTAAGCACTTCTCAGCTCTTTAATTTTGACCCTGCACTGCAACGCGTCCCGTTCATGGCCCCTTCTCATCAAGGACTGCGATATCTGCCCATAGGTATCATAATTTCTCCTTCTGGAGCGCAGCTGTGCTTGCACAGCCTCCTCTCCCCAAACACTTATGAGGTCCTGCAGCTCTGCATTGGTCCATGCTGGGGCTCGTTTGGTGCGTGGAGGCATGGTCGCTGAGTGATTGATTGATTAATTGCACTCCACACCTGGCTGAGCAAACAGGAAGGGGATTTTTAAAATTCCCAGGGCATTTAAAGGAGGGGTCAGGTGAGCCCAGGGCAGTGGAGTTTGCATGATTACCAGAGAGGCTTCTAAGGTATGCTGGGATACCTGCTTGTGCCACGGAGGTCAATAAAAACGCTGGTGGGTGTCTACACTTGCTGACCAGCGCTGGATCACCAGTGCTGGATCCTCTACACCCGAGGCTCGACCGGGTGTACAGCCAGCGCTGCAACCAGAGAGTTGCAGCGCTGCCCGTGCTGTGCAAGTGTGTACACATCCTAAGTTGCAGCGCTGTAACCCCCTCACCAGCGCTGGAACTCTGTAGTGTAGACAAGGCCTCAGAGTTTCTATTACAATCCACACCTGCCCTCCTCCGTCTTGAAAGATTTGTTCCAAGGATAAAATTTGGCATACAAGGTTATTATTTCTTTATTTGGTGCCCAAGGCATGCTTGGCACTGGGCTGAACCTAAGAATATTTTTTCCTTGTTTGAAACCAAACTTGACTTTGCTATAAATACATTCACATGAAGTTGCATAGGTGGTTTTAAGTGGCAGAAGTAAAACCAACTGTACAGCCATTGTTCTTAATTACACAGTTGGCAAACAGATCTAAAACATCATTACATCCTGTTCTTAACCATCATTTGCCCCTAGACTTCTCATTCTGGAACACTGAGAAAAAGTGCATCCGACTTTCAGCTTTCATTTTGATTTTTTGCCAAAAAAATTCTCCATTAATGCAACCAAGATGTTTTTTAAAAAAATGTTTTTAAGACAGCCATTAAGCCTGAAATAAATACTGCACTCCACACATTCTGACGCTGCTGTTTCTTAGAAATACTGATTTCTTTCACTTAATTTATTCTCTTTATTGATATGGGGTATGAGACATATTTTCAATGGGGATTTATTTTTCAATAGAGCCACATCTGCTGTATAAAATCAGTAAAGAGGGACAAAGGTTAAATCCTTCCTTACGTAAAGGAAGAGCATGTAAGCAAAGGGAGACTTCTACACTTTACTAAAATAGTGCTCAGCAAAGTATGCATGGCCTACCAGCCCATGCACGACAATCCAGAGTCTCTTGGTTTGAGGGCCTGTTTATGGCTCCAGTGGATTATCATGAAGGGTACAGTCTGCAACAAGGGTCAGCCAGGTATTGCATGATGGAGTAGCAGTAAATAGCAGCAGCAGCACATGGTAGCAGCCTGCCCCAAGATATCCTGCCTTGCAACTGCAGGATGGTTATTGTACCGGTCATTGCGAGCATACAAATCCATGTTCCCTTTGCTCACCCCTAATCCCCAGTGTCCCTTGCCTAGACTTCATAGGTAATGCTAGAAGTTTGCCCCAAAATAATTTCCCTATTTCTATACAGATTTGAAGCGCAATTGCAAAGTCATTGTGAAGATTAAAAAAATCCCTACCTTACCAAGCAGGGGAAGTAGAAAACAGTGTAGCTAGACCATGAAGCAAAACTACTAGAGCTGTTCTGATTTTCTAGCAGGAGTTCCATCTGGCACACATGTTTTGTCTAAGATTTGCACATCACTGATAATTACTTGGAATACTTGAGTAAATTGCTTCCTATCCATTCTTGTCAGTTGTGGCTGTCAGACATCCTTCTCATTTCCAGTTAACTAAAAAGCTGTCTATAGTGTGTTCTTTGAAGACCTCTGGTGGTGAACAGTGGGCATTGTTCAGTTCACACTAATTCAGCTACAAGAAGGAAAAAAGGAAACCTGCAAATTCTGAGTTTAGTGAGTTTACATAGTGTCTCTGTGTATCCTTTGAGTATTCTTCAGATTAAATTACAATGACTTTGCACAAGGACAGTCAAACCAGGTGAGTAGTTTATTGCTGCATTTGTAGTATCCGGCATTGTTCACGGTTGTATAACAAGAGCTGAGCAAACAATTTATGGCGAATAAATTATTTGATTAAATTTAGCCTCTTATTGTGCTTGTGAAATGCCTATGACCAGGCCATAATTTCTTTCAATTTCTACTAATTTCTACTCAATGAATTATTTGCAAGGTTATTACAGAGTTATGGATTCATCACAAATATTGTACACATACATTTTTATTTTTCTTTCTTTGAACAAGTAGGACATTCTTGCACTGTCCAAACTGATTTACTGAGGGCTGCATCAGAAATGTTTCTGCCTTGTTCACTTCTAAGGTGAATAGCCAAGGCACTGCGTGAATTAAGAAGGGACAAGTGGTTATGCCATATCTCCACATCTCGCTGATACCTTTGTTTTAAATGAATGGTCCAATTTGTTGTTGCCCCACTCCCCCAATGCTACCAGTTGAAATGGGCCAGATCAGACCAATGGTTCCAATCCCCCTCAAACTTCTTGAGTCCATCTGTCTTGGTCATAGACTATTTTAGATGCTACATTCTAGCCCACATCTAGAGCTTCTTTTCCATGATCTCAAGCTCCCTCTCTCTTTCGATGAGCACATATTATGTAAACCTTCTGCTTTATTAGCCATATCCTACATACCTTAAAAAATCAGGGTGGTTTTTTTTTTTCAAATCAAAACTAGTTGCCAGTGTTTTCAGCTGAGTTTTATTTAAGATTTTGTCCAATCCAGAATTTCAAAGCTAACTCTGTGGGGAATGAATTCAGGCAGATCAAAATGGGGACAAAATGTTTGCATGAAACCCCTACAGGTGAAACTGCTGAGTTTGATACAGTTCAGTTCAGTTACATAACAAACAGCTTCTTGGAATAACATTTCAGTGACTTACTCTAGAGGTCTGCTGTTACCATTAAAACTTTTAAATGTAGCTGTCTAACAGGAGAGAAGTTGACAAAGATGTATAAGTTGTTTTTTACCCTGAGGAGATGAAATTGAACATTGTTTCTGCCAATGTCTGTAGCTGCATGATTATGTTCCTTAATTTTAGTTCGCTCAAGCTGAAAGTGTGTCAAATTCTATCGGTTACACCAATCTAAATTCAAAGCACTGCACTGTCTTGAGTATAAAACAGCAAAGTTTGGCTCTTTAGGCTCAAATGTAACATTGTGACACAGGATGATTAAGCTCAGAAAGAAATTTCAAACTTTAGGTATTTCATCGGGGAAATTTCTTATAATATTTAATATTGTCCAACCTACATAACAAAAGTAATGTGTTACCAACTATAGTAAGGAATATACAGTCATTTGATGTTGGAATGCCAGGATTAATATTCCCTATACTGAACAGTGTTATAACACTTTTATTTCTGTATGGAGCATTTGTTGTCCTTGAGACAATTCTATTATTTATAAACTAGCACAAGAACCAAGAATGATCCAAGTGTCTGTGAAATCGATCAAAGCATTTATTTGCCTTACTCATCCCAGTTACAAAATCAAAAGTCAAGCTCTTTTCCTGCGACCTAGATCTGTAGGAACTTAGTGTCCTTTACACTAAGCAGATTTTCTAAAAGAGCTAACTTTTGTGGTTTGAAATTGACATTCTTCATCATATGTTAAATTCTTTATTCTCAGACCTATCTTTCTTGTTTACCCCAATATACACCTAGGGGCAAGGGAGAGTTCTACCAAGTACTGCTAGCAAAATGCTGAAAATGTTTAATAAGCAAATATAGGTGAAGCAAATATATTTAAAGCCTCTAGCGAATCTCCATGGAACATTTTTTGCAGTTACCAAGTGACAAATCCGTTATCAGTTAAAGCCACTGTAGGCCTGAGGTTTTCCACTCAAACACTGCTACTGGTAGACCTACAGATACTGCTGCAGGAACTAAGGATGCAAACAATCAACATATACACATTACTGACAAAATGCCCTTCTCTAAGACTATCTGGTTTTTCATAATGATTTAAATTTATTGCAGGGAGGGCTGCATGAGGATTGCTGGAATTTTTTTTAAATAACTTTATAAAAAAATCAAGTGCTAAAATCTCTATTTTGAAAAAAGAAAATCCAAAGAATTATCTGGTATATGCAGATAGGTGAAACAAAAAGGGTAGATCACTTTGTAGGCCTATTCTCAGCTCTGATAGAATCCTTTGCTTGAGTTGATCCCATTAGCTATAGTCAGAGAAATATTGTAAACTACAGTATCTGTGACTGTCATTAATTTGTCTGCCTGTTCCAGAAACCCACGTATTTTTGGTGTGTGAGGCTGTAAAATGACAAAGGGGCAACTAATGATAAGGTGGAACTCAAAATGGAGGTACTGTTTGAAATAGTCACCTGAAGTAATAATATAAGAGGGCGAAATAAATGAAGAGTGGAAATAAGTGGTTCTGAAGGAAATTTTACTCCATGTTTGTAATACTTAGCTTTTATATAGCACTTCTCATCCATCAGTCTCGGTGCTTTTGAAAGGATGAGTATTGGAGCAAGGATCTGAGCTTTGGTCTCCAACAGCCCAGGTGAGTGCCCTAACCACTGAGCTGTACAGTGTCTCTCTCTGGCCCAATGAATATTTAATCAGTTATACAAAGTGGAACAGCTTCAACAGAAGAAAGTGCAAGAGACCCAACACAGAATACTCAATAGCCTAATCACGCAGAGCAAAGATTTGAACTTGGTATCCCATATCCTCCTCCCTATGCCAATACACACAAGCCAACCAGCCCCCAAAATTCCCAAGCTGCTTTCTCTTGGCTGTCTTTTGTGCAGGGTGTAATCCCATAGATGTATTCTGAGAACGCCTACAGGATCAAGACCATATGGCAAGGTATGTGGGAGAACAGTTAGGTTGAAAATCCCACTTCAGTCATTCCCCAGGCAAACCTCTCTTGCCAGTTTTGGTTTTTCTCATCAGTTTATTTTTACATACCGTTTTTTAAAACTCTTTTCCTGTCTCTCTCAGATTTTGTTGATCTTATATATGCCTGGTTTTTTTCTTCTGATTTCTTTAATTATATGTTTTACTTTTACATCTTTTTGAGATAGTAGTTGGGAGCTAGATCCACAAAGGTATTTAGGTCCAAAGCTGCTTCTGTTGGTGTCTCAGTCCAACTTTTAGGCACCACTGATATTCTCAAAGTCATGCAGATGACTTCATAGATTCCTAAATCCTGTAGGCACCCAAGTTTCTGCCAGTAGCACGTGCAAAGCCACCTAAGTGCCAATGCCATCCCACAGCTAATGACAGTAAACAATCCTTTCAGTAATATAGGATACCAGATGAAGAAAAAAAATTGAATTGTTAAGGGATAGGGGAGAAAAAATTACAAGGGTACACAGCTGAAAAAATTAACAAGACTGTTTTTTTCTCATTTCCATAATAGTAACAAGACACAGGATGCTAGAACTAAAAGCTAATTTCTTGGGATAAGACAGTGAAAAGTTAATAGCACAAGAAAGAAGCAGCATCTGCTGTCAGATGAAATCATCAGCTTTGAAGAGTTTTCCACCTATTCTTATTTGTGGAATATTGTTCATGAAAGGAAGCTCTAGTGATCTGCCACCACACCATATTTTTTTTCACTAGGGCTTATGCTTCTGCATGCAAACAAACACCCAAATATCTTGATTTTAAGTGGGTTTGGGATTCTAAGTGAACAGAGGCCTAACGGCTTTCCAAACAAAGCAAAATTGTGGGGGGTTGTGTTAGCAAAAGTTCAGGTACTGGAGAAACTCTGGAATACCTACTGACCCATAGTTGTATCAAATATTTTCAGAGGCACCAGTATCTTTACCTACACTCAAAGCACTTTATTTTTTGTATCTTTCCTGGAAATACCATCTCCAGGAGGTACTGCCAAGGAGTTTAATCCACCTACCTGCAGAGAGTTAATAAACACTTCTGTTGTACTGTAGTAGCTTGAATCTAAAAAGGGATTTTGAGAAAAACAGTTTTTGATTTGCATTGAATCTTATTGATTTTGTTGAAGTTAATAGATTCCTATTAAGTCTCTTGCTCTTCAAAATATCTAATCAAATTCAGATAAAGGTCCATTTTACACAGTGCATTGCAGTTGTCATCCAAACTCATCAGAAACCTACATTACACTTAAGTGAACAGGGAGATAACACTGAAGCCTAAGATGTATAAGAAAATAGTTGTAGTGATCATTTGGTTAAATCTTATTTTCTATTAGTGCAAATGTGTTTGTCCCTGGCTTATACTGTTCATCGAGTTTCAGTTATGATGATTAAAGTGGAAATTATATATTTGGCTAGGTCTAAGGTAGAAAATGATTTCTCACTTTTCTGAATGCCAGTTGGTTGAAGATAAAGAACTTAACTCATGAGCATGCCAATTAGCACAAATTATAACTCTTTAAGATATTACAAGGAACTTGCTTTGCATTCCAAGATGGATTTTTTTTTCTTGGAAAATCATTCTTCAAGTGCTCTTCAGAAATATCAAATCTACTGAAGCAGGTTATTAATATTTATAGTGCAGTATCTCCCATAGACTGCAATCAGGGTACCAATGTACGTGACACTTCTCTAAGGCCTAATCTACATTGCTTGTTAGGCCCACATACCTCTGGTGCTCAGGGGCATGAAATTCACACCTGTGTGTGCCATAGCTATGCTGACCTAACCCTCAGTGTAGATGTAGTTAAACTGACAGAAGCATGCATCTATCAACCTACTTACCACCACTTGGGGAGCTGGATTACCTATGACAGAAAAACCTCACAGGTTGTGGTAGAAAGTGTCCACTTTGCTGTCCTACAGCAGCATAGATAAGAGTTTTGCCATGTGTCCAAACTTATACCTAGTGTAAATGATGGAGTGTCTGTAACATAGAGTCTTCAAATCAGGATTTGAGGACTTCAGTAACAAAGCCAGAGGTTATGTGTCTATTACAGGAGTAGATGGTGGAGTTCTGTGGCCTGCAATGTGCAGGAGGTCAGACTAGATGGTCATGATGGTCCCTTCTGGCCTTAAAGTCTGTAAGTCCACTTATCTTTCTATCAGGAATAGACAGTCTGCTCCAACTCTTATGTTTTATCCTTTCAAAAGGTTTGTAAGGTATCTGTCCTATTCAGAATGAAAACTCCCAGGGATCTGTCTAAATCCTGTGTGTTGTAAAACACCATTTGCATTTAGTTTAAGGAATATCATGCTACTGAGGACAAAATGGAAGCAACAGATGCAATTATCCAAAAAATAAATATTTGAAAGAATAATTATCAAGCCTGAAACTGAGAGTCCAGGATCTTATACTAATCCCTTTATCCTCCTGGCAAAGAAATGGGGGATGAAGGGAAAGCCTCTGGCAATGGTCAAGGATCAGATCCTACAAGGTGATGATGGGTTCTCTGGCCCAATCCAACAAAGCACTTAAGCATGTGCTTAACTTTAAGCAAATGAGTAGTTCTATTCACATGCTTAAGTGCTTTGCAGAATCAGTCCCGAGCGCTAAAACCTTGCAGTTCAGAGGATGTGTTCATTGTCAAAATCATGACATTTCCCCAGAACAGATTAAATCCAAGTTAGATTAGGAGAGTAGCTCTGGTATAAAACAGGGATGACACTGGCATAAACACAGTTTTCTGTTTTTCTCTCCTCTGTGCCAAGCACCCACAACTCCCATATAAAGCCTATTTTATGGTAACAAATGGTATCATGACAGTGACTTGCTTTTTTAAGTCATTCTTCATCTCCCAACATTAATGTCATCCTTCATCATCCATTGGTGTCTTCATTATAACTTACTGAGCCTGCAGCTTTTACATTCCCCTCCATCATCACAGTAACATGGAGGAACAAGCAGCCTGGAAAGATCTTTGACAAGTGCTGCAAATACACTGCTGTAAATGTTTTACAATTGTATATGCTAAATAACATTTTTATTTAGAGTGAAAACAACATTACTTTTCTCCTGTCACAAAATACTTGCTACTATTTAAAAGAGGTAGTCAAGAGTTTAGGTTTTATGGGATGCAGTGTGGCTTAGTGGACAGAGTTTTGGAGTGGGACTTAGGAGACCTGGTTTGGCTGCTGGGTAACTATGGGGAAGTTGTGTCTCCTCTCTCTGCGTCAGTTTCCCAGTCTATAATATGGGGACACTGACACTGCCCTTCTTTGCAAAGTGCTTTGAAATGTACTGACAAAAAGTGCTATATAAGAACTAGGTATTAACGTATGAAAACAAGATCACTTTTCTGAATTCTTGCATTACAAATATAGATAACATGTGCATATGCAGATGACACACATACATAAATGCTGTCCTGTTCAACACTTTGTTCATTTTGATAAACTGACCGTAGGAGCTGTTACTACAGACTATATCGCCTATGCTTGTTGCAGGCTATACTCCTCGATGCTCCTGAACATATTGGAGCCCTAAAATATATATTAGCTAAGGAGACATGAGTTAGACAAACTACTGTTCCAACCACAAGTAATAATCTCTCTACCCCATCAACCTCATCTTGCTAAACCCTGCTAAATCCCTTTGCTTTTGCTCCTCTAATCATGAGGTTTAGAGGCTGCAAGGGCTGCTTTTCACTTCATTAAAATTTCCTTTTAATCTTCTATAATCTGTTAGCATGGCACATAAACTCCCATCAGAAGCTTATTCCTTCTAATTTAGCAAAAGGGGGTAGTTTTACTATGCATTCCATAATTGTAAAGTTAAGCTTCATCTCACACCACGGTCAAACTTGGTTCAAACGGATGGGAAATTAAGCAGCTGAGCAAATGTCAATTACAGTTCGAGTTGGTCGCATTATTTGTTGTAACTCAGTTATCTGGCAAATTTAGCCCTTGTTTCTATTTGTTAAATGTTTGACCCTGAACTCTACTAATGGGACAGGGTGCAGTAGGATCATGAAGCCTCCAGCAAGGGACCTCAGGGCCTGGTATACCTTGTCACAGAACTAGCAACCTACATTTACTTTTTCTTAATATTATTCCATTAATTTTAATTATAACCGCTCCTTTAGATCAAGGGACAAAGAAAAAGAAAGCCAAAGCCTTGTAATGTGGGGAGCCCAAGACTGAAGAGATAACCATTAGGGTACCCTAATCATATTACCTCCTTCCCTGATGTCAGCACAGGACGAGGGTGACAAAGGCCTCCAGGGAAGGGAGAGATGAAGGGCCTCAGTGTCGTCTATGCAATTATATTTTATTATAATGTATAGAACCTCTTACTTACCTCGCTAGGAAGAGTCCAATGTGTAACCTGATAAATCCTTACCACAAAAAAGATTTGTCAAATATGCACAGCTTCCAGCTGTCTCTACTGATATCCAAAACCATTCAAATTGCTGCATTTGTTAGTTTCCTTGAGTATAAATAAATGATAGTGTGGTTCTTCCAATTCTTTTATTCAGGTTTCACTCATTATTCAAATTATTTTTTCATGACTTGGCTACAGTTATCATAGTATTTTTGCATTCTGCATGCCAGCAAAGCTTCTGATTACTTTTTAAATTCCCTCTTTAATTCACTTCTATTTAACCCTTTCCTTCTCACTTCATGTTGTGATATAAGTAGTATAGCTTATGTGTACATTAAACCTGCAAACATGCAAATAGTCCCATTGACTTCCATTTGTAATGTTCCTCAGATAAAGTATTCAAACGCATGGACTTTGAATTGCTGCATAAATATTTCAAAGGAGTATATAACATACATGCCTCAACACTTCCCCTACATTTTGTTAGTGTGTATTAGTGTTTGATGTTTGAGACAAAAAATATGGGGCCTGGTGCTTTGTACTTTATCTGACAGGATGGGGGAGGCAGAGGTTAAAGTACAGGTTTTGTAGACAAGAGACTCTGCCACTGACCAAGTATGTGACCCGGGGCACATGACTTCACCTCTGTGCCTCATGTTCCCCAGCAGCAGTAGTAAATATTGCATAAAGATGCGGCTATGGAATGGAGCTTGATGAAGGGGCAGTACCTATGATTTCTGAGGAAATATACAAAATAAAATATTCTAATATATAACTGAGGACTTTATGCACATTACTGTAAGTTTGAAGTTTCAAAACAAGTGTTTTGGACAAATTTTGCCTAAATTCTCAATTCCAAGAATTTCAAGATAGTTGAACAGGATCTAAGGGCAGAATTGTGCCTATATGATTTATGTGAATGGCAAAATACAGATTTCATTGGGGTGGGGGGGCTTCCCAGCTAGCATAAGCCAAAAATCACTGAAGATGATGCATTCCTATCTAGAACTAAGGCAGGTAGATCCTGAAATTCTGACTCAGGCAAAACTCTTTTCTATTGACTTCTGTGTAGTTACTCCAGATTTACACTACAGTTTGGACCAGTAACTGCAATGGAAGATTGTGTGAGCAGGTACTGAGTAAAAAATGACCAACAACTGACTAAGGAACCCACAGCTAAGCCCCAAAGATTTTATTCACAAAATTTGGTCTCCATTTCCTTTTATAGTGCTTAAAATAAGCAATATCTCATTCCACTTCAGATTTTGATTTTTCCCTCCCCCTGAAGCTAGTAAAATGCGTGGGAATTTATTTGAAGGGAAATCACTCATCTTGCTCAGGGAGGGCTTTGTTTCTATTAGTACTGATACGAAGTCACGCTGCAAGCCTAACTTTTTTTTTACAGGGCAGAAAGAAATGCATCTGAATTTAAAAGGCAACTCCTTGTCTGAGCCGTTTCTAATAAGGAATCCACATCAGACTTAAACAACAGGAAGCAAGCTTTGAAGTTAACTTTCAGTGACAACAGGAAAAGTAATTATGAAGCAGTAGCAAATCATTAAAATTTAGCAGTAAAAGCTCCACAGAAATATTGTCAGGCTTTTCTAAATCTTGCTTCATTGATTTCAACATCGCATCCTAAATTTCAGCTCTTGCTTTGTATGCTGTACTTGTTCATTCTCTCTCTCTGAAGACTCCTCCTCTTTTGAAAATCACATTATTTATCATAGCAACTACTCTATCCTCTGTAGGAAACAATAATTA
The DNA here is from genome assembly GCF_007399415.2 of Gopherus evgoodei. NCBI lineage: Eukaryota > Metazoa > Chordata > Testudines > Testudinidae > Gopherus > Gopherus evgoodei. The sequence goes on from NC_044327.1 coordinate 105,494,099, forward strand.
GAGCTTTAAAGGATGCTTTTAAATAGCTTTCTTCAAAATTGTTTTAAAATTAAATGTCATATTTATGTTAGACAGGAGCTAAACACATTTATATTAATTACACAGCACTTGATGTACTTGAAAATTCCCTTGACTTCCTAATAAGACTCAACAGCCCCTCCTACCAAGATTAGGTTTCAGCCTTATATGATGTCACAGTCCCATTCCTTCAAATATTGCCAAAGTCCCCCAGGAGAAAGAAAAAAATAAATCATGGCACTAATTGCTTCACAGAGGGAACACACCCACTCACAGATAAAAATATTCAATAAGCAAACAAAACACCACAGGAACTAATCAAGCTATTTCTGTGGGCTGAGGGCCTGATCCAATGGCCATTGAAGACAACATGAAGACAACATGAGTCTTTGCATTGATTTCAGTGGCCATTGGATCAGGATCTGAAAGATTGTTATTTCTATTTTTAAACACTTGAGAGACACTTAAATATTACAGTGATGTGGACCATGTAAATATATAGAATTTCTTATTTATTTATTGTCTTTGCATTACATCACTGGTTGAGACTTATAATTAGATTTCTGTTTTGCATGTTTATGGAAGGCCAATTTAACATTCACTTTAAATGAGTATTTGTGCTTCAAATCTGCTTTCTGAACATTCACAGAAAGCAAAGAGAGAAGCACTGTGAGCTGGACCAAAGGAAATATGTTTACAAAACTGGAACGATTATTGTGGGAACGTGTATGCAGTATTTGCCCAACTATGTTATTTTCTTTATTTTACAGATGGGGAAAGAAAAGGAGAGGGGTGACGTGACTTTTGATAGGCCACTTCTGGAGAGTTAAATACAAAAAATCTGCGGTAGAGCAAGGATTACAACTTGATAGCTCATGACTCCAAGTATCCCACCCATTCCTTTGGCTGATGGTGTCTTTCCTCACTATGTGCAAAACAGGGACAGTAATTATTTCCTGTTACTTAGCTATTGTTTGTAAATGATTCTGAACATGTTAGGTGTTTATAAGGAAATATATAAGGCTGACCTGTAAAGATTTTTTTCTTTTGAGTTCAGTTTTTGGTTTAATCTTTCATATGGTTTCCCATCTGAGACAAATTATCTTGATTTCTCTCTTTCCCCACCTCCACCGTTACCTTAAATTACTTTGCTCAAAGGGTGTTCACTGAGGTGTTTGGTTCACTCTGTCCTTTCCCTCCTCCAAGTAATCTTTTAAAGCATGAAAGCAAAATGGCAATTTCATATTTTGACATTTAAATTTTAGCTCTAGCAGCTTCTGGCCATCTGCAAATTATGGAGAAAGAACTGTATTCAGAAGTATGCCACAAAACTACAATCTGGGCTATGTAGGCCACAGTTCTTCGTGCACATTATGACATTTTCAGAAAAGCCCAGTAGGTATGTCTTTGAGGAGTGCAAAAGTCCAACAATTCTGCCATTATACTCATTTGGTTTAATGAATGAATGTGCAGTACCACTCTGGTCATGTGCCAGCTCATCTCATAGCTAGTGCAATATTATACTTATAAAACTGAAACTATAGAACATTTCAGGATTAGTGTATTGTTCATCCTTAGCACAGAATTTAATACTACATTTAAATACAGTACGGATCTACTAAATCTCACTAAAGGTTACTAGACAATGAAGGGCCAGATTTTTAAAGGTATGTGCTTATAGAAGAAAATAGGCACCTAGTACAATTTTCAAAAGTGCCTACGCAGTTTAGGCACCTAATTCCCAATGATTTTAATGGAATTTAAGGGCTTAACCTATTTAGACACTTCTGAAAATCTCTCTAGGAGCTTATCTGCATCTTTAGGCACCTATAAGGCAATACTACTGAGGGTTTGTTCAAGCACATTTTTAAACTGCTTTAATTATATTGGTTTGAAACTGGTATAATTATAACAGTACAGCCATTATGTGAACACAGACATAAAGGTACTTACAGCAGTATAGCTCATTCCCCTATATTTACCTTTTTCTATGGAGTGGAAGAAAAAAAAGAGTGTGAAAAGAAGAGAACTTCATTTCTGGAGTGGGAAGAAACAGGAATGAGCTTTTATGCTCCTTGTGTCTATTATCAAAATTATTTACTTAATATTAGTCAACATATTCAAATAATCAGGAATATGAAGGTCCCTCTCATCCAAAAGATCCCTTATTGTCTATTGAACTATACTATCCAGCCTGCAGACACCCTATCACCGCAAAGAAGGGCAGGATAAGCCTGCCTTCAGAAGCATTAATAAGCTCAATTGCTGTGGTGTGATTCAAATCACTAATTCCTTCTAGGCTAGGGACCGAGCATGCTGCTTTTCTATTCATAGAGGCTTGCTGGACAATGTTTCAAAGTGTGTGGAATGGCTCTTTACCCTTGCTAGCCTTGAGAGTGGAAGATGCAAACAAGACTCCAGCGTATGGCGATACTGTCCGTTCACAATCTTAATCAGATAAATTTTGGCTCAGGAAGCAATCAGCAAGATGGAAACAAATCTTTACTTAGGCCAAATTCCTGTTATTAAACAATTACATAATGGTTGCTCCCACAAGCCCCAACTAGGATCAGGACTCAGCTGTGCAAGAGGCTGTACAAACACAGAAGGCAGCTAGGGCCAGGCTATGCCAATAAAAGTTTACAATCTCACAAGAGTCAAATGAAAAGATTCTAATATTGGATAAGTTGCTAGATCCTACAAAACCAACAACAGACCTTCAGCTAAACTAAATTATTATCCTTGCAATTATCTTAGGATCATAGAATATTAGGGTTTGGAAGAGACCTCAGGAGGTCATCTAGCCCAATCCCCTACTCAAAGCAGGATCAACACCAACTAAATCATCCCAGCCAGGGCTTTGTCAAGCCAGGCCTTAAAAACCTCTAAGGATGGAGACTCCACCACCTCACTAGGTAACCCATTCCAGTGCTTCACCACCCTCCCAGTGAAACAGTGTTTCCTAATATCCAACCTAAACCTCCCCCCACTGCAACTTGAGACCATTACTCCTTGTTCTGTCATCAGGTACCACTGAGAACAGTCTAGCTCCATCCTCTTTGGAACCCCCTTTCAGGTAGTTGAAGGCTGCTATCAAATCTCCCCTCACTCTTCTCTTCTGCAGACTAAATAACCCCAGTTCCCTCAGCCTCTCCTCATAAGTCATGTGCCCCAGCCCCCTAATCATTTTTGTGGCCCTCTGCTGGACTCTTTCCAATTTGTCCACATATCACGATATACATTTTGAGAGTAGCCCAGGATAGGCTACTTACTGTTTAGCACGTCTGATAAGAAAAACCACCACCTCTTCCTTAATTGGGGGTTATTTGAACAGTTTAAAGGTTTGATATCGTTGAGTGATCCCAGGAAGCTAATATCTATATGGAACAGATGTTTTTATCCTTTTGATTCCAGGTACCAGTTCTTTTAGACAGAAAAATAAATACTCAACTAAAAATATCAAACCTTTCCCCTTTTTCTACCAGAGTTGTGTAATTCTGCACAAAATGCTGACAAGAAAGAATGTATATACACATACCTGTATATGACCACTTTATTCTCTGCTTACTGAAGCAGCCTTGGAAGCTTAAGGTGACCTGATATGTAGAAAATACTTCTATCTCCTGTGTTATGAACACAAATGCCACTAATGTGTATTCAGGTTTCCATATACAATTTAATTTAGAGAGGAGACAAACAGGGAATGTGAAAAATGTGTGTAAAATAAGAGTGAGATAAATTGGGAGCTCTGAATTTAGCTTATTGCATAACACAAGAACATGCAGAAGAACATGAAAGAGAGTAAATTCATTAGCAGTGGATTGTAAATGTCAGACATTCTAGCTGGAGTATGTGAGTAGGCACTTGGATATCACTTGGGTGCACAATACAAGAATCTAGATGGAAGAATATCCTGCACTCTCCAGCATGCTCTGGACAGTTGTTTAGATACAGCTGATCTGCAAACTTATAGCAATACTATCAACAAAACAACAATTTTAATGCAAAAATAAGACAGTCTATGTTCACATCTAGGAACCACATGATGATGTGTACAATTTGATACAAACAGAAGATGATATCAAAATAGTTATGACAACCCCAGAGAAGATACCATATGAGCAGTGATCCTATATTCAGAATACTGTTAGCGTTCAGTTGTACCACAAGCTGAGATTCAATGACAGCAGCACTCCTCACTCTGGGTTATCTGGCTATAACACTACAAATACCCCTTCTTTTTTTTCTCTTTGAAGATGCTCAGTGATTACCTTATAGTTGTATTTGTACACCCCTTCTTTGGAACCCAGTGCTCAGTTCTGGTCACCTCGTCTCCAAAAAGATATAGCAGAAACAGAAGGGGCCCATGGATGGGCAATGACAGTTATTAGAAGCAAGGATCTTCAGGCTTTCATACAAGGAGATTGAAATGATCAGGTTAGTTTAACTGAGGGAGGAGACAAACAAGAAAGGACACCATCAAATAATGCATAAATGGTTCAGAGAATGTAAATTGGGAGTACACTCTCATAGTACAAGTGGACAACAAATGAAATTGAAAGGCAAAAAGCTGATAAAATAAAATATATATATTTAAAACACAACAGTCAGGGAAAATAACTCTTCTGTAGGTCATTGCCTGGAATTTCTTTTAATGTTTATTTTGCTTTTCATTTTTTCCCAAGTTTCCTATGGCAGTGGTCAGCTGGCAAGGAAATTGTGAATCCTTTCCAGTTGGATGTTGAAATGTTTTATTTAAGTATATACAAATCAGATTAAAGCTGTTTGAAAAAGAATATTTTTAGATGTAATCTAAGGGCCCAAATTCTTGAGTATGCAAGTTCTTACTCAGGCAAGGCTTCCTGTTGAAGTTGCATGAGTAACAGTTTTCAGGATTGAGTCCTTTTTGTAAAAACAAAAAAATAACTGAGTGTTCAGAAAATATACAACAGATGGATGCAGAAGCTTTCCTGTTAGGGAACAGCACAAGCATTTGTATAGTATATCTTATAATATTCTTTCAGCATTCTTAACTATTTCATGTTATGCAATGAAAGCATGAAGATGTCTCCATAGGTTCACGAAGTTAAAGGGCTGCTTCGTTTCTAATGATTATGGGACAAATCCTTCAGTCCTTACTAAAGCAAATCCCCTACTGGGAAAGTTACCCAAACAAAGACTAAGGAATGCTGTATTTGTCCATTTTTTTTACAGAATTAAAACAATAATTGCTATTCTGAGAACTTAAAAATGTGAACTGCCGAAGTGCACCCTCAGAAAAGTGTACTCAACTCCTCCTGACTCCAGTGGAAACTGTATGTTCACATCCAAGGGAAGAATTTGGAACTACATGCTATTAATGACATTATTGACACACATTCATCTTTTCCTTTTCAGACATGTTCAAATGAAACATAGAAGAATATAGAGAAGAAGAAACTATGAGGAAGAAAAGATGGCTATTTCAAACACCAGCCTACGGGCATGAGCCAATTTCCACTAATGTCATTGGAGAGATGCCAGTTGGCTTCACTTGAAGTTAGATCAAGCCTTAAAAGGCTGAGTTAACCAATGATCTCTCTGGTACTGTATGCCAGGTATGCTCCCAGAAAGACACCTTTCCAACAGAAACAAAAACTACAACAGAATCCCATGTATTTCCAATACATTTATTTTCTCCGAAGAAATTGCAGGAATGTAATTAATAGTATTAAGTGCCAAATGCTGCTGTCCTTATTGAGTTGTACAGAACATCTCCTGGAGTTTTGCCTAAGCACCTGTTCCATATAAATCAATGGAACATTTCTGTTAACTTTGATAGCATAAGGGCCTGACCCTAAGTACTGGATGATGATAGGATTTAACCCATAACAAAGAAAATAAAGAAAGTTTAAAGCTAGTACCATTACACTGTATTCTATCAGCCCTAGATGAGCAGATATGACACAAATAGATATGTATCATGGATAGAAGAGCACTCAGGATACCTAAAATTAGTCACTGACATTCATATTTAGGCATCTGAACTTTTCAAAGATGCTGAGCATCCACTACTCCCATTGACTTCAGTGGGGAAGTCAATAAAAGTTAAGGGCACTCAACAACTCAGAGAAGGTGCTTGGCATATTACCCTATCAGAAGTCAAGGGCACAGCACCACTTAGAATTTGGCCTTGGAGCTGATTTGAAAGATAATACAATGATAAATAATCTAATCTATTGTTTTAACTGCATATGCAACATCAACGGTTTCATTTCAGGAAACTAAGATGCAATAGTAATGGTTTATTTTTGGGTTTTTCCAGATGAAGGTCTGGTTCACCACTGCAGTCATTTGCACCTGTGTTGTATACAATGCTACCATTCTGAGTTAGTAATATTTTATACTTATTTTGCACACATTTGGATGTCTACACAAGGTGCAAGGCAGCAGAGATCCAAGACCTACATATTTTATTTACCCTAATCTCAGCATATACTTTCTGCTCAAATCCTATGACTCACTCATATGTTCCAGGCCTATCTTGGGTTTACTTAAAACAGGTATTTATATCTCCATTAAGAGTAAAGAGAGACTATCAAATTGCACCCAATGTCTTGATATTGATCTGTCTTCATTTCCTTTGGAAGGTGTCTTCTTTTTCTTTTTAAAGAGCTGGATAAAATAAGGAAGAATCAAAGTCAACATTAAAACTATATTTATCAAGCCTTCCGGTATTGCATGTTTCCTCCCCGTCCTCTTAAAGCTGTGGGACAAAAAAGCCTCTGCCCATATCTGCGTTCATAAGGCATAAGTAGTATACGGTTATCATGAAGTCATATAAGATGACATGTAGAAATATGAGATAATATGGCTCAAACATGTTCCATTCAAATTCTGTGCAGTCTAAAGCTCTGGAAACCCTAAAACAAAACTGGCACTGAAGGATCTCTCATGATATGAGAATCCTCAAATGACAGAGTCACCACAGCAGCTCCTATGCTACCCCCTCTGGCAACCCTATGGCCTATGCAGGGGTTGTGACCATGGGGACCAAGTGTGGCGTCACATCCCTCCACAGGGATCCTTCAGGCTGCTCCTAACTTACCTTGGGGTACTAGCAGAGCACAGAGATGCCCCTGGTTTCAGCTCTCTGTTGGAAAGGTAGCATTTGAAGAGCAGCTTGCAATAACAGTAGTGAATGAAAAGGAATAAAAAGAATTTGGATGCTATGAAAGCATAAACAGCAAAATAAACTACAATGTAAGTTATTTTTCTCTTCCTATCTTATGTGTACATTTCTGATTTTAGGCAAGCTATACAGCAGATCAAAGTATTTTAAATTTTGTTCAAAGGTTGCTACGTGCCACATCCCACCCTAGAAGTGGCTATACTTAAGTACTGGGCAACAAAATTCCCATAACATGAGCCAAATATGGCCCTCCATTGAACCTGTACAACCTTACCATTTTCAGACAGAATCTGTTTGAAATAGAGGAATAGCACTAAAAATGCTAGAATCCATCAGAATCTTATCTAAACAATGGTTTCCACCAAACCATTGTGAATTTTCCATAGATCAGGGGTAGGGGCCAGCTTTAAGCGGATTCACCCGATTCCCTGGAATTGGGCCCCGTGCCCCCACTCCGGGGGTCTTCGGCTGCATTTCGGCAGCGGGAGGTCCTTTGGTGCCGTGGAAAACCTGGAGCAGATGCCCTGCTGCCGAGTAATCTAATCGGGCCCTGTGGGTCATAAAGCCGGCCATGATCAGAGGTCTCAAAGTCCCAACTCGTGGGCCACCTGCAGCATGAGAACCTCCCCACTGTGCCCCACAGAAACTTTTAAAAAAGTTTTCATCCAGCCCTCATGGCTGCCAGCTGGGATGGGGGGAGGTGAGCGGGCAGGAGAGCTTCACATATCCGTCCCCCCAACGTTACTCCATTCTGCTGCTCCTGGGACCCTCCCAGGAGCTGCACTCAGCAATGTGTCATTCACCTCCGGCAGCTCTGTTGCCTGCAGAGAGACCCATGCAGCCAGGCTTCCGGCTGTCTGCTGCAGGTGCCGCCCCCCACAGCTCCCATTGGCTCAGGGAGAGGGACAGAAATAGGATCACTAGTTGCGGGGCAGAGTCAGCATCATTAGTTGCCAGACAGAGTCAACCATGGAGGCAGCATCACTAGTTACCAGGCAGTCAGCCAGGACACCATGAGGCCAAGGGAGTGAGGGAAAAGGGTGGGAAACGGGCTTGGAAGTGGTTTGAACACCATCTTTAGTGACATTATTGGGCTACCGGGAGGATCTGAGGACTGGCACTGGCCCTAAGGTAAATTGAGTTAGAGATCCTCTGACATAGATTGTTGGACAAACTGGCCAGAAGCAGCATCTGGTATCACTAGAAGGCACCAAAAGTGTGAGGAACCTCTTGATAACCTTTCCTCTTTCCCTTGACCTGTGCTAGACCCTTGCCATAAGAAACTGGAAAAACAGCTGAGTCAGCCACTCCACAAGTATCATGGGAAAAGCTGGGTTCACCTACTTGAAATCAAACAAGAGGCTGAAAAATGACTCAGATGAATATCAGAAATTTGGCTGCAATTTGACTGAATGCCTACTCAACCCCAAATTTCAGTAAAGTCCTAAAACAAACATGAAATCCACTGAATTATGTCATTTTATTTTTCTTGAAAAGAATTTGAGATTTGTTCCTGAATAAGTATTAAAGTGAATCGTGCCTGCTTTGAAGTTAATGGGTACCTGGCATTAGGCGTTAACATAGTTTCAGTTTCCTTCCCCTACCCCCATTTTCTGCTGACTGGGCCCTGGCTTGAATAATTTATCACCATTCAATATCCAGTCAGAGTTTACTTTCAGACATGAGATGCATCTGAGGTCAGGTCTACACTATTGCCTAGTCAATATAATGTATATCGCTGAGGGGTGTGAAAAAGCCTCCCCTCCCCACAAGTAACGCAAGTTTTGCATTGTCCATGCCAGTGCTATGTTGGGGGGAGACTGTCTCTCGCCAACATAACTTCCGCTTCTTGCCAAGGTGGAGTAATTATGCAATGGGAGAGCGCTCTCTTGTCAGCATAACGCATCTTCACCAGATGTGCTACAGCAGCCCAGTTGCATCAGTGCAGCTGCACCAATGTAGTGCTGTGGTATCAGGCCTGTCCTGACATGGATACTTTACAGTGAGCTCCTTCCTAAATAGGAGAGAAATTGTTACAACGGCTACCACTCTGAAACATTTTACAATGATGTAATGGTAGAGGAGAACCTAACAGTACTTCTGAAATGGCTTTGGAAATAGTGAACACTACCAGGGTCTGATCTTTACGCACTTAACTGAAGGCTCCTTCTGTGGAACTCAGTCACGGTTAAACTGATGCTCAGTTAAGATGAAACATAACTGGCAAAGACAGATGATATAATGGTGTTGGTAACAGGTTGTCTGTTTTTTGTTTTTTAAACCTGACTGGTTTTATCTAAGTGTAAATCAACATTCAGAGCAACGGTACCGTAACAAATCCTTGGCCAGCTTGGACCACTACACTGCACATCATGGCCACTCAAACTCTGTGGAAGCAGTAGAGATAGAATCCAAAGTCTTCTGCCCCATAAGCACAGGCTCCACTCACTTGAGTTACAGAAGTCTTATTACTAGAGGGCTGTGCACAGACCTTCACCGGACATTGATGCCTGGAGAATGTTTGGACATCAATGATAAAAACCTCTATTTCAAATTGGACAACACTCATCACATTTTGCAACACAGGAAACACTCTCTATTCCAAGTTTGCTAATTCATTCATGATGCTGAGCTGAAGGACACTTTTCCCTAATATGTGTATAGCTTTGAGGAAACTGTTCACGTTGCCGGTCACAGTTGTGAGTGGTAAGTGCAGCTTTTCAAAGCTCAGACTCATTAAAACATATCTTGGATAGACAATGGCCAACTAGAGAGTGACATCAGTTGTTATTTTATTGCCTGAAAATGTCTTTGGATCTCTTGGACACTGTGCTTCAGTTCGCAAGGGCAAAGGAGAGAAAAGCCACCTTTGGAACTAAAGGACTAGAATTAACATTCTAAGGCTGTCACCTACTGTAACTCTATTTGATGTTTGTGCACAGGCTCAATTTCTTGATGTTAGCACATTTCAATTATTCCTAAAATTAAAAAGTTTCTATAAGCTTAGAGGAAACCATTTTTTTGTTTGCTTATATATGGCATGAATAAATACAGATTTACAGATCCTAGCATACAAATTTATCATCTTATAAGACAGGGATAAATCATGCATCAAAGTCATGAAATGGGCTATAAATGCAATAATAAATAAGGTATTCAAAATTATAACAAATGGAGGGGCAGAGGGGTGCCAAAGACACTCCTTGCCTGGGGTACCATTTGGTCTAGGGCCAACCCTGCCTAGGACTGTTGGAAGTCTACATAAAACTGAATCAGACATTTAATTTGTCACTGATGCAGGTTTAAGTATGCTTGTCTTGAATCTCAGACCAGTGTAAATTTTTGAGAGAAAGTTCTACACTTGGAGTAAGTTGTTGGGGTTAGGGGTTGGTTTGTTTGTTTAAACAAGTGGCAGCTGTTTGAAGATGTTCAGAGGCTGGAATTTGAAAATGAGCCCTGGAAGTTGAACTTGTGGTCAAAGTGAAGGTGAGGAACTGAAAAAAATAAGCTAGGTACAATTTACCACACGGCTATTATCATCACATGATACGTGGGGGTATAACCACTACCAAAGATATGAATGTTTGTTACTGAGGGCATCTTTTGTACAATACTGTAGAGCAAAACAACTTTTAAAGGTTACTCAATGCATTTTCCATTAGGATAAAGAAAGTATTTCACATTCAAATGACTTTTTGGAGAAACAGAAGGATGGGCTAGGCGATTTTTGCTTCTGTTCACTTTTTGTGAATAGCTGACTTATCAGCCTTGTACAGGTGCATTTTTGCTGACTATCTTTTTCCATTTCCTTGGCACAGGAACAGAAAAGCAAAATAGCATATGTTTTATTGTGTAAGGCCTGACGGAAAACAGAGAACTTTCTGTTCTTCAGAATGTCTCAACCAGGACCTCCAAGCTTTCAAAAAAATAAAATAATTCTTTTTGAGAGGGTCTCTTTTTTTCTTTTTTTTTTTCCTTTTTTTTTTTTTAAGTCTCAGGAGCACATAATGCCAACTGTGGCATTACTTGAAAATGAACATAAGTAGCAAATACTGTTTGAATAACTGTCCCTTAACTTATCACAAAGGTGGGACTAGAAATAGATTAGGGGCCCCATCCTGTAAATCTGCAAATTGGTCTGACTCACTTGAGCTGTCTTGTTCTAGTAATGCTGTATTTATTTGATATATGGTATGCTGAAGAACCTATGCAATGGGAGGCACTGTACATATAACATCATGCTACATTAGAACCTCAGAGTTATGAGCACCTCAGGAACAGAGGTTGTTCATAACTCTGAACAAAACATTATCGTTCTTTCAGAAGTTTACAACTGAACATTGACTTATTAGAGCTTTGAAAATTTACTATGCAAAAGAAAAATTCTGCTTTCCCTTTCTTTTAGTAGTTTATGTTTAACACAGTACTGTATGGTATTTGATTTTTTATTTTTTCTTGGGGTGCAGGGGGAAGGAAGGGATGTCTGTGCTGCTGCCTGAATGTGTACTTCCGATTCCAAGTGAGGTGTGTGGTTAACTGGTCAGTTTGTAACTCTGAGGTTCTACTGTATTCCCATGCATTAATGTATAAAACGAGCTGAGTGTTGGGACACAAAGAGGAACAAAAGGCTTAACGGGCACCATCTCCATTTCTGATCCTGTGGAAGCTCTGCTGCATTAACTACAAGGGGTTCTGCAGGGCTTTTGGCAGGTGGGAAGCAAAATGGGAAGCAAAATGGGGAGCAAAATGGGGCTGGTCATCCAGAGCACATCATTCCCTTCCAGACCTGCAGAACTGCCAGCAGAATTTTTCCTCAGATTGCACATTATTACCACAGTTTTTGGCCATTCCCCCTCCCAGTAGCCCAAGGAATGGGTGAGTAGCAGCAAAATACATGCTAGGAAGGCTCAAAGAGGAGTTGTACTGTTAGGGTGTAGGGAACCTTAGTCTCTCTGTGCTGCTATATCCCTCCACACAGTTAGCCCTCCCCACTATGCAGATCCTGAGACATTCATTTAACTGAAAGGCCACATGCCCCTTTTCCAAAAGGGAATAGGCTGTTTGGTAACTCCACACATTTAAACTGTGCAGGTAATTTCCTGATCCTTGACAGTAGGAATCGTCCAGACTCTAATGATCATAGGTTAATTGAATATGAAACAAACACAAAATAAGCAAAAATGTAAGCAAAAGTCCTTTTGCAGAAGGGACATGGGCAGTATCTCCTTTTCACCCTTGTTGTGACCCCAAAAGACAGAATTTAGCCCTTAATAAGGCAAGTAAAAGCCAACATAGATCAGTACGGATGGAGAGTAATGAGGCAGGATAAGATCTATGCCACTAAAACAAAGTTCAAAGGGTAAATGGGGCAACAAAGACTAATGTTAACTTGCAAAGAACATTTCAGCTCACCCTAGAGCTTTCCTATTTATATGTGCAGATTAAAAATGAAAACTGATAAACTAAAAAGAATTGCAAGTACCTAGACAAGAGCCGCGCCGATATTAAACATCAACACTGCCTGTTCTTGAATGACAGAAGATGGAGAATTACTTACATGTCAATAGTTTTGGACTAGACTGTATCTAGTCCTATGTGGTCATAAAGGGAAGGGTACATAGTCTTCAGACTCCAGCATTCCTGCATGGAATTTAGAGGAGGCTGCAAAAAGGTTTCCAGTACAGGTCCTCTATTTTCAGTCTCAGAATATAGACACCAGAACAGCTGATATTTCCCAGACTTGGTATCTGCTTGAGAGTTGTTAAAAAAAATCTTTTTTTTAAATAAAGCAAAATAGTTCAGCAGTTGGGATTATAAAGGAGAAAGACAAATAGTTTCCCCTATTACCCAAAAAATATGATTTAATTCTGAATTCTTCCTTACCTCCCTCATGTTCCCTGCCTAGAGGCACAGGTTAAAATTAATAGAAAGCTAAAAACAACCAACTTCGTAAGTTTCACTCCCTTATGACGCCCTTGAATTGACTTTTTTAAAAGTTCTGTCAGACACCAAACCCTGCAGAATAAGATGTAAAAGAAATAAAGTTGGTCCCCATGAGATTTAAAGTAGCAGCATCAAATGTTTCTGCTGAATGGAGCTAAAGAACAGGAATCTAGCAGTTTGTGATGTTCTAGATTTAAACATTTAGCAGTTATATATTCCCACTTTCAACAATACTAGAGATTTCCTTCATTGTCAGTGTATTTCAGCCTTAAATACTATGGACCAGACAGTACAAAAAAGAAAGATTAATGCCATTTTACAGATAAGTTATTTTAACTTTAGTAAGTGATCTAATGTACTGGAGACTACTGTGCATATTTATGATTTGTCTCAGCTTTGCAAATCAGTGAAAAAAATATAAGGCAAAGACAATTTCATTTCTTCTTCTGGAACAGAATGGTAAACAGTGCCACCTACTGTTTGTCAGTTTTTCTTAATTCCTTATGAAATGCCAGTTGTAAAGACAGCAGAGGAGCTCAGCTATTTAGGAGAGCCTGGGAGTAGAGCCATGACTGCTCTGGATTGAGAGGAGCCAGCTGAGGTGGTTCTGGCACCTGATAAGGATGTCCCCTGGGAGGTTTCCTTTGGAACTCTACTGGGCACATCCCACTGGGAGGAGATCCTGAGGCTGGCCTGGGAATGCTGGGGAATCCCCCAAAAGAAGCTGAAATCTGTTGCAGAGGAAAGGGAGGTCTGGTTCTTCCTACTCTCCATGCTGCGGCCACAACCCTCACCAGTAAAAGTGGCATAAAGGAAAAAGACAGACAATGACAAGGGCTGTGGTGGATTCTCCATCACTGACAATTGTAAAATTAAGATTGGATGTTTTTCTAAAATATATGCTCTCGGACAGGGATTGGCAATCTTTGACATGCCTGGGCCCATGCTGCTTCCCGCAGCCCCCATTGGCCTGGAAGGGCGAACTGCGGACAGTGGGAGCTGCGACTGGCAGAACCTGCGGACGCTGCAGGTAAACAAACTGTCCCAGTCCGCTAGCGGCTTTCCCCGACGGGCCACATGCCAAAGGTTGCCAATCCCTGCTCTAGGAATTAATTTGGGGAAGTTCTATGGCTGGTCTTATACCAGAGGTCAGACTAGAGGATCACAATGGTCATTCTGGCCTGGGAAACTATGAAACCTGTGGACTCAACTCTGTAAAAAGGAAGTACTTAACAATAAAAAGTAAACCAGAATTTATGTAGTCTTATGCAAATTATTCGAGGATAAATCAATTACTTGAAAAGAAACCTACCCGCTTACTAAACTTCTAACTCTTCCCCTGAAGTCATAGCTAAAACAATGCTTTAGCATTAGAAAAGATTTTACAAGATGACGTTACAGCGTGTTATCAGAAAACTTGTGCGAAAACTACTATCAAGTTTTATAAGTACTTCAATTGTGTTGCGACTGCCTCTTCCAAGGAGTTTACAGTCTACATGGACAACGCTGTTCTACTGCCCATTAAGTTTGCATGAGGAAATCTCAGTTTGTTGAAACACAGAATCCAGGTCATTTTTGGGGCTCTATTTAAAAAAATCAAGGTACCTTACTTCAAATACAAGTATACAAAAGGCATTAAGTTATTCTATATGTTTATTTTCAATGTACAGCACCACATATTTTGGTGAGTGTGTGACAATAAGCCCCACAAGAAATCACAGAATACATTTTCTTGTTTACAGTCTCTCTCTCTCTCACACACATACACACCCCCCTTGAATAAGCATGAAGAACCATTCCATCAGAAGTCAAATGAAATGTGATGTGAAGCCCAGACATTTAAACAGAGCCTTTGGTAGCCTAATTTACAATTGCTCTGGCCTGTTTAGCAGAAACTGAACTAACTGAAGCAGAATTTCATCATTAAAACCTTTTACGTTATTGCCTTCCACAGCTTCATATAAGGGCTTACTTTCTGTTCCCCAACAGATATTCTTCCGAGGGTTATTTTGATCAGCTTGTACAGTTAGTGCTAAGGTATTCAGCTGATAACAAAAGAAAGCAAAGTATTTTCCATCAGTGATCACAGCCTGCGATACAAAGGGACGGGTCACATCTGCCTCACACCAGAATCCTGTAAATGAAATTACACCCTAGTTACACAAGGCATAAGTAATATTCATATTAGCACAGGGCTTGAAATACAGACAGAGTTACAAGCCTAAACGGCTTATCCTCAAGGAACAAGGTAGTTTTAGATTGTTCAGTCATAACATTTTACATAATAATCTAAAGACATCCTCACCTCACCTCACCCCCAAGAAAAGTTGTGTGTCATACACCTTAAGGACCACTTTCAAAATTACGCTAACGTATATGTTCACAAATCTGAACACAAAACTAACCTTTTCAATGCACATGGATTCTCATGGAACCGAGTCTGAACGCAAAGGTTACCCATCTTGCACAAAACTGCATGTTTAAAATTAGATACAATATACAGCACCATACATTTGGTGTGTCCTGCAGACTATTTTTGGGGGGAGGGAATCAGATCTTTGGCAGCCCAGCACCTTCTATTTAGAGGATAACGGAATTTTCCATAAATCCTCTTTTGGTTAAGTGACTTTGTCAATAAGGGAATGCACTTTTTCATTACGACAATTCAAGAATATGTTCTGTTAATTCAAGTTCAATACACCATTACTGTTGAATATTAAATAAAATGGTTAGAGACACAAGCTAAATCTTTTATTGGGACAAACAAAATGGTTCTCCTTTTATACTATATCATGTTGTGCATGCACAATAGCATATGCAGAGAACTGTACCTGCAGCACAAATATTGAATACATATGCTTCCTTAATCAATGCTCACTACTAAAATTATAAAATAACCCAGTAGAGTCAGAGAATGAAAACAAATGTTACTGTCTTATATATCAATGTCACTAAAATTCTAGTGACTTGTAAAGATGAGACCCTCAATTTCAGTGTTACAGGTACACCACAAAAAAAAATAAGATTGGGATCACATGTGATTAGCATATACTATTACACATGCACAATTTGAAGCAAAACCATCTTCTTACTGTTTTATACAGATGTATTAATTAGGGGATTTGTATCACTGTGACCTAAATATGGTGTCATTACTTCAGAAATTGCTTCCACTACCAGAAGCTAGCTATTAGCTCACAGCATCTATAGCTAAGTGAATTAAGTTCTCTTGATCCATCTCTTCTTTCCAGTTGAGGTCTCATTTAATATTTATACATTCTTTATGGAATGAGAATTGTACAGATTGTGAATATGGGTGTTTGCTCAAATATACACAGTATCTCTTTCTCAACAATTAGTTTTTTTATTATTTTGATCACATACAAGTAGTACAATACTAATGATCAATATGTGGGTCTACTTTTTGTAATCTGTCTTGGATTAAAAAAAATCTCTAGTCTCTGATATTATGCAAGTACATTTGGCATTATTTCTTTAGATATAAACTGTTAGAATTTAGCACAGGACATATCTGAAAGGCCAAGTGCTAGAGCAAGAACATTACATTTCGTGTGCCTGTAATGTTTACTAGTTCAGGATAAAACCATTAGCTTGATCCTCATAGCAACTGTTCATCTTTTGTGTTTCATTATAATGTACAATACAAGCTCATGAGGCTGCTTTCAAAAACAGTTCATCTTATTGCATAGTAAACTGGCTTATAATCAAATTCCACCTTCCATGAAGATTTGTGTAAGAGAAATTTGATTTATATGCACCCAACATGGAGTAGAATTTAACTGCCAAAATTCCACTGTAACACCCCATTTTTTGGAATACTGATTTCAACTGCTTACTATCATATACCACAGCCAAAAAACTCTAGTGTATAGACTATATATTTTAACCTAAAAAATACCAAAAATAATTTTACACATACAATTACAAGATTAATAAGTGCCATTTAATATTCTATATATTTCATAATTTTTGCTGATTCAGATAGCAAGACTGGAGTTGTTCACCAATACTAATATAGGATAGACTGGTACCAAAAGGTAAACTGCAAAAGCAGCTTGATTAAATTATGGAAAACACTCAGCCAGTTTTAACTTTAAGAGATATATACAGGTACCCAAAGAAATATGAAAATTAAGCATTTGAAATGTCAGGCTTTCCAAAGTGAGTTTGTCTAGGTCAGCGGTTCTCAAACTTCATTGCACCATGACCCCCTTCTGACAACAAAAATTACTATATGACCCCAGGAGGGGGCATTGAAGCCTGAGCCCAGCTGAGCCCTGCTACTCCAGGTGGTGGTGGTGAGGGGGTAGCCAGGGGGTTAAACTCAAAGCCCAAAGGCTTCAGCCCCATGCAGGGGGCCTGTAACCTGATCCCTGACACCCAGATCGTCAGGCTTGGGCTTCCGCCCCAGCAAGTTTAAGCCAGTCCTGGTAACCCCATTAAAATGGGATCGTGATGCACTTTAGGGTCCTGACCCACAGTTTTGAGAACCCCTGATCTGGTTGAGGTAGCTTTGTAATTTCAAGCACTTTTAAGAGTCAGACTGATCACACCATATTTACTCTTCAGTTCTAACCTATTATGCATTAAACAAAGTTTTTTTCTTTAGAAGCATGATAGATTAGCAACGGGAAAGGCCCTCTATTTAAAAAGTAACTCAGATACATTTCATAGCTCTACTAGGCTGCCTTTTTTTTAAATAGTATTAACTCTGCATCAGTACTTGGTTTAATTAAACCAAAGCTGAAGTACCTATTTCCCATCAAGACACCTCTCCCTAATGCTCTTACAGTCATTTTATTGACTTCAGTTTCACAGATGATAACACATGGCAGGGACCAATGAGGATAGAAATATCTGGATTTTTCTTATAAGTGGTCACAACTTTATTAGATTCCATAACAGTACAACTTGGCTTGGCAGCAATGAAAATGAGAAAAATAATAGATGCTCTCTCTATCTGGGCTTTGCATACGGAGGAGGGCTAGCTGAGTAGTTTGAGTATTGGCCTGCTAAACCCAGGGTTGTGAGTTCAATCCTTGAGAGGGCCATTCAGGGATCAGAGCATCATTCAGTCCCAGGGTACCACCTTGCCCGTTTAAGACCAAGGCCTTTAAAAGCCTTTGGTTCAAGTCAGAGGAACCACCTATTTTAAATCCATGAGCTGGTTGACACGATTAAGCAAGTTGGTTATTATTTGCTACTGCCATTTTAATTACTCCTAGAACACTATTTATCTCAAAACATAAGATTTAATGCTTTAGACATTTTATAATGCCAACTACTGATCTGCAAATATTTGGTTTGATGTATATTACTCCTTTTAACTCTCTTGATCAAGACAGGGTTAAACAAAAATTAAGGAAGTCAGAGGACTGAGATCCAACATTGCATTTTTTCTTTACTGCTCCCTTTTTCTATGATTTTTTTTAAAAAATCCAGTCAAACTAATCTTAGTTTGACAGGCCCCAATATACAGAGTTTAATTGGCTCGTTTAAGTTTCAATAATGAAATTAAAACATGTTCTATACAGAAAGAAAACCACATAAAACAAACACACAAATGGAAGATAAAAGGAAAGGGAGAAAAAAGTCTGTCTTACATCTATAAATGGCTACCAATCAAGCTATACGTTTTGCCTCACCTTGATACATAGCTTGTGCTGCGGTCCAAGCAAAGAGGCTTGCAATACCATTAGCTCGATAAGTTACTTCAATTTGATCAGCAAGGTTTGCTTTTAATAATCGCTCCCTTTTCAGTTTATCAGGAATCAAATGAAATTGCGTATGACCATAGCTGCATGGATCTGCCACTTTTGATCCTGAGTTCACAAAAAGGAGAAAAGTTAAAAGCCACTTTAAAAATCAACTGTTATAGGTAGCATCAGAGGTTAAGGAAAAAATAATATTTCTGTCATCTCTATTATTTAGACTTCTGCTCATCAAATTAACACATTATTTTTAAAAAAGTCAGCTTGGTTTGAAATGTTGACATTAATATTTCTTTGGCTTCATCTAGCTCAAAAGATTAAGTCTCCTTATGAACTCACTTGCTCGCTGTAACTGGAGAACACACACTGATATTAAAGTTGTTAATTTGCTAGTTCTGGTCCAGTCTTGCTCCCACTGAAATTAAAGGGGTTTTGCCTCTTTCGCCTTCATTGACTGGATGTTGTCTAAAAAGACCAGAAGGCTCCTTTTAAAGCTGACAGGAAACTGATCTTCCTGTAGCAAAAGTGGTAAGAAGCATATTTTTCTGAGCTGTAGGAGAATAATGGTGGGCTTGGCCCTAACTGTACAGGTATCTGGTTTATTATAGAGAAGCAACAGCCTCTTTATTAGTAAAGCTATCTGAGCCCCCTTGTAACCAAAAGAAAAGCAAAGAACAAAATCCTTATAAGGTCCAATGACCCATTCAGAAAACATTCTGCATACTGAATAAAATATTTTCAGATCAAGACTTCATATTTCAGAAGGAGTCATTTCAGTGTCAAATGTGTGTCACTTTATCACAATTTTAAGTGTTTTACTGACTATACACAGTCTTATTTTTTTAATTAATGTTCAGTAAAGTATAGTACCGCAGTTATAAATGCCATTAGAGAGATTTTGAAACTGGCTCCTGCAATAAGTCATTTTCAAAAAAAAAGTGTACTATTCTTTTAGTACTTCTACACAGTAACTATATTCCTATCACTAGGAAATCTTACCTATAAATATCTTGTTATCGTACTGTCTTTTGAACAGTGGAAGTTTGTCTGGTTTGTGATTAATAACAGGAACTTCTCCAGGGACTGAATACTCTAATGGTACAAACTTGAAGGAACGAGAGAGAGAGAAAGAAAATCAGTTCAGCAAGTCATAGAATGTTTTTGATCTCAGTATTATTACATAGTACATTAATATTTTGATTCTTAAGGAAGATTTGTATGAACAGCCATCTGAACACCTAAAGAATTCTCATCAAATTCAACATCCATTTTACGGTCTTGAATAAAACTTTGATCTTGTTTCGAGAGAGAAACCAACAAGATAGTATGTTTCTTGAAGAGAGCGTGAATCTCCTGCAGCAAAAGAAATATGTTGTGTAGAACAGGAAGGACTCAAGTGGTATGGCCTGAACAATTGTTGGTTAGCACCACTTCCCACTGGTAGAAGATGGCATTTCCCACATTTTGCATGGCAGGGGAGGGGGTGAGAGAGAACACGACCAAAAAAACACCAAAGCCTAACTAACAGCATTTTGTGGTGGACCTTTATCCTCACATTCAACACAACGTGGTTAGAGTATTTTGCAATTCTGTTTTTTCAAAAGCAACTAGCCAATCATTTTGGGTGCCCAATTCAAGATGCTTTGAGTAGCCCAATTTCAAGAATGCTAAGCATGCATCCTCTGAAAGGACTCAAAAGTTGAGCACCCAAGCAAAAAAGTCAATGGTCATTTTTTAAAATTTGGTGTCGTACGTTTTGTTTGGCAAGTTATAGAAAAGTCTAAATAAAACACGGAACTAAGAAACTTACAGTCATGCCACTGAATTTAGCAATGACCATATGATTGCTAGTGAGACTTCCTCCAACAGGTGGTAGCCTCAGTATACACTGATTTACTCATTCACTCACATACACACTTCCTTCTCCCATACTTAAGTTTACTCTAAAATACAAACTAGATTTATTTTTTCCAAACTCAAGTTTCTGATTGAATAATTATATCTTGATTTCCCCCTACCCTTTTTTTCTTTTCTTTTTTTTCTTTTTTTTTTGAGGGGGCAGGATGAACAAGAGAATCTTTCCCTAGTAGTAAATTCTAAGAAAGTCTTATCCAACACAATGTGTTTTGTATACAGCATTGCTGAATGCCTCACAAAAGTAGAACAGAGGTTAAGCAATGTGCTATTTATTATTTTTTTAAAAGTTCCCTAAAACGTCTCTGAAAATAGATGAAAACCCAGTATAAAGATAATCACACACATCTACAGTACTGTATGTGCTGTTATTTAATGACTGGAAGTTTATTCTGTATTTAACTAGAAATCACTCTGTCTACCTGCTATTTGCA
Organism: Gopherus evgoodei; assembly: GCF_007399415.2. Classification (NCBI taxonomy): domain Eukaryota; kingdom Metazoa; phylum Chordata; order Testudines; family Testudinidae; genus Gopherus; species Gopherus evgoodei. The sequence goes on from NC_044327.1 coordinate 105,515,311, forward strand.
ATTACCCTACCTCATGATTTAGAAGAAGAAAGCCTTTAAAAGAAAACTTGTTAAAACCAACACAAAGAAAAAGCATTTTAAAGACTGTACAAAGCTACATCACCCACCTGTAAGGGCACCAAGTTTATCACCTTTCTGACACTAAAAACTCTGATTGTCAGGTTTAGTGTCACTCAGTTTAATCCTATCTAGCAGTCTCAACCGTGGCAAAGTGCACAATCAAATTAACAAAAACATTAAAATGGTCAAAATGCAAAGCACAACACCCTGAAGAAGCACACAGGACTAGCTGGCAGGGGCACAGAAGAAAGATGTGCATGTTTCCCCTATGTTGCCCTGTACCGTGGAAAGGTTAAGGGCGTACAATCGGTTTCATTTTCTTGAAAAGGCAGCTCAGGATTAAAAAGTTTGGTAAGCTATATGCTAACACCAGTGAATCTTCTATATTATGGCCTTCTATACCTATGGCCTGTTCAATGCTACAAAGTTAGGTTGACTTTTTTTGATATAGACAAGTGCAAAACTACACATAAATTTGTCTCCTGCAGATGTAAATACCCCATTACAGTAATGCAATGCCACTCTCCCCAAACGAAGCAGAGCCACAGTCGACTATATCTGTAAATGCAGTTCAAGTGTAGACATTACCTATGTCAACCGGCAACTGTCTCACAATTAGCCCTTGTTCTCACACCAGTGACTTCTCCAGTCACAATTTTGAACTCCACTGCCTGGGGTCATAGACACCAGAAGCCTGTTCCCACCCTTTAAGACCTGCAGCTTATTTTTGAAATGCCTTTTCTTGATTGTTCTCACCATAGTAGGCACTTACTGGCCCACTGTTGTGAGCATCCAACCATGCTGGCTCCAAGCATACAGAGATACTAGATGTACTCCTGTCTGAAGTAGGAAAAGTGTCATGGATCGCCTCAGCCTCTGGGGAGAAGAGACTGTGCAAATCCAGCTAAGGAACAGCCAAGGAAATTTAGGGTATGTCTATAATGCCCTGTGACTTAAAAACCTGTGACTTAGCTGACCCAGGCTCGTGCTAAGGGGCTGTTTAGTTGCAGTGTAGATCTTCAGGCTTGGGCTGGAATGGTCCCAGAGCACAGGCTGCAGCTTGACCCTTACCCTTAAAGTCAACACCACAATTAAACAGGCCCTTAGCCTGAGTCAGCTAGCACGGGTCAGCCATGGGTTTTTAATTGAATGTAGACAGACATCTGCGTACAGATTGTGTGGGCAAGTGGGGTGCTGAAATTGGGGCCCGACAGGTATGAGCAGCAGTAACACATGAAAGTGAAGAAATTTCAGCAGGCATATCAGAAGGTAAGGGAGGCCAACAGAAAATCTGGGACCTCTCGTATACCTATCATACGGCCTGGACTCCACCAGCACACCACACATGACTGAACACTTTGCCGGGGCCTGATGCAAAGATCTATTCAGTGCACAAAGGGAGAGAGGACTGGAGGAAAATGTAAACCTTGCAGTGACCCAGGAGCTATTTGACAATCTTCTGGAGTCAAGACACTCCCACCAGGCAAGTGCAGACGGGCCCGATTATGAAGGGGAAGACACGCATTATTCCTTATAAGCATTTTTTTTTTTTTAACCTTATTGCCCAAAACCTCCTCTCCCTCTTACCCTTCTTTCCCATTTAAAAATGGCTCCCATCTCATCTGTGCAGCTAGAGAACAAAGGTACTGACATCTGATTTTCCATTTTATTTGTAATATGTATGAAAATAAAAACGAGGAGTCCTTGTGGCACCTTGGAGACTAACAAATTTATTGGGCATAAGCTTTTGTGGGCTATAACTCCATGCATCTGATGAAGTGGGTTATAGCCCACGAAAGCTTATACCCAAATAAATCTGTTAGTCTCTAAGGTGCCACAAGGACTCCTTGTTGTTTTTGCTGATACAGACTAACACAATACCATTTTGTGAATATCCACCTACCTTTGGACAATGCATAATACACTGTGTAACTCAAACAAGAACGTAAGAATGACCATACTGGGTCAGATCATTGGTCTGATAATAGCCAGTGCCAGATATCTCAAAGGGAAAGAACAGAATGGGGCAATTTATCAAATCCAGTCCCAGAGGTTATGGGGCACTCAGAGCATGAGGTTGCATCCCTGATCATTTTGGCTACAGTCATTGATGGACCTACCCTCCATGAACTTATCTAATTATTTTTTGAACCCAGTTAAACTTTTGGCCTTTATAACATTCCCTAGCAATGAATTCCACAGGTTGATTGTGCATTGTGTGAAGTAGTACTTCCTTATATTTCTTTTAAGCCTACCACCTATTAAATTTAATTGGGTGACTCCTGGGACTCTGTGTTATCTGAAGGGTAAATAACACTTCCTTATTCATTTTTTTCCACAGCATTCATGGTTTTATAGAACTCTATCATATCTCCTGTAACTATCTATTTTCTAAGCTGAACAATCCCAGTCTTTTGAACTTCTCCTCATATGTTCCATATTCCTTCATTTTTCTTGCTCTTCTCTGTACTTTTTCCAACTCTAAATTAAACTTTTTTGAGATAGGGCAAGCAGAACCGCATACTATATTTAAGATGTGGACATACTATGGATTTATATGGATATCTATCCCTTTGATAACAGTTCTCAACATTGTTAGCTTTTTTGACTGTCCCAGCACAAAGCTGATGTTTTCAGAAAAACATCCATGATCTTTTTCTTGAGTGTTAACGGTTAATTTAGACCCCATCATATTGTACATATAGTTAGGATTATGTTTTCCAATGTGGATTACTTTGCATTTATGAACACTGAATTTCATCTGCCATTTTGCTGCCTAGACACTCAGGTTTATAGTTTTAATAGTAACTAAAATCATGGAATAAATAAGATTATTATAAGTACAATGAAACCTTTATAGAGGAAATTAAGTTTTTCTACAAAAGTTTTTCCCTGGGATATGACTGGTTGGATTTAAAACCAAACAAAAAAATGCAATGATTTTTAGTCAGACTATATTTATGTTGTGAACTGTTCAGAGCAGAGACTCTCTTACTGGGTATTTCTATCCTGTCTAGCACAGTGAAGCTACATGTTACACATGCTACATACTAAATGCTACTGTAATACAGTGCCAATTGATATTCACTTTTAGAAGTATTAAAAACAGTCATACCTCTGGAAGCTGTCTTGGCACGCGGATCTGGATTTGTGGGTTGTCATCTATCTGAAATCTCACTGGGTCGATTCTACCAGTTCGATAGCCTCGACAAACAACAGTCTCACCACGTTCCCAATAAAAGTTAACCTGTGGTTTTAAATCTGAAATGAAATGTGTTTTGTTTTTAGCCAGCCCATTTTACCCATTTACTCTTGGCGAAAACATGCAAAAGGACATCAGCCCTCAGCCCAAAAACAAAATGAAGTCAGTCAGTGATGTAATCATCACCCACAATGACCCAGGGGCATTTTACAAACTTCAGCATAATCTCTTCTTCTACTTCATGGCCTAACTTCCCACCCAGCCCCAGCCCCCGCTCCTACTCATCCCCAGTAAGCCCCCTTCACGCGACCTCCCGCCCCACCTAAGCAGGAGGTTGCGAGCAGCGGGTTGCGGCTGCCCAGCGCGGCGGTGAGGGAGATGACCAGCTGGGTGAGGAAGGGGGCCGGGACGTGCTGCTGCTCTCGGTAGAGGAAGGGTCGCTCTCGCTTGCGCTGGTAGAAATGCTCCTGCAGGAGCGCGTCGCAGGCCAGGGAACGCAACTCGCTCAGATCCGGGACCCCGGGGCCCGCCGGCTCCGCTCCCGCGGGGGGCAGCCCCGGCACGAAGACGGTCTTGGTGAAGCTCTGGTACCAGCGGTCCGCGTTCAGGGAGAAGGTCTGCGGGTAAACCACGTACTTGAGCCGCTGCAGCCGGCCGTAGAGCCGCAGCTTCTCCGCGATGGAGGGCGCCTCCTGCACCTGCTGGTAGAAATACTCCAGCCGGCGGCGCTTGGCCGACTTGCTCTTGGCCGTGTGGGAGGCGACCACGGGCGGGTAGAGCGGAGACGGAGGCTGAGGGGCCGCGGAGAGCTCGGTGTGCAGCAGCCGGCAGCTCTGCCGCACCAACCGCCACCCCTTGTGAGCCGCCATCTTGTCAGTGGGAGTGGGAGACTCGGGACTGACAGGAGATTGTACACCGGTAATTGGCTACTATTGGTCATGTGGGTACTACAATGTACCAATCCGAACGTTCCTCTGAGAAACCGGGCTCAAAGTGAAAAACAGGGCGGAGCCAGTCATTCAATCAAAGCATTTCATTTGTCTGACGCTCAAGGAAACAGTCAAAGCAGGAGGGTTCCCTTTCAAGAAAACGGTGCGGAAGAAGCAAGCCCCGCCCTACCACTATGCGCATGCTTCTTGCGGACGGGCTTGCTGTGCGTTGTCGAACCCTGGACGTGAGCCCCGTAGAGAAAGAGGACTACAGTTCCCAGCAGGCAGAGCGAGGCTGCCGGGAGCAGGGCTGGCGCAAGGTCAGCTGAGGGCGAGCGTTTAGTTACAGTGTGAGCAGTGGCGCTCTCCAGTTGTCCTGACCCGGACCCCCTGCTCCTCTTCCTACAAGGACCTCGTACCTCTAAAGGGCCCCTGAGCCCTCCCCCGATCCTGCCAGCACTGGTGGTTCCCATCCTTATACAGGCCCCTAGACCACGCTCCCAGATCCCCCTATAATTGGGGGCTCTCATCCCTCGACTGGCCCCTGAACCATGCTTCCAGATCCTGCTATCACTGGCTTTTCCCGTCCCTTTATGGAACTATGAACCACACCACCCCAATCCCGCTATAACCTGTGGCTCATATCCCTAGACTGGACCCTGAACCATACTCCCAGATCCCACTACGACCAAGGGCTCCCAGCCCTATATGGGCCCCTGGACCACAGCCCGCTCTCACGGGGGACTCTCATTCATATATGGGCCCCTGAACCACACTCCCATATCTTGCTATCACCAGAAGATCCCATCCCTATTTGGGCCTCTGAATGTTCCCATTCCACTATCACCACTTGATTCCATCTCTTTCATGGACTCTGAACCACATCCCAGATCCTAGTATGATCACTAGGGCTGGCCCTATAATGACCAAAAATGCAAACTAGTTATCACTAGTCCTTATTTGTTTGTTTCAGGAACATACTCCTCAAGTCACTATTCAGTTTACAACATTATGACAATAACACAGTATGAGAAATTTAAGGGACGTGTCTTGCATCTAATCAGTTGTCATCTCTTTCCCTTATTTAAGAAGTTTATTTCTTTTACAACTAAGCATGCATCTTTCAGTCATTGCATGTCCACTGCAGTCCAGGCCCTCAGACATTTGTGAGATGTCTGTAATTGCAGTTGAGGCATCCTTAAATGTGAACTCTAATCTGAAGATTAGATTATTTTGACAATATAAGGACCTTTGCCAGTTAAATAGATTATCCTCCATAATTTTAATGATTTACCATACGAATCTCTAGAGAGTATGTTGTGTAGGCAAAATATCAATTCAGAAAGTATCCCCAAGCTACAAAAATTGTTTTAGGAGGGTTCCAAGGATGCTAAATCAAAATCTCCCAAGTCATGTAGTATGTCATAATGTTACAAATATATGGTATATTTCAAAAATGCATCTGAATAAGCAAAGAACTAATAGGGGGCTGGGTTGTTCTCTCCTGTGCAAAGAATCATGGGGAGGGGTTGAGTGCAGCCGTGTATTCATATCCCACACTATTGTAATAATCTCTGCACAAAATATGTCTTGTGAGAAATCATTTGAAAACTAATATCTCACTAATCAATAATACCATAGTGAAATGTGTGTAGCAACATTATATATAAAGTTATGAACATCAGCTGAAATCAGACAATGGAAATTGGACAACGGACAAGCTGTCGCCTCTAGCCAAGTGTCATCAAAATTGATTGGCAATTACCCATCAAGTGGCCATTCTTTGGCAACAGAAGGGAGCAGGAAGAGATCAAGCTGCACTTAACCAACAACATGGAACCTCTTTCCCCAGGAGACTCCTTGTCTCCGTCCTCACAAAAGGAAGGAACTTTACCCAAGGGTAACCCTCAGGAAGATGTATTTCAAAAGGTGACTGAACTATAAAAGTGAGGGGCAAAAACATCTCAGGTATTCTCTCTCTCTTTTTCTCCCTCTCTCATGCTCTCTTTCATCTAAGCAGACAAAAGAACCAGCCTTTTGACTTTGGGAGGAGTTCTGGCCTGAAAATTTGGTCAGCCTTGTTGCTGGCAACATGTGGTAAGTAATATTCCTTGAAGCCAATCTAGTTTGTTAAGGTTTACGTTACTAGAAAGTGTTTTATCTTTATTTTCTCTAGTAACCATTTCTGACTTGATGCCTTTACCTGTATTCACATAAAATCTGTCTGTCTATTGATACTTAAATAAAATTTGTTTTATTCTTCAATCAAAACTAATCCAGTGTTGTGTTTAAACTGAACTGTTTGGGCAACGCCAGTTAAACTGGAACTTTTGGATATGGTCCTATAATATCTGAACTGTCCAGGAGAGAACTGGACAGTGAAGAACATACTTTTTGGGGAAATTGAGACTGAGAGTGTGTTGGCGTCACTCAGCAATTAGTAACCAAAGGTGATGGAAGCCACTGTGTGACTGGAGTGTTACTGGCAGGCTGTGGCTATGCACAGACACTTGGGGTATGCTCTGTATGCTATTTGTGAGGGGCTCAGGTTGAGAGCTACAGTAGCAAAGCATTGGGAGGCACCCAGGTTTGCAAGACAGGTGGTGACAACCCCTCATTGGTTTGGCTAGCACCCTGGAATAAAATATCACTTTGTTGGAGACATGGCTTTTGTCTCTCTGTTGAAGGAGCTTTGGGCTATCATCAGCTCCCACAGGTTCACCAGGATCTACAGGAGAACAAACACTGTGTTGATGCTTGGTTGTTCTGTATCCTCCCTCCTGCTACTTGGCAGCACAACTCCAATGGCTCTCTAGTATTAGATACCCTTGATTATGATTGCTCTGTGGATTACCCTTATCATTCATGGAAGGGGCTCTTGCAACACATAATACAGCTCCATGGAGTCACAAACAGTCCCCTTGGACATTCCAGTCTATCCTGCCACCCATGCAAGTTGGAACTAGTGATACACCAAACATGACAAAATATTAAGGTTGCTCCCAGTCCCAAGAGACCAGACATTTACCCCAGGTCAATTTGTACCTTAGATCTCTCACCAACGCTAACACTTATACCCAGTTCTGCAATAAAGTGACTAGAGACATTAACTAGGAAAAAGTAATGAGAGTTATTACAAGGTTAAGCAGGCAAACATATATTCACAAATGAGTTACAGTCCATGATTTTAAAATGTGACAGGTGTCAGCTAGGCTAACCCAAGCTGACTGTGAGAGTCCAAACAGCAAAAAGATGAAAAAAAATTGTCAGCTATTTTTATTTCCTTCTTCCAGGATTCAAGCAGATAGGACAAGCCCTTTTACACATACCCCTTCACATCTATGAAAAGGCTAATTAAAGTCTTTGTACTATGATGTACTACAATGGGCAATTTAGTTTTGAGAGCCTTCTTGGTGATCAGGAGATGATCCCTCCTCACAGGTTTACAGTTTCAGAATATGGGATAAACAAGTGAGATAAATGCATGCAGCAACTTACATGCATTTCATAAAGAATTGTAGAAGTACTAACTGGTATGTAACCTATAATTTAAATCAGCTTCTGTACCAGATGACTGAGGATAGTTAATGTGTTGACAATTTTTAAAATAGGCTCCAGAAGTGATCCTGGCAATTACAGGCTAGTAAATCTAAATTCAGTACCGGGCAAACTGGTTGAAACTATATAAAGAACAGAATTGTCAGATACATAGATGAACATGATTTGTTAGGGAAGAATCAATATGGTTTTGTAAAGGGAAATCACGCCTCACTAATCTACTAGAATTCTTTGAGGGGGTCAACAACCATGTGAACAAGGGCAATCCAGTGGACATAGTATACTTAGATTTACTTAGATTTCTTTGACAAGTTGCCTCATCAAAGCCTCTTAAGCAAAGTAAGATGTCATGGGATAAGAGGGAAGGTCCTCTCATGAGTTGGTAAACTGGTTAAAAAGATAAAAAACAAAGGGTAGGAATAAATGGTCAGTTTTCAGAATGTAGAGAGGTAAATAATGGCGTCCCCTGGGATCTGTATTGGCACCAGTACTATTCAAAATATTCATAAATGATCTGGGAAAAGGGGTAAACAGTGAGATGGCAAAATTTGCAGATGATACAATACTACCAAAGATAGTTAAGTCCAAAGCAGACTGCAGTTCTCTGAAAATATCCACTCAATGTGCAGCAGCAGTCAAAAAAGCAAACAGAATGTTGGGAATCATTAAGAAAGGGATAGATAAGACAGAAAATATCATACTACCTCTATATAAATCTATGATACACCCACATCTTGAATACTGCATGCAGATGTGGTTGTCCCATCTCAAAAAAAAGATATATTGGAATTGGAAAAAATGATTAGGGATATGGAACAACTTCCCTATGAGGAGAGATTAATAAGACTGGGACATTTCAGCCTGAAAAAAAGACGACTAAGTGGGGGATTTGATAGAGGTCTATAAAATCATATCTGGTGTGGAGAAAGTATAAGAAAGTGTTATTTACTCCTTCTCATAACATGAGAACTAGAGTTCACCAAATGAAATTAATAGGCAGCAGGTTTAAAACAAGGATCTATATCTTCACACCACTCACAGTCAACATGTGGAACTCTTTTCCTGAGGATGTTGTGAAGGCCAAGACTATAACAAGGTTCAAAATAGAACCAGATAGATCCATCAATGGTTATTAGCCAGGATGGGCAGGGATGCAAAACCATGCTCCGAAGTGTCTCTAGTCTCTGTTTGCCAGAAGCTGGCAGTGGGCAACGCAGGATGGATCACTTGATGATTACCTGTTCTGTTCATTCCCTGTGAAGCACCTGGCATTGGCCACTGTTGGGGCATAGGCTACTGAGCTAGATGGACCTTTGGTCTGACCCAGGATGGCTGTTCTTATGTTCTTAAAGTCTAAACACTAAACACATTGTTATAAGTTCAATACTCATTTTAACCATACTAACACAAACGTGAAACAGACTGGCACCTGGTTTGCCAGCATCGCAGATTCAGAAAGACAGCATTGGAATACAAAATATTGGGCATGATCCTTCAAGCCCTCCCTGCACAGAATTCCTATAGAAGTCAATGGCTTGCAGGATCAGACCCTTTATATAGAATTTGTTAGAAGTCTTCTAGATTTAAAAGAATTAAACTCGTATAATAAGATCTGTACTGGATCTGTAAGAGAAAAATTATTTGTCATAATCGGACAATACTTGTATGTGTATTATTGATTTGGGGATGAATGGGGCATAAGGGTCAACCTAATTTAATATACATATGCATCTGTAAATGTTGAGGAGGAGATCTTTCTAGCAGACAGTTGTACTCTGGGTTCTTCATCGTAACAGAAAAAACTTTAAGGGCAATTGTTGCTGCCAAAAGATTGATTGCTATAACATGGAAAAAGAACACAACACCAAACTATCCATTGAAGTAACAGCCTGTCAGAAACTGCAAAATCTGAGAGAGCTGCATTAACAAGGGGAAATCAGCTACAACAATATGATTCATTATGACAGCTGTTTATGAAACTATACACAAACTAAAAATAACATGCTGACACTTCAAGTTGTACAGTTTATTATTTTTTCAACTGTCTAATGTAATCTTCAAGATAGTTTAAAGCTATGTTTCTCCAACACAGACAAAGTTTAGTGTTCACTATTTTTAAACTAAAAATAGCCACACATATTTAATATATGAATTCCATATCATTTTAGGCTTTCACCTCCCTTTTTTAATTGGCCCCAGAAATTCAGTATTTCAGAGAGAAAAATCTCAAACAGTTCAGTGACATCTGTAGGCTGATCCAGCTGGAATATTTATAATTAACAAAGTAAATGTCAATAAACATTGATTTCACTATATACACACAAACTGATGAAAAATATTTCCATCAATAATAAATGAAATTTATGGATAGGCCAAGTAAGAAGAATGCTTGAGAACTTAGTTTCATGTGGGGATATATACTTTGTATATATTGACATGTGATGTTGACAATTTGCAATTTAACTATTATAAAGCTTTAATTTTTTGAATCTCAGCATCCACTGTCATTAAGTAATTATGGTCTGATCCCCTCATAATTTCACACACCTGTGAACATTTATATTGATAAAGCTAAAATAAAAACATATTATCCATCAAAATGATAAAAAATAAAAATCAAATTCTGAGAAGCCCATTTATAATGTGAGAATTGCACCCCATTGACAAAGGTGAGAGCAGCTGCGAATATAACCAGAATATTAGGTAAACTGCATATTCCCAATCTTTCACTTCCTTCACAGAACTTCAGCCTAGCTTCTTGCTGAATCAAAGATTGCACTGCACTGTTTTTTCATGAGTTTTCAGAAAGCGTTACACAGATTAAAACCCAGGATATGAAGATGAGATTTTTAAAGCATTTAGAGTGTAGAAATATATTTCCATTTCAATAGCAATTAAAATACTTGTAATAATTAAAAGAAAAGCCATAAGTAATAAAATACCAATATATCCTTTCTGTGCAAATTTCATGTTAAGTTCCGCCCCCCCCCGCCCCCCGAGGATGCATACGTATTTATGGGATTAAAAATATGATTTTAACAACTACTTCATGTAAGGTCTTTAAGGTTGGGACCATGTTTTTGTTACATGTGTGTACAATACTTTGCATAATGGAGCCTTCATCTCCAAGTTGGGCCTTTCAGTGATACCACAATAAAATAAATATTAATTAATAGTTTATGATCTCCGCTTCAACCATATACAGATTATTCCTGCACTGATCTTTTTCAAAGAAGATTTCCAATTTATCATGTGATCAAAATGTACTGTGTGTCTTCAGTTTGCTAAGCAGAACTGGAATTAAAACCACAGTGTTTCTCACAGGGGCGGCTCTAGGGATTTTGGCGCCCCAAGCATGGCAGGCAGGCTACCTCCGGTGGTTTGCCTGCGGAGGGTCCCTGCCTGTGGGAGGTCCACCGAAGCTGCGGGACCAACGGACCCTCCGCAAGCAAGCCGCGAAAGGCAGCCTGCCTGCCGCCCTCGCAACGCCGGCAGAGCACCCCCTGCAGCTTGCTGCCCCAAGCACGTGCTTGGCGTGCTATGGCCTGGAGGCGCCCCTGGTTTCTCAGGATGTACTCAAATGCTTCTTCTTTGGCAGAAGAAAGAGAAGTCTGGTCTTTGGAGTCTTTACAGCCATCAATAGTCACTCGAATAATACCCGACTGCTGTCCCTTATTACAGTCTGATCAGATCTGATTACAACTCAGTGGGACTAGGAGTGTATAAAGGATTCAATCCATCTAGTGTGCTGGAACATATATTTATAAACACATACTAATTTGCAACTTACTTTAGCAATACACAAACATAGAATCTTATAAAAATGAAACTTGTTCTCAGCATATTTCTTGTTTACTGCTGTTCTGATGCTGTAATATGAGAATATGTATTTTGATCTATTCCTGTTGTGAAAGGAAGGATGGTCCAGTGGATTCAGTGCTAGCCTGGACCTCAGGATACCTTCCCTGCTCAGCGAGGGACTTCCTGTGTGACTTTGGGCAAGTCACTTACTGTCTCTGTACGTCAGTTCCCCATCCAAAGAACTCACTTATGGGTCATGACACTCCACAATGTTTGCTATTTGATTATTGCAAATCAGAGATGAAGTGGAGATAAGGAAGTTGTGATGGAAGTGGAATGGCTATGAATCCTGAGAGGTCATCAATTTATGTGACCTGGTCAATGAAGGGAAATTATGGTATATTGGTCATTAGCATTTCTTGTATGACTGTATTGATCTATCTTAAGAGGAGCTGCGGAAAAAGCAAAAAGGAAAGCAACACAATAGATCTAGATAAGGACTTCCCAATACACACTTGAAGGGCAATGGGTCAAGCTATTAACTTCAAGAATCCTGTCTCCAGCCGCTAAGTTGCTTACTTTGCCAAAGGTAGGAGGCTAGAGATGAAAAGAACACTAAGGAGTTTAAAAAAAAAAAAAAAAAGCTCTGCTTAAAAGTAGATGGGTGGTCACTTGTCAGAAGCGGTCTAGATCAGGGATACAGGCTAACAGAGAGAGTGTACAGAGGGAGTCTATTTAGTAGGGCCTTTCCAAATCCGGGAAATGGTAAACCTTATGGAAAAGCTAGTTTAGTTCAGTGTCTGTTTTGTTGTTAATGTTTTCTCTTAAATGCTTTGTTTCTAAATAAATAACACTTGGCTTTAAGGAGGATGCTTGGTGTCTGACTATCACTGCCATTGTCCTGGAGGGAACAGAACTGCAGGGTCTGGACATAAGTCAGACCTGCTGAAGTAAACTATGGTTAGTACGAAGGAACTGCAACACAGCATCTAGTGGGAGAATTACATGAATCTTCCCCAAGAGACATTTAACAGCTAGTAGCCTGAGACCTAAAGGAGTGCAATCAGAGAGAGCAGAAGGGGTCAGAATTGCTCTTTGCCTGGTGACTATGAATAATTAGATAGTTTTGAAAATTACTGATCTTTTGCCCTTGAAGATCAGAGAGACACAGAGAGAGCCCATCTGTCATTAGCACTTATGGTGCTACTTATAGTTATATTTTTATATAACGGTAACACTAGTAGGTCCAAATCAAGCTCAGGGCTCTGTTATGCTAGGTGCTATGGAAACAAGAATACCAATAAATAAATAAATAAAATAAAATGGTTCACCCCACTGCCACCAAGGAGCTTACAGTCTAAATAGACAAGACTAGTACCAATAGACAGAAAGCAAAGCGTCAGAGGTGCAGGTATGATTAGCTACATTTTAAAAATATGAAAAACTGCACCTTAACAGATCAGCAATACTGTTCTTATTCTACCATGCCCACCCTACCATACAGTGGCACATTTCTGCCTCTTACAGGGATTCTTGGTGTAAGGGCAAAGACCAGAATGCTTTTTCAGACCATACACTCCAACTACTCTCCCCAAAGGAAAGGGAAAGATGGTGATGGGAGATGTTACCTCATCTGTCAGAGCTTTCAGGGTTTGGGGGCAGGGCCTTCATATTTACATATTGGTTGTTTTATATATGGTATACATATCATTTAGTAGTTTAATAACTGCTGTAACTGCCATCTGAAATTCTGTGTGCTGCAATAGCCATTAATTTACATTTTTGGCCGGTGTCCATTATTTTATCATTTCAGTGTGTCATGTTCTTAAATTGCATTAGAGTGTATCACATGGCATAATGACAACTCCGAGATAATAATTTAAAGCAGCATATAGTATATCTGCTTGCAGCAAGGAAAAGTCATTATCAGCTCAACAAGTGACTTTACCAGCTGAATCCCTTGTGGAAAAACCACATTTGTCATACACTTGTCCAAATGTATTCACAGGATATAAAATGTGATATATCGTACTTACATACTGTATAGCCTTCAAATCTAAATATGCTTTCAGTATTTTAGGAGTCTCCAGTAGCAAACATTATAATTAAGTTGGTGCTGAGTTCCAGCTTCGATTTTAGCTCACTTTTTTCAGTTGCTTCCTCAAAAAAATTCATTTTGGGCTGAAGTGTTAGTTGAAAGATTCCTTGTTTGAGTTGAAAGAATCATTTTTTTCAGGCTAAGTAAAAATCAGTGTAGCAGTTTATTTACATGAGAATGGGGAAAAGATGAGTTTCTGATCAAAACTCTTGTTGCTATTAAAACCCTAAAAATAGTTGGATATAAACTTCAAGATTGGCCTGCTTTGTAGATCTCACGGAAATCTAAAGATCAGGCTGAGTTTCAAGAAAATCAGTTGCATAATTTTAAAGTCATGAGTCCTTAAATCAGAAATTCCACCAAGCATAGTGAAATTTTTCCCTCTGTATATTTAGGTGCCATTAAAGCAGAGCAGATTAGAATGTTGACTGTATTTAAGAACAGTTTAAATGCATTGCTAAGCTAAGATAAATTTTATCTTAAATGCATGGTTTAAGTGAAAGTTGAACTTCATTGTACCTTTGAGTTAAAAGATTTTGAAGTCCTGAAGCAAAGATTTCTTGCTCTGTTTTGTACAGCATCATTTATGCTTGCAGTGCTCCTAAAAAAGAATAATAGTGGCTCATTTTCAAACCTCAGTGCACCTCCTACTGTGTGCTCACAACATCACATGTACACTCTCATGGTATTGCATGCATGTAAGCTGGACTTTCATAAAGTTTGCATGCATGGGATTGAAAGTCTAGGCCAGTATGTTTATTCCCACCCTTGGAGATACCTTGTTGCTATATGAAATGTCTTTATTGGAAGACTAATGGGCAATTTTATCCTCAAAAAACAGAAGTTGATTTACTAGAAGAATAAATATAGTACGATTTAAAAAGAGTGTGCAAACAAGGAATATACCATTATGTATTTGCATTCAGATGATACTTGTTATTTGGAAGTGCTATGATTCAGATATCTGGATTTGGCGATTCTATTACTCATTTATTTGGAACTATCGAGCTTTTGAAAAAAAAAATTTATGCATAAAGGAGTGAGGTTATCAGTAGTACCACAACAGCAGAGAGAGGACAACCAAGATTTCTTTAAATTGTGTATGAATCAGTTGCACCAGAAAAAACATTGGTAGTCTTGGGTAGGCAGGAAGTGAGAGTGGTCAGAAGATGGCCATGAGTATCACAAGAACAGGCAAAAGTGAGAGAACAAGATTTTTTCAGATGGGATGATCTAAGCATAATGGAGCTAGACAAGGTACAATGAGGTGGGAAGTTTTTTTAGTTGTTTTCAAAAGGTGTTGTGGAAACTGAATTTCAAACAGTGAGATTACACCGAGCTTTTTCTTTTCTTCCAGCACTGAGAACAGCAAACTGCTTCATCAGGTCCTCCAAAACGTGAGGAATGACTTGAGTAGAAGCACAGCTACTGATTGCAGGAGAGCTTTCCTGAGACTTGGAAATCTTCCTCCAACTCCAAACACTACCCCTTAACCCTATTTTGGCACATGATCTCCTGCAACCAAACATTTTCCAGCTGCTATTCATAAACATTCATTTCACTGAATGAGGAGGATATTCATTCTATTTTGCCAATTTATATATTTCATTTCAGTTTATACTGACAACAAAAAAGTGCTGATCCAAGCTCTGGGCACTTAACACTTTAAAATAGTTACTTATAGCAAACAAGCAGGCTACACCAGTTGCTCCAATACCCCCAATCAACGCACAAGTAAGAATCAAAACCCCTTCAACCACATATCTACCAGAATCCCCTCATACTACTGAACCTTACAAACCTCTCAGATCCTGACCAGCTAGTCAGTAAAGACAGACTTTGCAGCATGTTCTAAAGGTTGTTAGCCTGAGTGTGTTATGAACCAAGGAAATTCCAAAACGTACAAGTCCCTAATGGAGAACTCCCTATCAGTTCCCCCTTTTTCATACCAATGAGGTTCCAATGTCAGCACCCTAACAAACACACCCGTGGCAGCAACTAGGTCACAGGCCTCTTAAGGCTTTAGAGATTAAAACCAACACTTTAAAATCAACCTGGACACTCACAGGTAGCCAGTGCAATTCAAGAAGCACACATGTCATGAAAAGAAACATGGCTTAACATACTGAATTCTGCATTAACTTTAGTTTTTGGCTAGGTTAGAGGTAGTTGATTCACCCAGAAGATACATAATGCGTGGGCACACTCGTTCACATACCTCTCGCCCAGGCAGAATGCTCTCATGCTGCAAGCCGCATTTAGTTAAGTGAATTTTGAGACTAGTGTATTTTGTAATGAAAATTACTATATATACTTCTACACAGCAAGATGAACTTCCACCACTCAGGTGTTACAGTGATGGGGGCCACAAGTACTTAGGTCCTGTTCCATAATTTTAAATTAACATTTGTACTACAACAATGTTAGGTGTTATTTATCCATGGTAATTAAATCTAGAGAATGACTGCAGTATAAGACACATGGCCAAGCTAATGATTCACAACTGACATGTCAAGATTGCCAAAATCATTCCCCAGGGAAGCTAGATAATATTGTGCCGTACTGATTTTATTTTCTCTTCCTACATACTTTAAGTGCTAAGCCCCCCTGCCTTTTAGAGCACCAGACTTTCGGCCTCCACTAATGTGGATGCAATTTTGCACCCACAATTAAAAGTAAGGGGCAATTAGTTGCACCTGTAATTATGTCCATTCAGCAGTCTCACTATCTGATTTGGAAGTACAGTCACGTAATTAGACAGTTAAGGGTGCAGCTATTTATACCGGTAACTTTGCCATTGCATTTAATTGCAGCCATAAAATTGCACCCCCATTATAACAGACAATTTTTGAAAGTTTGGGGTTAACTAGCACTCTGGATTAATGCTTGACTGTATAAACATTTCTAACTATTCATTTAACAGATAATAAGTAAAATAGAAAGTTGTTACAGAATAATAGTCACCTATTATGACATAAATGTTGTAGGGACAACTGCGGTGATACTAATGCTTACACTCAAAGTAGATCCACTCTGATCAAATGATGATGTTCCAATAACTATTTCTACTTTACCAGATGACTGAATATTTTAATCTTTATCTTATGTGAGAGATCTGGTATTTGACTGACTGTAGTTTGATTTTTTAAAGTTTATTAATTTAATTACTAAATGGCAAACTACTGATCATCCAGAAGTTTAATTTACCATGCATAAATTTCATTATCAGTTTAAACATACTGTGCCTCCTGCAATAATAATAATATCCTAACCTAAAGTCTCTTGTTTTACTATCATACCAGCAGGGAATAGTTATTTCTGATGAGATCTGAGGGAGTTAATATAGGTTTCAGATTTTCAATTCTGCTGCAGAATGGTTGCATAATAAAGTCTGAGTGCTTTCAAGGTTTATCACTATTGGATTTTGAATGTGTGTCGCACATTGTACTGATGTTAGGACAGAACCACCTAGCTTCATCTCATAGACCTATAATCTAATGTCTGAACTTCTCATTAGACATTGGGTATAATTTACTAAGTGATTTAGGAACCCGAGTCCCATTGGTTTTCAATGGAATTTATGCCCCTAAATTATTTGGGCCATAATTCTCGAAGGTAATTAGATGCCTAGCTCCCTCTGATATCAATGGTAGTTTGAGGATCTAGGCTTTGGATACTTTTGAAATTAAATTTGGGCTCCAAAGTCACTTATGTGCTTTTGAAAATTTTGCCCATTATCTAATTGTGATGGGGGTCATTCATGAACTAAGCAATAGATTTAGGGCTTGTCTACACAAGGATTTTTAAACCAGATTAAACTGAGTTAATCTGGTTTGAAAACTCTTGCGTACACATGCAAGGTGACCGGACAGCAAGTGTGAAAAATCAGGACAGAGGGTGGGGGGGTAATAGGCTTCTATATAAGAAAAAGCCTCAAATATTGGGACTGTCCCTATAAAATCAGGACAACTGGTCACCCTATACACATGACACAACCCATCGCTGAGCACTAACTCTGCATTTATCAGGAATGCTGGAGTCCTCTTGCTCAGGTGTTGCTTCAAACTGAATTAGTTTGGTCTTTTGTTTGTGTGCATGCAGTTGCTGTGTATCACTCTTTGCATGCTTCCAACATCTGTCCCACAGTGCTTTGCATCTTGATTGTTACTGAGCTGGCCATTTACTTGTGTGCCTTCCCTGCCCTGGTGTGAAGTTTCCAGGATGACCCTTGCCCCCTTTAAAAAGCAGTGCAGAGTCAGATTTTAGTCCATTTGCTCCTGGCTCTTAGTGTAACATTATCCAGATAATACAACTATGAGAGCACTCCAGAACTCCCAAAACATGCCCCATGCAGCTGCTTGGACCCATGCGAATACCCTGGCTATCACCATCTGGGCAAAAGCAGTTCAGGAAGTTTTTGTGGCCAACTACAGAAATAAGGATTTTTGTGGACATTGCAAAGCAGATATGTGCTAAGACTGAGGTCTGGGATGCTAACCAGTGCTGAACAACGAGCAAGCAGCTTAGGTGAATTCACACTTGCAACCACAGTGGCACAGAGCATTGCTGGGTCCATGCTGGCCAACAGCAATTCAAAAATGGTGCAAACCAGCCCACAAAGGAAGTATGGGGAGGAGACAATGGAAACATTGTTTTTTTAATAGGAACTTTCCTGGCTTCCCACAATTTACAGTGAAAACAATCCCAGGATGCATGCTGCTCAGCAGCATAGAAAAGGACCATGGGACACTCTCAGAGAATGCTACACCCTCAGTTCGCAGCAAACTGGTTCCGTGTGTTCACAAGAGGCAAATTGAAAACGGAAAAGGTATTGCGTGCATGCTATTGGTGTAACTCATATACGGAGAGTTACCTCACGTGCATCAAAAAGCTTTGGATTAAATCCCCCTTAAAAGACGTTCTTAAAAGCTTTTAATGAGCATGGTTTGCAGACTATAAAAATCACTCACTCTTAACTTCTGTTTTTCAAAATAATAAAAGAAGTAGTCAAGTATAATAAATTCAAAGGACATTGTATTTGGTATAAAACTGGTACTGTATAAAGTTAAGCAGGAGTAGCAGCAGTATTAAGGAGGTTTAAAAAAAGATGTAATTAAAACACTGCATTTGAATCATTGCCAAGAAATATTAGATCTACAGAGAGGTATACCACTAGATGTCACTCTCTAACTGCAATGAAGTACCCACATCCCCAGTCTTTTCTGGATATAAATTTACACTCACCACTGGTTCAAAGGTAGAACAGGTTGATTTGCAGCCCTCATTCAGAGCTTGCGTAACTCTGTTTTTTATATAAATTACATATCAACAAAATGGCATTTGTTTATGGTGGCAGCATTTTTCTTAAATTTTAAAAGGTCACTATAAAGTGAGATTTAGGCATAAAAATGTAGGCTTTGTATAATCAAAAATTCCCCAAGTCTATGGCACCATCTGGATCAGTTGTGTTCCTGTGAGCCCTTTGTCAGTAGAAACAGGATGGCCTAGCGCAGAATGAACTGGACTGAGTGAGAGAAGACCTGGGTCTTATTCCCAGCTCTTCCAATGACCTGCTATGTGACCTTGGGCAAATCACTTCACCTCTTTGTTGATCTATTTCCATTTCTACCCTTGTCTGTTTAAGCTGTGAGTAGTTCAGGGCAGGGCCTGTGGCTTACTAGGGCCTGGTCTACACTACGCATTTAAACCGATTTTAGCAGCGTTAAACCAATTTAACGCTGTACCCGTCCACACTATGAGGCCCTTTATATCGATATAAAGGGCTCTTTAAATCGGTTTCCATACTCATCCCCGACGAGAGGAATAGCCCTAAAATCGGTATTACCATATCAGATTAGGGTTAGTGTGGCCGCAAATTGACGGTATTGGCCTCCGAGCGGTATCCCACAGTGCACCACTGTGACCACTCTGGACAGCAATCTGATCTCGGATGCAGTGGCCAGGTAAACAGGAAAAGCTCTGCAAAATTTTGATTTTCATTTCCTGTTTGCCCAGCATGGAGCTCTGATCAGCACAGGTGGCAATGCAGTCCCAAATCCAAAAAGAGCTCCAGCATGGACCGTACAGGAGTTACTGAATCTGATCGCTGTATGGGGAGACAAATCTGTTCTATCAGAGCTCCGTTACAGAAGACAAAATGCCAAAGCGTTTGAAAAAAATCTACAGGCTACACAGTGCTGTGTGACAAGCATAACGGGAAGCCAGAGACTCAAATGGACGCTCATGGAGGGAGGGAGGGGGCACTGAAGGACTCCAGCTATCCTACAGTCCCCAGCAGTCTCCGAAAAGTATTTGCATTCTTGGCTGAGCGCCCAATGCCTGTAGGTTCAAACACATTGTCCCGCGTGGTTCAGGGAATAGCTCGTCAATTTACTCCCCCCCACGTGAAAGAAAAGGGAAAGAAATCATTTCCTGACTTCTTTCAATGTCACCCTATGTCTACTGAATGCTGCTGGTAGACGTGATGCTGCAGCAGTGAAGAGAAGTATCCGCTCCTCTCCCCTCCCCGGTGGCAGACGGTGCAGTAGGACTGGTAACCGTCCTTCTTATCAACCCGTGAGTGCTCCTGGCTGGCTTCAGGTGAGGCTGGCCGGGGGTGCGTGGGTGAAAATAGGAATGACTCCCAGTCATTCCCAGTAGATGGTACAGAACGGCTGGTAACCGTCTTCATCATAGCAACTGGGGCCTGAGCTTCAATCAGCCCCCTCCTTTTCATGTGAAAAGAAAAGATTCTGTACTGCCTGGACTATCATAGCAGTGGGATGCTGGGCTCCTCTCTCCCACACTGCTTAATGTCCTGCCTGGACTATCATAGCACCGCGAGGCTGCCTCCCCCTCATTTTATGTCACTAAAATCTCAGTGTTTCTTATTCCTGCATTCTTTATTACTTCATGACACAAATGGAGGGGGACACTGACACAGCAGTCCAGGAAGGTTGGGGGAGGAGGGAAGCAATGGGTGGGGTTGTTGCAGGGGCACCCCCCATGAATGGCATGTAGCTCATCATTTCTGCAGGATCTGACACAGAGCAGCTGTACTCTCTGATACACTGGTTTTCTAGTACATTTGCCCCATATTCTAGGCAGGACTGACTATTTTTAGAAACCATAAAGGAGGGATTGACTCGGGGAGTCATTCCCAGTTTTGCTTTCGTGCCCCCGGCCGATCTCAGCCAGGGGCACCCATGATAGCACCAGACAGCACAGAAAGACAGATAACCGTCATCTCATTGCCAAATTACACTGGCAGCAGACGGTACAGAACGATTGGTAACCATCTCTGCTATCATGCAAAAGCAAATGAATGCTGCTGTGTAGTGCTGGAGTATCGTCTCTGTCCGCAGCATCCAGTACACATACAGTGACTGTAAAAAAAATAAATAAATAAAGCTGAACGGGATCCATGGTTGCCGTGCTATGGCGTCTGCCAGGGCAATCCAGGGAAAAGGGCGCAAAATGATTGTCTGCCGTTGCTTTCCCAGAGGAAGGAATGACTGATGACATTTACCCAGAACCACCTGCGACAGTGATTTTTGCCACATCAGCCACTGGGCTCTCAACCCAGAATTCTAAGGGGTGGAGGAGACTGTGGGAATTATGTGATAGCTATGGAATAGCTACCCACAGTGCAACACTCCAGAAATCAACGCTAGCCTCAGACCATGGACGCACACCGCCAAATTAATGTGCTTAGTATGGCCACGTGCACTCGACTTTATACAATCTGTTTTATAAAACCGATTTATGTAAAATTGGAATAATCCCATAGTGTAGATGTACCCTAGGTATGCTTGTTCAGGTATTACAGTAGTGCAGAGAGACAAATCTGTATGGCAAAGGATCTGTAGAACAGCCACCTCTAACCAGCTGAAAATTTCCCTAGTGTTGGGAAGCTCTCAGATTTGGTTTGATCAGTTTCTTTATACATACAAGCACAACTGGAGGAGTATTTTGAAAGTATTGGAAAACAAATTCCAGAACTAGGGCTGTCAAGCAATTAAAAAAATTAATCACATGATTGAAAAAATTGTGATTAATCACACTGTTAAATACATACAATAGTTTTGGATGTTTTATGCATTTTCAAATATATTGTATTCTGTGTTATAATTGAAATCAAAGTGTACAGTGCTCACTTTTTGATTACAAATATTTGCACTGTAAAAGCAAAATAGTATTTCAGTTCACCTAATACAAGTACTGTAAGTGCAATCTCTTTATCATGAAAGTTGAACTTACAAATGTAGAATTATGTTCAAAAAATATCTGCATTCAAAATAAAACAATGTACAACTTTAGAGCCTACAAGTACACTCAGTCCTACTTCTTGTTCAGCCAATCGCTCAGACAAAAAGTTGTTTGTTTTCATTTGCAAGAAATAATGCTGCCCACTTCTTGTTCACAATGTCACCAGAAAGTGAGAACAGGCATTGGCATGGGACTTTTGCAGCCAGCATTGTGAGGTATTTATGTGCCAGATATGCTAAACATTTGTATGCCCCTTCATGCTTCGGCCACCATTCCAGAGGACATGCTTCCATGCTGATGACACTTGTTGAAAAACAAAAACAAACAATGCATTAATTAAATTTGTGACGGAACTTCTTGGAGGAGAATTATAGGTCTCTGGCTCTGTTTTATTTGCATTCTGCCATATATTTCATGTTATATCAGTCTCGGATGATGACTCAGCACATGTTCATTTTAAGAACACTTTCGCTGTACATTTCACAAAATGGGAAGAAGGTACCAATGTGAAATTTCTAAAGATAGCTACAGCACTCGACCCAACGTTTAAGAAACTGAAGCACCTTCCAAAAATTGAGAGGGACAATGTATGGTGCATGCTTTCAAAAGTCTTAAAAGAGCAACACTCCAATGCAGAAACTATAGAACCTGAACCTCCAAAAAAGAAAATCAACCTTCTGCTGGTGGCATCTGATTCAGAGGATTAAAATGAACATGCCTCAGTCTGCACTGCTTTGGATTGTTATTGAAGAGAACCTGTCACCAGCATGGGCACGTCATCTGGAATGGTAGCCTAATCATGAAGGGACATATGAATCTTTAGAGCATCTGGTATGTAAATATCTTGGGACACTGGCTACAACAGTGCAATGCGAACACCTGTTCTCACTTTCTGGTGACGTAAATAAGAAGAGGGCAGCATTATCTCCCATAAATGCAAACAAACTTGTTCGTCTTAGTGATTGGCTGAACACGAAGTCGGGCTGAGAGGACCTGTAGGCTCTAAAGTTTTGCACTGCTTTGTTTTTTGAGTGCAGTTATGTAACAAAAAAAACCCCACAACACAAAACCCCACAACATTTGTAAATTGCACTTCCATGATAAAGAGATTGCACTACAGTACTTGTATTAGCGGAACTTAAAAATACTATTTCTTTTGTTTATCTTTTTACGGTGCAAATATTTGTAATAAAAAATATAAAGTGACTAGTTTACACTTTGTATTCTGTGTTGTAATAGAAATCAATATATTTGAAAATGGAGAAAAACATCCAAGATATTTAATACATTTCAGTTGATATTTTATTAACAGTGTGATTAAAACTGCAATTAATTGCGATTAATTTTTTTGTTAATCACATGAGTCACCTGCAATTAATCCACAACCGTACCCAAAACCCTTTGGCCTTCTTTAAACAAAATAGTTGAAACATATGGGCCAGCTCATCCCTGGTCTTACTGCACTAAAGTCAATGAGGAAGGCATGGACTTGTTTAACCAAAGCTTTTATTGCTTTTGTGCTGTAGACACACTACATGTGTAGGACAGACTTATAAGGGTATGTCAACTTGTATTTCACACTATACATTTGCTTTTACACATATTTGGTTTCAGATAATTCATTCTAAAGCTCTCGTATTATTGATTCTAGTAGCCACTACAGGATTAGTAACAGTTTTGCATATTGTAAAGTCATTAGCACCCATGTACAGGTTTGTAATTTCAGAAAAATGAAGGAAATCAATTAACATATAACAGAATGAATAACGGCTTTACAATAGAGCTTAAGGAATACTGCGTATTTCCAAGGAGAGATTTGAGCTTGGGTGACAACCTGTTGCTATTTTATTCATCCATTAAAAAAGAAAAACAGTCCAAAATTCATACAGTGACTATTGTTACATGGACTAGAGCAAAAGCTCTGAAGAATTAAAAAAATCCCAACTGCTCCAGCATACTCAGTTATTTTAATCTGACAACTAGTAAATGAAGTGTATCTCCATTTCCTGAATGGGGTCAGAAGGGAAGAGGTTATATGATTTGCAGAAAAGTAACTGACACAAGTGATATACTGTATAACTTGCTTTCCAGAAACACACATGTAATATAAAGTAAGAAAATTATCTGTAATTGAAAATCATTATGTATCAATTCTAGATATACTAGAAAGTATAAACAGACTAGAGGGCTAGATTGTCAATTGGTGTAACTCCATTTATTTTAAAATGCACCTGGAAAATTTATTTTAATCTAACTTAGTTCCCATCTCCACATATTTGTAATACATAGTTGGTGAGTTTCTCCTTTCTTCCCTGTTGTTGCCTATTCTCTTTTTATATATGAAAGATTGTAAAAATAATAGGGAAAAACAAAATTAATAGTGGGAAAGAGAAGCAGAAGAATCCAAAGAGTAAAAATCCTGTTTTAGGTAAAAATGTTATTCCATAGAGAGATATGCACTGTAGAGCAAATGCACAGATTACCATAGATCAGGGATCGGCAACCTTTGGCACGTGGCCTGGCAGGGTAAGCCGTCTGGCAGGCTGGGCCGGTTTGTTTACCTACCGCGTCAGCAGGTTTAGCTGATTGTGGCTGCTCCCACTGGCTGTGGTTTGCCGCTCTGAGCCAATGGGGGTGGAGGCAAGCAGCACGGGTCGAGGGATGTGCTGGCTACCGCTTCCCGCCACCCCCATTGGCCTGGCAGGCCATGTGCCAAAGGTTGCCAATCTCTGCCACTGATATCAGATTCATAGTGCTTCACTGAAAAGCAAACCAAAAGACAGAGGTTAGGGTAAAGTTTAGTATAAAACATCAGTGGCACAGTATTATTACCATTCTGCTTGGGTCTACTTTGTGCAAGCAACTTAGCTCAAGTCTGTAAATTCCATGCCCTCTCCCCATATCATGTTGCTCATCAAATCCCAGACAAGGTCTTGGATGGGAGTGAATTGTACAGAATTTGCAAGTCATAAGAATTGTAATTTTATCTCATTAAATTAACTTATTGTAATGGTAAGAAGTGTCTCATGCAGAAAGCCAGGCCCAACCTAGTGAATATTTATAAAATGTACAGTAGTTTGGAAGAATTGCAAAAAAGTTTGGAATTGTATTCAGGTAATATGCAAGAGATGGTCATTATTCAGATCTCAGTATACAATTCTAGAGTTCCAACCAATCCCCTTGCTTTTCACAATCCCTCCCCCTAACAGGACTCACATGACCACCACACTGCTTACAACAGCTATATCATTCCTGAGGTTATCTTTTTGGTGGAAGTATGATAGCTTCCCAAATGGGTTACTAGGCTTTCTGGGATGACCATACATCTCTCTGCTTTATTTGTGGTTGGAGACCTTCACCCACCTACTCCCATGTTGGGGTGCTAATCCACCTTCCCAAGTCTACACTTTTACAGCAATAACCTTACTCCCACCCAGGCCCACATCTTCCCCATGTCTTTCCTGACACCAGAGTTACAGCTTCCTCTGCTCTTTCCACCAAGTTGTATATCCCCAGACATGAACTGCCAGTCAGGCCTGTACCCCTACCACATTCACTCTTCTTTGCTGTCTGACACTCACCCATCCAGTAGGCCCCTTCCCCATTACACCTTTCAATACTTTCTGCAGAAAGGATCTATGGTCCTTCAGCCCTTTTCCTTTTAGGGCTCTCCAGGTAAGATTACAGAGTTATTCTCCCACCAGGAGTTTTGGAGAGAAGAGAGGGATGGGAATGTGTGATTGCCAGGGCCTCTGATCTGCCCCATTTTCAGGATATTGAGCCACCTATCACAGAGAGTGTGGTAGATTCTTCTCCCTTCTGCAGCCACTGACAATTCTAAAGACCCAGCAGCCATTGCTTTATTGACTAGAAAACAGTAGCTTTCCTTCCATTCTGCTAGGCCCTAGTGACCTTCAGAACTGGCAATGTCTTCAGTAGGGAGTGGATCTGCTGCGTCCTGCTGCAGGGTGTGTGTCATGTGCGAATTGGGATGGGTCTGACCCAGAACAAGTCACCACAATAGTTTTAGATATAACCTGGATTATGCACCAATTAGATTGGTTTAGATCTGAGTTCCAAAATTCAGAAGGCACAAGAGGTGGTGGGGTAAGAATGGAAAGGTACATGATTGGGGTACTGGTATGGACCCACTTCTTTATTTATGTTTGCTGGTGGTTTAAGCCAGCACTTGTTTTTTTTACTGATTTGGCTTGATGTCCTTTTTCTTGGTTAACTATGGTTTGCGATAAGCTTTCAACTGCTATCATTCTTATTAAAAGAACTTCTCAATGGAAAAATGTATATTTTGAAAAAAGAGATTGAAATTTCCACAGGAAAATTTCAATGTTGCTTAACTGATTTTCCATCAGGAAAAACAAAACTGAGTGTTTTGTTTTGGGTTGAGTCAACCCGAACCAAAACATATCAAATTGAACAACAGTTTGTCAAAGCAAAATCAAAGAGTTTCCTTTTCGCATCTGTTCAGCTTTAAAACTTTGTTTGCTTGCAGTGCCTCAGGGCCTCAGTATAGTTCAGTTGCTTAATGCCCACATTTTCCTCTATGGAGCTAGCTCTTTGCCTGGATGAAATATCCTACAATGCCTTGCAGTCTGGTTGAATGGCTTCAGTGCATCAAGGGAGTCTCCTGATGTAGTCAAACTCTGGTCAATAGAAGAAAATGAAGGCATGAGGTACCAAAATTACAACTCCCACAAGAACCAACTTGAAATCAAACTTTTTTTTTTTTGTCAAAAACCAACCACCACACCATTCTGGAATGCTCCATTCCATGAAAAGTTGAAATATCAAAAAAAATTATAATTTGTAATAAATTTCAAAATATCAGACTTTGCTTCAGGATAGAAATTCTAATTTGACCAGTTCTGTACATAATTTTCTCTCCCGTTTCTTTTATGATCTTTGCTAGGAGTACTTCCTGTCGTGTTTTGGCCTTTCTGACTTTGCTTCTACTCATTACTACAGTCCCCTCCATTAAGCTGAGCAATTTCTATTTTTTTCGGTTGTGATATTTGCAGTTGTCATGTTGTGGGGATTGGTTGTGTGTTCTATCTGCACATGTGGAGCTTTCTGGCTGCCTTATATCTATTTCCCCCTCAATAAAACTCAACTTCACACAGTTTCCCCAGAAACATGCAGACACTTCGTCTGTTCAAAGGAACCTAAGAATTACACTCAGTTTTCATTGAGGCCTTGTCTGCACTATATATATATATTTTTTTTTAATAAAAAATTTCCCATTGTTGCTAACACTGGTACAGCTCCATTGTTGGCAGTGATGTTGGGAGCTCTAGCATAGGCAAGATGTGGAAACTTTGCACCACTGAAAACTTCTCAGAGCAAGTCTAATTGACCACATCAAAAACATCACTCAGTGTTTTGTCTACATTTGGGCTCCCAACATTACTGCAATGGGTTGAGATGCACCACTTTGATTAATGATAGGAATGTCTCAGACAGGATTTTATATTACTTCCTTATACAAAAAACAAAACCCACACACGAGTCGGCTGTCCTCTAGCCGCCCTATTGTAGCATGTTAGTAGATCTGTCAAGTCACGTCTCCCAGTCTGACCCTCTGCCTCCCTCAATCTGTCTGACCCCCATGCTCACTACCTTTCATCCAGGCTGGAACAGAAGACACCTGGCATGGGTGAGCTGCATAGCATGCAAGAGTTGCACGCCAAACAGCATTCTCCCTCTTATCACCACCACCTGCAATGGACACATGCTTGTTCTACTCTATTGCATTCAATATCCTCCATGCCCAGTGAAAGTGTCAGCAATGGACTGAGGGAGCAAAGTTTGCTGAAGACCCAAGTCCAGAAAAGTATTTAAGCACATGCTTAAGATTAAAATCAATAGCTCTTAAGTACTTACTTTAAGCAGATGCTTAAGTGCTTTGCTAAATAGGGATGCTTTGCTGAATCAGGGCTTTAGTTCCTACAAAGAGTTACAGTTGAGAGGTACAGTCTCTCCCAGAGAGCTACTGAATTCTCCTCACAGGATCATGGGTCTAAAATATGGAACCAAATTTTTTCCCCCTGAAATTATGTTATCCTGCATATGCTTCCAAATATAATTCTGCAGAGAAACCAATGTGTAAGACCAACAGCTGATATCTAATAATAAATATTGTTCCTAAAATCTAAATTTATAGGGACTGTTAAAAAAAGTCTTTTGGTCCTGTTAACCAGCAAACTAAAATGCAAAAACAAAGGCAGTTCCTAAATGTATGTATGTACGTACACTTATAAAATATCTGACCATTTTTCCAAAATAACTGACTGACTTAAAGGAATGGTTGGAGGCAGGGAGTGCCCCCTTCTAAACATTGAGAGCATTTTTGGAAGTTGTGTTGCTATTACCAAACCAGCCATACACTAAATTATAAATAGTATTTAAATTAAGTAGTCCACATCTGTTTTTTCTTCCTTCTGTTGTCTTTTCTATTCTCCACATTTTCTATGTACACGTTTCCCTTATTTTGAGTGGCTATGTTTTCCCACACACTAATTTTTATAAATGCAGTATTGCCAGCCCCATGCATTCAGAAATCATGAGTCAGCCCACCTCCCCCCACCCCAATAATGAGATTGGCTTAAAAATCATAACATTAGAATATACATTTTGGATTTTTTTCTTGCCTTCTGAGTTTTGAGTCTTTAGGACTCATTTTTTGAATATTTCTTTACACCCATGAGGGCTAGTACCTTATTTTTCATGAAAGATTAAATACTCATGTGATCACATGATTCCAGGAACTGGAGCTTTAATGAGAACATCAAACCTCATGAGACTAATAATAAAAAAATCACGAGTGAATATTATTTTTCCTCTAAACTCTTCTATAGGATGTTTCTCTTTTCTAATTTGGTCCATCTTTCCCCTCTGCCACTTTTTTCAGTTCCACTCCCATACATGCATGGATAGCAGGAATATGGGAAAGAGCGTACAAAGGAATGGGCAGAGAGGAATTATTTACAGATTTCTGATGCCACTTACTGTCATTCAGGAAAATAAAAATGTACTGCTTCAAATTACAGGAGAGCTCTCAATAGTCAAAAACAAACTGACCTGCGAGTTCTGCACACACAAAATGCTGCATCTTAGGTTTAATTTAATGCATTTTTAGTTTCTAAGGGAATGGAACATACACTGATTAAAAGCACATGTTGCTAATTTGATATTCTGGAAAAATCCTAAGTGGTTTACTGTCACACAGTCTAATTTAATTTGCACTAATAGTACAGATTGCCAAAAACACTGCTGGTAGTGTGAGGTTTGGTGACTGTGCTACTTCAGGGAGAAGAGTGGAGTTATAGCAACATTGTAACATTATATTGATTGTTTATAATTGCAACCTATGGAATCTAAGCACCTTAGACCTTGGGCTTTTGCTGTATGATACAGTGGACACACAAATAGTTCATTATAATCCTAAATATATTGGATACAGTCGTGTTCCTTACCCTTAAAATGGGGAACAGTATGGAACTGGTAAAAACCTCTAAAACCCAAAAGTGTCCACTATACAACACCACTGAACATTTTTTCCCCAATCACATTCAAACAACTGTATGAACTGGGCAATGAAAGTAGAGATGTCAATAAGAATTCATAATAGGATGAAAGCACATAACTGTCTTACCACGATAAGTAATAGACTAAATTTTGTGGTGATGTATGCAGTGCTGTAAACTACATTTAGGGGGCAAATTGGTCAGAAAACAAATCTATGTGCCAACAGTCTATCTTTTGTTACAAATGTGCACAAGTTTAACTAAATTAGTTGCAAGTTGATCTTGTTAAATTGGTGCAATCCATACAGCTACGTTTGAACTGGTTTAACTCTTGCTTAAATCTTTTTAGCGTCATTTGGCACTTTATTGATGCTAGCTAAACAGATTTAAGTAAGAGTTAAATGAATATCTACAACAGGGGATTGCACCCACTTAAGTAGTTAAATAGATCCAACTTTTCTAATATAGATAAGACCTAAGATACAGAGAAGTCCAATAGCTGTATAAAAGGAAAGTAACGCCACTTAGCTACTCCTGGATCTGAAGTATACCTGGAAAAAGCGGTATAGCTGGCTTAAAAAGTAAAGCAAGCTGGTATCAAGAGAGTGTAATAGAATCATAGAATTGAAGGCTGGAAGGACTTTGAGTGCTGGGGCCTGAGCCGCCCCTGCACTCAAGCACATGCTGGGGGCAGCACGCCGCGGGGGGCGCTCTGCTGGCGCCACGGGCGGCAGGCAGGCTGCCCTCGGCGGCTTGCCTGCAGAGGGTCCGCTGGTCCTGCGGCTTTGGCGGACCTCCCTCAGGCGTGCCTGCGGAGGGTCCACCAGAGCCACGGGACCAGCGGATCCTCTGCAGGCATACTGCCAGAGGCAGCCTGCCTGCTGTGCTTGGGGTGGCAAAATCCCTAGGGCCGCCCCTGCTTGAGTGGTCATGTAGTCCAGTTCCCTGCACTCATGGGAGGACGAAGTATTATCTAGACCATCCCTGACAGACGTTTGTCTAACCTGTTCTTAAAAATCTCTAATGACAGAGATTCCACAGCTTCTCTAGGTACTTTATTCCTAGTGCTTAACTACTCTGACAGTTAGGAAGTTTTTTCTAATGTCCAACCTAAACCACTCTTGCTGTAATTTAAGCCCATTGCTTTTTGTCCTATCCTCAGGAGGTTAAGGAGAATAATTTTTCTCCCTCGTTTTTGTAACAACCTTTTATGTACTTGAAAACTTATGTCCCCTCTCAATCTTCTATTCTCCAGACTAAAAAACTAACTTGCGTGTAAATATATTAAAACTGATTATAGGTGCCCAAGATTTTTACATGTTGCAATACCCATGAAAGAGTGGCATTAACAGGAGTGATAGTGAACTGATTTGACTGTAACTCAGCAAGATTGTGCCTATCTAAAGACTCAGTGCACTAGCTAAGTGTTGTGGGTGATGTCAGTGATCAACATTGTTTGTACATCATGTCAGTTTTTTTGGTAACTAAGTCAATTTCCTGCAGATTGTCTCTGGTGTGGCATTTGGGTAGCAGAAGGACTGTGCCAAGAAGAAAAAGTATGCTGTGAATGTAACTGGATTTGAAAGACAAAGATTGAGGAAGGGCAATTATTGAATCACTGAAGATCTTTTGACTGGGACTATGTTAGACAGTATCCTAGTTCATCTACATTTATGTATGGTCTTAAATATTCCAATGTTATCAAACAGGGGTTGTAAGTAGTCATTATGATATTTTCTACTATAGCAAAGACTCATGGTCCTGGTTGTCCAAATGGCCTGCTAAAGTTATTGTTATTTTTAAACACCAGTGCTAACTGTTCAATCATTCGCAAGAACAAGAGTGGGCAATGAAAGACAAATGTATCTAATATTCAGCAACTAATGTCATTGGTCATGTATTCTGATCTAAGAACTTTTAGGTCCTCTTCTGAGCACTTTATCTGATCTAATTGTGGTTAAAAAATTTATCACCATGGTAAATATCCAAAAACTTAGAGCAATTTTCCACTAGCCTGAAAGTGTCTGTAAGAAGCAAAGTCTCCCCCCTCCATACAGATCTATTCAAGATAAAAGTTTAAATTAAAATCGAAGACACAGAAAAAGTTTGCTTCTCTTTGTGACTTTCGCATCCTCTTAAAAAAAAAAGAAAAAAAAAGAAAAACTCAATGACCATGGTCCCCCATGACAGCTAGATTCCACTGGAATTATCTATATAGGTAGGTATGTGAAGTGCAGGAGACAGTACTCTCACAGGAGACAGAACTACATCAGTTCTCAACTAGTAGATCACAACTCAAAAGTGTGTCGCTCTGCACATTCCAGGGTGAGGAGCAGCCCATTGTCAGTTTTGGGGAAGCTGCCATAAGTTACAGCAGCCCATGGAACTTCTTCCGTTGGAGAGGTGGGACAGAAGGGGGGAAAGGAGGAGCACTTCTGGAGTAACTCAGAATCTAGGAGGCCACCTTTGCTCAATTCTTCTCCCTGGACTGTACCTTCTGCATGACACAACACAGACAGTCCACTGTCACCACAGCTTCTTAATACTCCATATGCCAAAGTCAGACTGAACCTAGCTTTTTACCCCTTAAGTAAGTCTCAGTTATTCTTTTTTCAGAAAAAACCACCATGGCACTCCCTATTTAAATCAGCATCAGAACTTTTGACAATTATTACTGAATTGGCAATATGTAGCATCTTCATCTAGACCTGTGAAATTGAAATTTGAGGAGCACTATTAATCACTGCAGAGGATTTTACCCAAACGTATCTGAAAATGAAGTTACACAGTAAATTGCTAAACTAATTGCTGCTCCTACAGTAGAACATTTAATACTGCTTGCTACTAACATATTTAGGTCTAGATTGTTTCATGATCTGCCCTAAGTAAGGGACAGTGCATGGCTGCATGAACAGATCAGGACAGCAATTGCCACTCAGTCCAAATTGCTTTAGAAGTAATACATATTGACAGCACATCATAGCATGTGAGCAAATATACATGAAAAAGGATACTGATAAATTTATCTATGACATTAGTTTATATTTTCCTCATATCATAACAAAAAGAGACAGGAGACCTGTTATCTAATATTAAAAATAGCAGCAATTCACTGGAAGTTAGGACCTCTGGGTTTTATACCCAACTATGCTAGTGGTTTACTGTGTGGCTTGGGTGTATCACTTAATCTGTTTGTGCCTGAGTTTGTCCATATAAGACATGTATGACACCACCTGACTAACCTATATGCAAGTTCTATTAATATTGGCAGAATGTTTAGATGAAAGGTGCTTTTAGCAGTGCAAAATATTGTAGCATTAAATCCACCCCTCTGCTAAAGCAGGATGTATTAAAATACAAATTCACCACTTCTTTAGAGTAGCACTTAGAGACCCTAAGTACCATTGTGCTAGGCACTGTATAAACATAACTGCACCCAGAAATGCTTGCCATTATTGGTGGCACAGGTAGCCTGACACTTTCTATTGTGAGACACCATTTTCAATGACTTATTTTCATAAACTTTAATCACTGGGGGATGAAATTTCCCACAGTAGGTGTCTGTCTCAGGCTGATTGTTTGGGAAGGTTTCAGACATTTGAGACTGAGATTAAGGGGAAATACGTTGTTTTGCCCATGTTAAAAGCATTCTTGCTCAGTGCTTTGAAGCATGGGCATGAAATTTGGCATTAGGACAATCCTTGGGTCAGGGATGTACTCTTTGCTATCCCTACAAAAATTCAGCCAACTTTGGCCAAGTTTTGAGACTGTAGTTCATACACAGCAGCTCAGTAAAAGCTTGTTTGAATCTTTGGAGAATTTAGCTGCCAAACTATCTGCAGTGAGCATGTTCCCGCCCAAAGTTTCAGGGGATGAACAGGACTTTCCCTGCAATTATTGTTCCTAGCAACTGCAAGCCATGATGGGAAACAAAAAACTGACAGCAGGGAGATGCTCTCTTCTTTTTTGTCCCTCAACACTTTGTCTTGCTGTCAGAGCTCCCCCTGCTGCAGCCCAGGCATAGGGGGCAATATAAGCACAGAGGGGTTAGGGGTCATGAGCCAAGGGGAGAGAGTGTGAATAAACAAAAAGGGGAAGAAAGGCAGGATCCATGATGCAGGTGGGTGGATAGGCCCAGAGGAGGAAAGAGGTGAACAACATGTACTGAAGAGTCTATAACCTCTAGAGCCACATTTCCCTCCAGAATCTGGAACTGAACTCATGATTCGTAAGTGTCTATGTTCCTCTGTTGTCAGCAAATAGATGTGAAACCCTCTTGCAAAGCATGTGTCTCATCCCACACTAAGGATAAAAGCCCACTATTGCCACTAGTGTTTGCTCAACACATTGAGGTATGGGCTGTGGATCTGAAAGTTTAGACCCTGGTGAGGACCCAAATGGTACCCACAATAGAAAGAAAAAATATTTTAATTAGAAAATGAAATTCCAAATACCTACTGTGACAAAGTTCCTCCTCTACCTTGGTGGGTCCTGTGCTTATTAGCAGATTTGCTCACCTCAGTGAGCTCCCCCACAGTCTGGATCAACTCCTCCTGTGTCTGATCAGGAGTGAGGAGGTTTGGGGGGAACCCGGGCCCGCCCTCTACTCCAGGTTCCAGCCCAGAGCCCTATGGATTTGCAGCTGTCTATAGTGCCTCTTGTAACAGCTGTGTGACAGTTACACCTGCCTGGGCTACTTCTCCAAGATCTCCTCCAAACACCTTCTTTATCCTCACCACAGGACCTTCCTCCTGGTGTCTGATAAATGCTTGTACTCCTTAGTCCTCCAGCAGCACACCCTCTCAGTCTCAGCTCTTTGTGTCTCTTGCTCCCAGCTCCTCACACACACTTCCTCTCCTCTGGCTCCTCCCCATCTGACTGGAGAGAGCTCCTTTTAAAACCCAGGTGCCCTGATTAGCCTGCCTTGATTGGCTGCAGGTGTTCTAATCAGCCTGTCTTCTTTAATTGGTTCTAGCAAGTTCCTGACAACTCTAGTGCAGACCCTGCTCTGGTCACTCAGGGAACAAAAAACTACTCACCCAGTGACCAGTATATTTGCCCTCTACCAGACTCCTGCACCCCACTGGCCTGGGTCTGTCATACTACCTTAAAATAACATTAAGATTGCAAAATGAAGTGCTGAAAAATTAGGAGATGCCAAAGTTAAGGTTGCTGGGCAACTCATTCTGCCTCCTTGTGCACATACATTACAATACAGTCTTTAATGACATGAGCACATAGTATTTTTTCCACTAGACCAATTGTTTAACCATTGAGTTTTTGTTGGCACCATGAAAGATATGATTCTTCACTTCATTATACTGTATATCAGACATGCATCATGATGTAATGTACAAACCAGAGCAGAGCTGGCTATCAGGATTGTAACTGAGGAAGTAAAAACCAAAGAAGTACGGTATCTTTATGCCCCAATTGACTGCTGCAAATGAAATATCTCAGCATTGGCCATACACACAAATGGGCTTTACCATGTAAAAATAGAAAGTGTGTCTTGAAGGAGAAAAGAACATTTGAAAAAAAATTGACACTTAAGACCTTAACCTAACCCCACTAAAGTCCATGAAAAACTTACATAGACTTCAATAGGCTTTGAATCCTTTCCTCTATAGAGCTCAAGGCACTTTACAAATATTAAGGCTAACACTCCTTTAAGAGATGAGCATAAGTATTCCTATTTTACATAGGGGAAAATTGAGATATTGAAATTAAATAGTTTTCCCAAGGTCATACAACAAATTAGTGACAGATGGCCATTCCCTCATGTTGAGCTACTGGTTAGAATTAACCCACATTCTTTTTCTTCCAAAATATCATCTGTCTTTTTAAATGCATTTGTGCTGTCCTCCCATAATTGCTTCTGTTGCTGACTTTGAAAGTCTGCACTATGTATTTTCCCTATCCTCCAAAGAAATTCCAGCAAATTCCTTGAAGGCCTAATCCACCTTAACTTTAAATCATGGCCCTGAGTTCTTGTGTTTGGCATAAACTCAAAAATTGTTTAGCATCTGTTCTTATTTCCTTCAAAATTTTGCATTCTTCAGTAAAGTCAGCTCTCAGTTCCCAAAGAAACCAGACTTTGTTTCTGCAACCTCTCTCTCTAAAGAAGTTCACTGAGCCCTGAAGCCATTTTTAAAAGTTGTATTGAAATCTTTAATAGTTGTAACAGATGGTCTGGTTAGTCAGTAAAGTGATTGATTTTTGAGTACCACATTTTTTCTGTATTAATAAATCTAGTTTGTGAAAAGTAAAAATTGTAAATAGACATATGAAAACAAAATTAATTGATAATGATAATATTTAAAACATTCCAAAGTGAAGCAATCTGTAGTTAACCTTAACAATTAGCTTTCATTCAGTCCCATATACCTTCCCCAATGAATGAGCACATCATCATCATAGTTATTACATCCAGAGAAACATTTTGACTCTTTGGTCTAAAACTGAAGTAACACAATGGTGAATCAGACCCAATCTACTCATTGGTTACACCAGCATAAAATTGGAGTAACAATGAAGAATGAGACTCAGACTTGGCAACTCCCTTCTCTCTTCCATGGCAAATAAGTAATACCATAAAGTGGCTATGGAAAATGGGGGTACTCAGAGGACCGCGTCCCAAATATGTGAGTGAAAAGGGTAGTAGTGGTGGATGTGTGGCCTGGTTCTTCTCTTATGCTATGTTCATATCAGCCTTACTCAGACTCCAGTGGAGTTATCCCAGATTTACTCTAGTGTTGCTAAGAAGAAAAAAATAAGTACACACAACCATCATCTGTATCTGGAGTGTGATTCTGATTCACACCACAAAGATGAATATGGTATATAGAGTGGGATTTCTAGTTTGTACAGAAAGAACAGAGAGCAGATTGAATTATTTGATTAATTGGACTGGTAGATGGAGAACAGTGTTTTCTCTGGAGTGTAACAAGAGGCAATACTGAGGTAGTAGTCTCTACATAACTAAGAAGAGATCTGGTCTGCATATGAACAGCAAAAAGAGGAGTTGGTGTTTCTGAGGCGTTAAGAGGTAGATGAACTGGAGAACAGTCTATTAATGGATATGTGGGTCTATGTGGTAGGCACAAGGTGATTCATGAGAGTTTATGGGCCAAAATGGGAAGTTTTTATAAAGTAGGATGGATGGATCTAAAAGTTCAAGCTTGGATGAGATATAAGAACAGAGAAGGTTGGTTGTAGAACCTTAGTTAATCATTTCTTCACATTGCAACATCTGACCTTTTAGTTCTGTAATGTTTTAAAGTTATATATATTTACAAAGGTTGTTTTGTTTGAGAATTTCCTTAGTTTCTATAAGAAGATATGAAGCCTCAGTGTACATAGAGTTCACTTCTCACATCCTGTCTCATTTACTCCTTTTACATTTTAAGGAAACAATTGTATAAAAGCTAGACACCTAGTAATTACTTAGTAATAGCAATTTTACAAACAGTGCTAATGGTCAAGTTTTAAATATGGTGTAAAGCACAATTCTGATTGTTGTAAAGAAAACAAAAACTACTTTGTTTATCATACGGACACTAATTTTCCCACCATTGCAAGTAAGCAGAGAATAGGCAATTTTGCAGTTTGATAGAACCAATTTACAAAAAAAAAAAAAAAAAAAAAGTTTTGAAACCAAAAAAACTGGCTTCCCCCCCCCTCTTTTTTCACCTCAGTGAGAAAACCTGAAGAAGGGGGGGGGAAGACACTTCATTCGACCTGAAAGACAATTCAAATCAGTGTTTCATTTTGAACAGAACAATTGGTTTTAAAGAAGTCAAAAAAATTTGAGAGCGCGAGCAAGGGCAAAGATTATTTGCCAAAAATCAATCAATCTAAATTCACAGATTGATTGTGTCCCCTCTACCCCCAAATGTGTTTTTCAGGAAGTTTGCTCTGTGCTGAAGTAATCAGCCCCGCTCTAATTGTAATCAGGAGAAAATATTACAACCATTTACCATGAGTAAACAGGAAGAACACAATCACATTCTTTTGGAAAAGCCCCTGTTTCTGGCTTACCTGTTTTCAAAATTCAAGCAGTGGAATATCTTAATGCTTTTCTCTAGGATCTGAACTCCTGCCTTTCAGGGGCTCTTCCCTCTCCCCCCCCCCCCCCGCCCATAAGTCTGGAACCTGACACCACTCACTCTTTGACTGGCACACACACAGCGCCCCCTGGTTCTCTTATATGCCCTAATTTATACTTGTGCTGGTATAAATCCTTTCACCTGTACGACATGTAATTTTACCTCTCCATGTGGGCCAGATATTCCGATCTACTTATTTATTGTCCAATTGTGATGCACTGGATTTAGGATCTTATTCTCCATGGTAATCCCAGTAGCTTCCATCCGAGCTGAGGGTTCTCAGCCTTTCACAGGAGATTGCTAGCACTTTGCAGAATTGGACTTTAAATCTCTGTTAGGGTCAGCAGAGCTGCTTTGGAACAATGGGGTCCAAAGGTGAATTCATTTACCAGAGACTTTAAAGAAAAAGAACGCTTGGAAAAAAAAGAAAGAAATTTTAAAAAGGTGATTTTCAACATTTATTAAGGTACGGAAATATCAAGTTCAACAGCATAAAGAACATTATTCATTGATTTTTCTAGTAATCCTACTTATATGCAATTTTCCAGTTGCTAAGTGTAAGGCCACTTTGGCAACAATCATCTTAAGCATTTTATGTTTCTAACCTTTGCCAGCATCCCACAACCTGATGCAGCATCAAAGAAATTCCTTGTTGGAATATGGGCTAATCAGGTTTGTTAGAGATCCCTTTCATGTGCCATCATCATTATTCAAAGGGCTATAGTGTAGTACACTTTTGTAAGCAAAGAAAGGATCAAAACAAAAAGATGACAGAAATCCTCTCTAGCAGAGTTCTTAAAACTGATCCAAACAGAGCACAATTTTTATCTCCCATGACAAATCATGTGTCAAGGTAAATTTGTTTATTGCCTGTATTTAACAAGTGTCTCAACTGGATGACAATGGAATGAGGCATACAAGGCACTACAGTTTATCAATGTGGAAATAAATATCTTTAAATCTTGTTATCCACAATCCTCCATTTCATCTCAGCTCTTGAAAATGTGGAATTTCATTCTGAATTCCTTTGAGAACAAAGAATTACCCTTTTTATTAACAGAGTTTATCTAATTTGTATACACACTTCAGTGTCACATAAACCAACATCTGGCCTTCTCATTCATAAATGTAATACTTTGATACGTCTATCTGAATTTCAAAGTCCAGGATTACTGAACTGGCTGGGATATAATTTGATCTCTCATATAATACTGTTGACTAGTGGTGGTGATACCATTGTGCTTTGACATGGTTAAAAAGAGTTGTTCAGACTTGACACTTGTTTTTACACAGGCTTCAGTATATGGGATTATTGAACACTAAGGCACGTGCTCCACTCTTGCTCAAACATGGAAAGTGGGCAGAAATTAATGAAATTAACAGGAATTTGAGTGTCCTCTGTCCAGTCCAAAGTATAACAAGGGGATGAGGTTGTAAAGATAGCAGAGGCGGGTGATCCACAGAGGTGGGTTCCCAGCCCCACAGATTGAGTCCAGCTAAGAGGGACCTAAAATACAAAAAAACCCCACCTCACATCTCTTTACTTAAAGCAAGATTGTTATGGCAGAACCAGAAACAAGATCTCTCCTCCAAAATGCCTCTTTTCCCTGCCCCCACTCCAATCACTGATACCCTTGTGTGTGAGGATACATCAACTAGAACTCTTTCTCTGGGAAACAGAATGCAGATGTCTTGGACTCATGATCACATGGAGTGGGATCTGCCAATGAAGTGACACAGATACAATGTCATTACCCAGATCTCTTTTCTTGCTGAATATGGATAAAGATCAAAATGTAACAGTGAACAACAGCTTCAAAATGTTTGTGGTTATTCGGTTAGAGCAAAAATGTCACCTTCCATTCCACCACAAAAGTTTAGACATTAACAATTTGAGTGAACTATTGTCAGGTCATGAATGCAGAAAAGATCCACATGGAAGCAATTTATAAATCTGCTTGAGGCTTGAGTCATAAGTAGGTCTTTCATATAGGTCTCCAAATACCCACTATATTACTGGATGGGAGGAATGGATGCTCTCACTTGTAAGGGGAGACTTTGGCAAACCAGTAAAGTGCATAAAACCACTATGGCTTATTGTTAAAGGCAGCCTAGTCAGCAAGCTGTAAATTGGCCATTCAGCAATCTCAGCTTGTTTTACTAATGTTGTTGCAGAAATGTGTAAGTTCTTGAGACTAGTAAAGTTTAGCTTTAAGTGAAAGCACTCTCTTGTTGTCCTGTTTGTGTCAGCCATCTATCGGTCGGACGGCCACGTCTCCCCCGATTTATTTCCTGACACCTCCTCTCACAGAGTAAAGTTATCAAGAGCTTTGGGTTGAAAGAACCATGGGTAACATCACTTACACCAATTTTACACAGTGATATAACTACATTGAATTCAAAGGCATCGTTCCTGAACTGTGCCAGGTGTGTGAACTTTCAGATACTTGAAACCAAACATTCTCTCTCAGTAGATGCCAATGTAAGTTAAATCTACAACTTAGCAGTTTCCACTCCCTCCATATTACATTTCTCCAAATTAGACTTCACTTACTACTTTCTAATCTTTCAACTCTAAACACACTGCGTCCAGCCATTTAGCCACCTGTTTACTGACACCACTTGCAAGCCACTGCTTCTTTTGGTTTGTTCCCCACTGCTGTCTAAACCATTTACCAGAGTGAGTTAGCAATCAGTCACACTTCCTCCCACCCTCAAGTATGAAAAGAAATAGTTTGTGAATGGAACTCACATCTCAAGAGGCTGCTGGAGATTAAAATGCCGTAAAATATTTCTAACATCCTTTGGAGCAGTACACTATGCTTATACAGTTCTCTCAAGCTTGTTCATTTGGTTTGGATAATCTTAAATTATATAGTATATTTTATGACTAGTTGGCTGGAAAAAGAAAGAAATTTTGTCCAAAGTTTTCAAATTTGAAATCTTTCAGCCAGATCGGGTAACATGTATGAAGATAATCCAATGAGGTCCATGCAGATGGACATCTCAGAACTAGGATTGCAAATCCTGTGACCAACTCAGTTGTAGGGACACCATATCATGACATTTCAATGTGTAGTGTTATCCTCTTGGTGCTTGTCTCCTCTCCAGGGCCCCCGACAAGTGGGGAACTGAAGCACAGAGAGATTAAGTGACTTGGCCAAGGTCACATAGTAAATCTGTGGCAGAACAGGTAACTGAATCCATGTCTCCCAGGACCCAGGCAAGTGCCTCAATCATTAGGCCTTTCTTCTTCCCTACATTTCAAAACACACTTTAAACAAGTATTGCTACTCTGATTACAATGATATAATCCTCTATAAAGGTGTGTGGCAGTTAGTGAAAAATAGTAAAATTTTTAATATTTGAAATTTTATAATCTCAAATATGGCTTTTAAGATGGAAGCTTTATTGGTCTTCTAGATATGCATTTTACAAGTGACAGTGATAGATGGGAAACATGAGGTTTTGCCTTTTTACCTAATATACAGTTGAGAACCAGAACAGAAAACAACCTTGAGGCTAAAAGTCTTAAGGGTTCACATTGATGTCTGTGGAGTTAAACTAGGGAAGAATTTTGACCCCAAACTGTTCCCTTTTAGCCATTCTGTCAACTCTGAAAGAGTTCTGTTTGAACTGAAAACAAGGAAATGGCTGCAGTAGATTAAAGCTCACCATCAATCCAAGTTTAAAATACTTGAAACTCATTATACACTCAATTTAGTGAACAACAGAAACCTGTGTATAATTATGCAGCTTTAGAAAGTCCAGGAGTTTGCAATAAAGATACCCTAACTTTATAAGATACCAGTAACTGGAATACAATAGCCAATTTGGTTACCCTTCTTAAACTTCTCAAGATCCTCACTAGGGGGATGCAAAAAAGTGCTGATTTAGTATTTAAGTTAAGTGCTGGTATCTGTTTGACATCTGCACTTCTTCATCAAATGAATCTAATTTGAGAACGGTGTTGACAGCGTTACAGTATCATTCGTGGAAGATGGATCTCTTATTGTTTGCTGTAGCTGTGTGAATAATTTGTAAAGAATTATTTATTCAGCAAATTTTCCACTCTGAATTGTCTAACTATTGAGATTCTCACATTCATTTGTTATTTCAAATTAATTGCTGAATAATCTGTGGCTAATTCTAGCTCTGTAATAAATTTGTAAGCACTTTGTTGCAAGCAGAGCTTGTCAAATGAGTAATTAGGAACAAAATTAGAGATCATACTGATCTCTTTTCTATTTGCAATTCTTCAATGATTAGTTTTTATGAACACGTTCCTAACTATGGGATTTTACTAACTTTGTAACAAGTACTCATTTGAATAGCTGTTATTCAGCCTGCAGGATTGGTCACCTAAAAAAGGTTACATTGGATCATTTAAGGCCACTGATTGGAGAACTATCCTCAACAAGCAGGAATAGTACTTGAAGCATATTTAGGGCATTGTCTCTCTCAGGAAAGGAGTAGGGAGCATTTTAGGAAGAAAGACAGCAAGGATCAATTTTTAGGAAGTCCTCAAATGTCTAACTATTTTTTTCCTATGCTCTGTTGCACAAGAACAAACATTATGTTTGGCTAATATAAGGAAAGTTATAAAAGCCAGCTATACTGGTTGACTGGCAGAATTTACTTTCAGTTTTCTCCTAACAGTTACACCAACTAATTTTTGGTGGTGTGGGAGGGATTTTCATAAGCACAAAGAGGAGTTAGATGCCGACTTCTATTCATGCCTGTGATGTCTTTCTGTGTGTGAGAGAGCACCCTATAGGTAGGTATAATGATCCGGTGAGTAGTACTGGTAGGACTATTCTTATACAAATGTTTGTTCACATAAGAATTCCCTTGTTCCTGCATGGATACCTGTACTTGCATGAAGAATGGCTCCGTATTTTTTTTTTGAAAGCCAATGCTGATCATTCTGACCAGCAAAGAGAATGATCAATTTTGAACTGAATTGTGAGGCAGATTTAGTAACTATGTCCATGGATACACATTCCTGATATTTGCCCAGAAACAGTTGCTGCTAGTTGATAGTTGAATGAAAGCTCCTTTTATTTGGCACATGGGTCACGTGACATTTCTAGTCCATGACAGGATAAACAATAAGGTCTCTGGCACGGATACTTGGAATAACGAATTCATAGTTTGCTTTCTGCAAACATTCTTGGCCATGCTGCAGGCTAGGCATGCAAAGGAGGGAGTGATGTGTACAATCCCCCTCAATGCTGGAAGAAGCAGGGAGGGCTCATGCATCAAAAGGTACAGCACTCTTCAGAGCTCTCCAAGGGGTGGGTGTGGCCATAAGACCAAAAATGACGGTGATTGCCTGAGTTCACTACAACCACTGCACAATAGTTCCAGTTACTCTAAATCTTAAAATATGTGGGGAAGTTTCCCCACTGGCATGAAGAACTACGTCCAGTACTAGGATTCCAAGGAGACTTCTCACATGCTTGTGCTTGAGGACTTCATAAAGTGGGACCTAGATGCACAAATCAGATGCATTGTGGGTTACTTGCAAGACTTGTGTCCCACACAGGAAGCTAAATGGACAGTTCACTTTTAATGTTATATTCCTCAAGGAAGAGAAAGGTGGCTAAATAAGGAGAGGAGTACCTGAACTGCACCCACAAAACTCAATTTTGAGCAGACTGTTTTTGTTGGGTTTTTTTTGTTGTTGGTTGGTTGGCTTTGTTTAGTTTTTACTTTGAAGTAAATATCTGAAGCCTTACTCTATATTATTATGGGTTACCCAGAAATTAATAGAAGCATAAGAAATGAAATTATATCAGTTTTAAAAGAAAGGTTTTGATCAGTAAAGCTGCTCATCTAAAATGCATTTTCACAGTATGAGCACACAGGTAACCTCTGACAGACAGAAACACTACCACTAGTCTGCTAGTGAAATATCCTGGCTCATCTCAGATTTAGACAGCTGGGACAGGTCTGCAAATGTTCAGTTGATGAAACTCAGTTGTGATTAATTGTAAAAATGCATTTCAGGAAGATTACTGTTTAAATTATGGGAGTATAAAGAGATAATAGAAGAAATGTACCAATTTGTTATTGATTATAATCCCTTAGATATGCAAATTACTTCTAATAGATCAAATCCAGTTGCACCTGCTTACACAAGCAGTGACTTTGGCCCAATGAATTCCCCTTAAAAAAAAAGCCACCATCTATTGTAGAATTCTGTGGGAGAGATGTGGTACATGTAAAATCCACATGAAGACGTATAACTTAGACCCTGGAAAACCTATACTTTATGTGGAATGCTATGATAGTTGTATGCTTCCAAGAAGAAACAAATTTAGAGGATAGAAGCATCAAGATACTCAGTCAAAAAGTTCTGAAGGTGAAATAAAAGCTGATGT
Organism: Gopherus evgoodei; assembly: GCF_007399415.2. NCBI lineage: Eukaryota > Metazoa > Chordata > Testudines > Testudinidae > Gopherus > Gopherus evgoodei. The sequence continues at coordinate 105,559,262 of NC_044327.1, forward strand.
TGAAAAGAAGTCATTTGAAGACTGTGAAAGATGTAGCAAACCAGAAAATGTTCAGGTCTGTAGATGTTTCTGTGGTTAGGCTATGTCTACACTATGCACCTTTTAGCAACACAGCCATGCTGCTACAGCCATGCCGCTAAAAGGTGCGCAGTGTAGCCGCTCTTTGTCGGAAGGAAAGAGAGGACAAAAAAATTCCTCCCCCAACAAGCGAGGGTAGCTTTGTCAGCAGGAGAACTCACCCACCGACAAAGTGCTATTCACACCAACGCTTTTTGTTGGTAAATTTGTGGTTTAGGTGTGTGTGTGTGTTTTCACACCCCTGAATGACAAAAGTTTTACTGATGAAAGTCCAGTGTAGACAAAGCCTTAGAGTGTACAAGTAGGTCCTTCAAATCCAGCATGTTGGAGCAGAATAATAAGTTACAGTATATATCATACACCAGTAGTGGGCCACCTGTCCGCTATAATCCGCTGGTGGGCCACAAGACAGTTTGTTTACTTTGACTGTCCACAGTTCCCAGTGGCTACAGTTCGCCGTTCCCAGCCAACGGAAGCTGCAGGAAGTGGCACGGGCCACAGGGATGTGCTGACCTCTGCTTCCTGCAACTTCCATTGGCCAGGAACAGCAAACCTTAGCCACTGGGAACTGTGGACTGTCAAAGTAAACAAACTGTCTTGTGACCCACCAGCAGATTACCCTGCTGAGCTGTGTATGGTCTGTGGGCCTCAAGTTGCCTACCACTGCCATACACACTGAACCTATTAGACAGTCATGTCATCATATTTGTTAAAACAAAGGCATGTTCTAAGATTATAGACAATTGGCAATAAATTCAACATAAACAAATCTTTGATACTATGTGTAAGTGGAGATAATGATACTGATACCTCTTTTGTAAGGTTTAGATCAGATGAAAAGCATTATATAACAGCAAATTTTTTAAAATTCATAGAATATCAGGGTTGGAAGGGACCTCAGGAGGTCATCTAGTCCAACCTCCTGCTCAAAGCAGGGCCAATCCCCAACTAAATCATCCCAGCCAGGGCTTTGTCAAGCCTGACCTTAAAAACCTCTAAGGAAGGAGATTCCACCACCTCCCTAGGTAACTCATTCCAGTACTTCACCACCCTCCTAGTGAAAAAGTTTTCCCTAATATCCAACCTAAACCTCCCTCACTACAACTTAGCAGATGAGATCATTACTCCTTGTTCTGCCACCACTGAGAACAGTGTAGCTCCATACTCTTTGGAACCCCCTTTCAGGGAATTGAAAGCAGCTACCAAATCCCCTCTCATTCTTTTCTTCTGCAGACTAAACAATCCCAATTCCCTCAGCCTCTCTTCATAAGTCATGTGCTCCAGCCCCCTAATCATTTTTGTTGCCCTCTGCTGGACTCCAATTTTTCCACATCCTCCTTGTAGTGTGGGGCCCAAAGCTGGACACAGTACTCCAGATGAGGCCTCACCAATGTCAAATTGTTATTAGTCAACAATCTTGCATACTGGTAGTCAAAAACACAAACAGAAAGAGACAACATTCATCCCTTCATCTTATTAGAAGAAATAGGATTAAGTTATTTGATGATTTATAGCCTGCAAAACCCCACTGGAAGCTGATGGGATTCTGCAGGGTGTAAAGCAGCATAGCATTTAGCCCACTATGTTTAATTCAAGATTCACACATAAACCCAAAAGATCAGGATAGAGTAAGTGGGCCAGATTGTGCTCTCAGTTATATCCATGCAACCTCTGTGGGCCTGAGTGGGCATGAGATCAGAATTTAGCCATTTAATTTGAACCCATTGAAAGAAAAGGACTTACAACCACATCATTATTAAAAATTATCCCTCTTTTGGTCTGCAAGAGAACTCTTAATATACTAACTGAACTGAGATTATACTGGGAACTGTTTCCATTTGTTGCAGAACACCCAAAGAGATACCTCAGGTAACTTAGTTATACAGAAAAGAGTTAAGTACAGTTTAATTCATAACATCTTGGACTGTTAATTGAAGTCACCTTTAGAAAAGTTTGGCAAGCCATGCTAACTAAGAACATTGTATTTTCCAAAGTCTGCCAATGTTATAGCTGTAGAAAGATTTTTAAGGCTATTTCCTAGAGGCAAATGTTGTGTGAAGGAAAAACAATTTGACATGTTTATATTAGTCAAATTTTGAACAAATTTCTATCAAGAAGAGCAAAAGCGAATGAGGTTTTAATCAATAACAAAATAGTTTTGTTATTACTTAACAGAGTTCACTAAAAGTGTTGCCTTCTATGTATAAGTTACAATACACATTGGCCTAGATTCTCAGTTACATAAAGCATCTTTACACGGGTCCATTAGTGCAAAGGGGTCTTAAAATGGGCATAAAAGCAATCTAAGAGGGCCTTTGTGTAAATAACAATCAGGGCCATAGGATCAGACTTTTGTTAAAAGCTGTCCTTCAGCAAAACATAGGAACTACACTTTAAAATTAAGGACTATGGGTCAGATTTTCAGAGGTATTTAGGCACCTAAAATGCAAATATATGCACAGTAGGATTTTCTAAAGTTCCTAAACAGATTATTCCTAATTTCCTGCATGGACACTTTTGAAAATCCTTAATTATGCAACTCTAGAGAAGAGTGAAAGTGATAACAGAACTTGTCTTTACATATTTAAAAAAAAACTTCAAGTGTTTTAAGTCTCATATTACAAGAAAGTTTTTAAAAAGTCAAATATTTTTCTAAAAATGTAAAACATTTCTGCACTCCTTGGTTTACCACATTTTTTGGACAAAGCATGTATTTTTCTTTAAAGCATGTACAATATGATCCTCTTCTACCAAGAGAGATGTTATCTCCACTTCCATGAGGGACATATGACCCTGGGATACACATTCTTGGCAGGTGTAAAAGGATAGGCTATCTTTCTGCCCCCTCTCATAGCCAGGTGTGGCCCTACAGGTATGCCTGGCTTTACTTTGCCACAGCTAGCTGTTAACAAGCATGTTGGCTCTGATCAGAGAAATGAGAAACCAAACACCTCAATTAACATAAGTATCTTCCCCTTTAAGTCCAATAAGGGAGTACTTGAACAACAGTTTAAAGGCTCTTACCTCTGAGCCCAGATCCAGATTACACAAAATTTACATCTCTGGGTCTGGCAGACCAGGACATTAGGCCACCTTCCCTTGCTACTTATGCATCTTCTAGTCTCCATGCCCTCTCACTCAGCTTTCGCTTCCTGTTTTAAATGATAGTCCTCCACGTGGAGCAAGGATCCTCCCTGATTATATGCAGGTGGTTCTGAATGCAGCTCCTGGATGACCCTTAAAGGGTAGTATACACCATCACAACAGGTTAAAACCCTTTTCAGTTCATCTTTAGAACCCAGTTTTAATAAGAACCTTTAAACCTTGCCTCTTTTTTTCTGTGTGCCATTTTCTTTCTCTTATTAATTGCAGACTCAAAATAAAGGGCAAATAGCACTTAGGTTCTAGTCCTGCAGTGAGCTCCATGCAAACAGAACCCTGTGCCGCCCTGTTGATATCATTAATTGCTTTTGGAGTTTTTTAAATCTTTCCTTTTAATTTTTTTCTTCTATTTCCTCCACCCCTTGCCCTCAGGCTCTTTCTGCCCAGGAGGTGGTTATTAGTGAAGGAGAAGGATGACAAAGATGAGTTGAACCTAAGCAAACAGTTAAAAGCCAAAGGGTAACATTTTCATAAGTATATATGTGATTTAGGCCCAGATTTTAAAAGGTATTCAGGTGTATCTACAGGCAGTGTTGCAATGCATAACTGATTTAGGAGCCTATATCATTTTCAAAGGTGATTTAGTAGCCCAAATTTCATGGACAGTCAATAGGATTTAGGAGCCTAAGGACCAGATTTGCAAAAGGTATTTAGGTACCTAAATATACAAGCAGATACCTACTAGAATTTCCAAGTGTGCCTAAGCAGATGAGGCAACTAACTCATATTGATTTCAATGAGAGTTAGGTACCTAGCGTATGCAGGGGCTTTTGTAAATTCTACTAGGTGTCTAGCTGTATCTTTAGGTGCCTAACTACCTTTGCAAATCTGGCCCTAAATGTTTGTTACTTTTGAAAATGGCATTTAGGCTTCTAACTAACTAAGCACCTTTCAACATTTTACCTTAAGTGATACAATTTGGCCGGCACTTCTCACATCAGGCCCTTAAGGCCTTGTGCTCCCTGAAATCTTATGCTGAATTGGTCATTAAAAGTTACTGCATTCATGATCATTGCAGCTGAAACATGAAGACTCTGATTTCAAAAGATACTGCTGTTTTGATTTAATTTAAGGCACCTTGATGTATTTTAGGAATTTTATCTTGTTAGTATATCAATTTCTGTAGAGGAAATCTCCTGTTACTAGAGAGAATGCAACTCAAACAGCATTTATTATTTGACATACAAACATTCAAAAACTGGAAATCACTCCTCGCTGGATGCTAATTTATAATCCCCAAATGCCAGAGGTAATCTCAGGGGCAATTTCTTCCAACAGTGGGATATGATAGGATTCCAGGATTTATACAACAATCAAACATTTGTGCATTTTGCACAGATTAAAGCCATTTACCTTTTTATGGGTTCTGATCCTTTAACTGTCATATGACTTCTATAGGCCTGGATTAGACTTGTTAAGGTACATTATGGCTGTCCCATTTTAAAGTATCTTGGGATGGGGAGGGGGCACAGAAAGCCTTTCCTCTTCCATCCACTTCAGTGCTCTCATGAAGGAGGAGCCCATAATCCCACTGCTTGCATTTCTTCTGGCAGCACTGAACAGGTCAGATGGGCTGGGTGTAGGTGAGCTAGGGTATGTTCCCCATGATGGGCACAGCTGGAATCTGTGCTAAAGTATAGTTGAGATTGCTCCTTCTCAGTATTTCTGGAGATCCAGTGCCTGCTCTCACTTTATGCTGAAACAATGCCTCCAGTCAAGACAGATCTGATTAGGTAGTTCTCCATCTTTTCTGCCCAAAGCAGTTCTACTTGTAGGGACCTGCAGCTGGCCCTTCATTAGGGAAATAACTAACTAGAACCATTGAGGAACCAGAATTGCTGAGTTAGAAAATCAAACTGTGTTCATTAACCCTGCCACAAAGAAAGTCTTTAATGTGTAGAAATTTCTAGATGAAGTCAGAATTATTCTGGATTTACACCAGTATAATAGGGAGCAGAATTTAGTTGTTTGTCTTTAACTCCCTTAAAATTCATTTTAAAAAGGCACAACCTCCTGTGTTTGAAACCAGATTTAGAAATTAAATGTAGGTTTTTTAAAAAAAAATAGTATTGATGTAATCCTTTTGATGCTAGAATATGTATGGGTGGCTAATGAGATATTCATTCATTTTAATGGAATATCAAAACAAATTATATCTCTCTGGGGAATACATTACAGTATCTGGCATCTTATTCAGCATTAGATATGTTAACTTTACTCTAGAAATGGTTTTGTTTTCTATTTTGCTTTGATTAGTGGAAGTGAGTCAACACAAATCAATAAGAGTTCTATAGAATCAGCTATCAGTACTTTTAGAATACACATCTACCTTAAAATCCCTAATAGCCTATTTGGGTTAAGGCCTCTTCAGATAATTTTTTGTTTGAGGTGGATACTGCACAAGAGAGATTCAGTGAGCTTGGAAATAAGTCTTTCTGAACAACCAGACAGCTAAATCACATTTCAATGCACATAGTAAAACAACCTTATCCGCTCTCCATCTTTTGAGGCACAAAGGGAAAAGTCCAAAACATCAGTTCAGTGTGGTTTGTGATCTAAAGACAGGTGACTATAGTAAGAGTTTTCTGGATGAACAGATAAATATTTGGACAGACTCTTCTGACTCTTCTGTTGGGCTAAGAGATGGATGGATTAACAATATTGTTGGGTGAGTTAAGGGAACCACTGTTGTGGCTCCTTGTGCCATGTAGGAGTTTAGATAGAGTCCTTTTTCCTCTGTAGAGAAGCAAAGTGTGTGTTATAAATGGCTTGTCTAGTTTTTGTAAAGTCCAGCCATGAGGAAGTTTGTGTGGAGGGTTGGTTTTTTATGGGAGTTTCCAGTTTTGAGAGCTTACTTATTTAAGATATAAATATTATGAGGTTAATTAGACTAAAATATTTTAAGGACTTTGTATTTCCACTTGCTTTTTTGTTTTTTGTTTTCTTGTTTTTTTGGTTCAGTAACTGAGAAGGTTTTTGGTTTTTTGTTTCTTTAAACACAGGTTTGAAAATAATACATAGAAAAAAATAACTTTGATCTCTCTGTTTCTGTCTCAAAGCAGTGTGCATCCTTTTATTATACTGCATTTGTGAAAATACATCAGACTGACATGTAAGTAGGATACATTTCCATCCCTCAACCCCAAGGTTGCTGAGGGCCAGACAAGTTTCAGTCCTCAGCTGTCCACAAATCCTAAATCTTCTCCCTTCAGTGATTTTGACAGCGCAAAAGGAGGTGAATATTTTGTGATAAAGGAAGCATTACTGATCATGTCTAAACAACTCCCCCCCCCAAAAAAATGTACATTTGGTGTTAATTATATTGGGTGAACAAAGCTGTATGAACAGATGAACTACATTTAATAGTTTAAAATACTGACATTCATGGGTGGTGCTGGGGGAACAGAACAGTCTGTTGGTTATTAGTAAACCATACTTAGAAAGTCATTTCTATGAAGGTATCATCTTTGTTGTTTGTTGTATTTGGACTGAGATATCATTCTTATGATGACTCTTTATTTGCCTCAGACTAGACTTTACAGAAAGCTTTCATAGGACTTTCCCCATCAATAATCATATGACTCCATGGTTTACAAACTTTTGGAACTAGAGCTCTGCTGTACAAAGCTTACAAATTGCTTTCTAAGTGAAGAGATGCAATTACCACACCTAGCTGACCCAGTCTATTTAGGAACTTTATGATATGTTATTTAAGTGCAGAGATTCAAAAGGATGAATGAATTAAAGATCTTGGACAAAGCAATTGTATGGGTCATGATGAATGCACCAGTGGAATAACTTTGAAAGTATAAACTCTTGAACTGAGCCTAGAAATTCTTTTAACTGGGGTTTGTATAAACATTTCACATCCTGCTCCATAGCCTAGTAGGGGCACAGGTTTGCTAAGATAAGATTAACTCATAGAGCTTGGAAGTATGCAAAAATTGTTTAACATATAACCTTATAGCATGTTTTTACTCCTTTTCAACAGAACATTTACATTTTGTCTGAAGAAAAGTAATATCCTTCTGTAACAACATTAAAGGCATGCTGAAAACTTTAATAAAGCAAGTATAATACTAACATGGGTTTATTCTAACGAATGGCATTTTATTGGCTCTGCTCTGTGATAGCAGAGGCAAAGCTATGGTTATGTTCTCAGCCACAGCTATTTATATACACTGTGATATTAATCATTGCTTTCCAGCTTAGTGTCCTTCCACTTATGCAAGAAAAATTGTCTGTTAAAAAAAAATGCTGGTTTTGCAGTTAAAACTTAGGACTGACAGTCAGGTGACTTGGGTCAAGATTTTCAAAACTGTGTGCTGAAGGTAGGCTCCTAGAACCATATTTTGGAGCCCAAATAAGTGGCCTGATTTTCAAAAGTTCAGAATACTCAGCAACTGCCACTGAAGTCAAAGCTAGCTGTTGAGGTCTGAGCTCCACTACAAATCCAAAACTTTTGAAAAATTATATAAGGGTAATAGCTGAACTCTAGAATGCTGCCTGGTTTGTTCTTTGGCTTCCTCCTTTGAGACTAGTTTTCAAGGGTGAAAGTAAATTAAAGGACTTACCAATATACTGGAACCCTGAGCCGGGGCATGGCCTTAACAGAAGAGATGTGGCCTCAACCAGAAGAGGTGAGGCCTTTCAAGATTTAAAGGCCCTGGGGCTCAAGCTGTGGCTGGGAGCCCCAGGGCCTTTAAATCACCCCAGTGCTACCAGCTGCAGAGGCATCTGGGAGCCCAGGGGCTCAGGGGTGAATTAAAGGGCCTGGGGCTCCAGCTACTGCAGAGCTCCGGGCTTTTTAAATCACCACAGGAGCCCTGCTGCTGCCACCCCGGGGCGGCAGGGCTCTGGTGGGGATTTAAAGGGTCCAGTGCTCCTGCCACTGCGGGGATCCCCGGGCCCTTTAAAGCGCCGGTGGAGCCCTGCCGCTGCTGGGACAGCGGTGGTAGGACTCATGTGGGGATTTAAAGGACTCAGAGCTCTGGCTGCTGCGGGGAACCCCGGGCCCCTTAAAGCGCCACTGGAGCTCTGCCGCTGCTGCTCCGGGTCCATCTTACAGTGAAGTAATATTCCATATGGACACTACTGCAGCGTAGTGAAAGTCTTGGAGTGCAGGACTAAAGGAGGAGCATAGCTCAGCTATGCAAGCCCTCCACAGAGATGCCTTAGCAAAGCCCAGCTAAAGAGACCATTTCCCCATAATTTATACAGAGCATTAACCCCTGTTTCATGAGAACCTTATTGTTCATGCCAATTACAATTACCTTAACTAAGAAGCATATATCAGAGTAATTATTACACTTCATTGGTGGCTGAAATCATCCTGCCATTGGTCTCATGCCTAAAGAACCAGAAAGACTGACTGAAAGTTTAAAAACTAAATATGCATGCTGTAAATGGGCCAAATGATGACTAATGGGGACATGCTAACTGTTTACAATGATCCATAGGGCATAGACATCAAGAGGAGAGTGGAATTATTTTGGATGATCTGAGGGGAAATTACCAGGAGAAATGGGATGAAGTTTAAAAAAAAGTTAAGGTTCAATATTGGGGCATCGGAGGGGGTAAGTATGGAGAGGAAATACTATTAAAAGCAACAGCAGGACTGGAAGACCCTATTTGGCCCTGTTGCTGCAAAAAGGGTTGGAAGTGGGCATGCTCTTATGACCCCTAGAAAATACCTGACCAAAAGATTTTAGAGAGGGCAAGCGCACTAGCTGCCCCACCCCTATCACTTTCTTAAAACATTCAGTAGAGGTTACCCTGTGAAGAATAGGTATTGGGGAAAGTAGAGACACCACAAAAGTGAAAAGTTACCAAAATACTGGGCATGTCCCACAATAGACAATGATAAGTAAGGAGGACCAGGGTCTATTGAAGGGAGAGAAAAAGAGCTGAACAAATTCGAGAGCTGGTTGAGACAAATCTACTTCCTTGAAAAGCCCTCCTATTTGGAAATTATTCAAGATGCCACATGCAAACTACTTCTCCACCTGCCCAAAATCTCTTTGCCACGCCTGCTGAATCAGAGGGAGGGGTCTGAGGTGATAAATATTTTCCTGCATTTTCAAAAGTGATTAGTGGTTTTGGGGTGCTATGATATGTATGCAAAATGTGAGCATTTCTCTTACAATATCACTGTCCCTTGCTTGGTGTAAAAGGAATATCTTCAACAAAAGTAGGCTCCTTAGAGAAATTCTCAGCTCCCCATTGTCTGCTGATCCAATATTGGTGTCTTGTAACGAGCACTTAGTGGTGTTCCATTAGCAAGGTGGAAATATAAACCCATAATATCACCACTCATCCAGGCTTTAGACTTAGGTTTTATACTTGTAAGTTTAATACTGGGCTCAGTATATTAAGGCCTTCAACCACTGGGATTGTGAATCAAGTTTTCTTTTCTCCTTTGTAAATAAATCTCCCAAACTTTAATTTGGCACATTTTACAAGAGTTTAAATAAAATGTGAGAGTCAACTGTTTATGGTTTTCATAGATTAGTTACTATAAAAATTCCTGAGGTTTGGTGATGATGTCGTGCTCTTTTCACCTCTTTAAGTGTGTTCTGAGTGTGTATGGTACTGAACTAGAGGAATGAGAAGGAGTAGGCTTAAGACAGAAGTTAAAAACATAAATCTCTCCCTCCTCCCCATGCATTATTTCTTCTAGATTTGTTTTGCCATTTAGAAAAAGCAGCTAAGGAACAAAAGCTGCCACGGGCAGGCAGCAATACTGCAATGACCTGTGCATCAGAAAGCTCATCTTCATGACCTTCTCAACAATTTCAGTCTATTGAAGTTTGAGGCTTAAAGTCTGATGGAAACGAAGACATTATTGCAGTCATACGTGAAAGAAAGTCAAACAATAATAGGACAGATATTGTGCAGTTTCACACACAATTTATACAGCAACGTTGAGGCAGAGGGGAAAGAGTTGCTGAGTAATAACCAGTTGAATAATGAATTGCTCTCATAAACTATTTACTAAACTTTCACCTCATTTAATTACTTATATTGACAAGTTTTTCAGTAGTAACTTTAGGAGCTGATTTCTGGTTCCCATTATGAATTATCAACCAAAAAAAAATCTGCTACTGCATAAACCACAGATATTGTATAATTATCTGCCCTAGAATGATAATTGATCTTTGTGTTTATGGAAAGCTCTGTTAATTCTCATTCACTATAATGCTTATACACCATCATTCTCATTTATTTACATATGCAGAGCTGGACTGGCAGACTCAAGCAAGCCCAGCAACGTTTACTGAGCAGCCCAGGATGTGCAACAAAGTCAAATGGCATTACTTAGATGGTAAGATTTTTGGGGCAGTGAGTATCATCTTGTTATATTTGTAAAGTGCCTATCACAATGGGGCCAGGAACTCTAGGTGCTACCATGATAATAATAAATAATGAAGAATGTCTTGAGTGAATGAGTTTCAAATTAGCATAAAGTTGGGATGACCTGCAGATCACATGATGCAGGTTATATTTCCTTACTGCTGTTTCCCAGTTCTCCCCATTCTATCCTTTCTTTTCCACCAACCCTCTCCTTTTCACCTCCTTCCATTTCCTCACATAACCAGTTATTCATTCCTTCACTTATGTCTGCCTCAGCCAGCCAGCCAGCCAACCATGGACACCCAGTCTGCCACATGCATCTTTCTCTGAATTCCCAAAAAGGAGCCATTCCTGTGGCTGTGGAGGTGGAGAGGAAGAGAAAAGGCCACTCTTGTAGCATGCATCTGGGGAGATGATGTGGGAGATAAAGAGGCCTAATACAGCCATTTCTATGGGATCTATGGGGAAAAAATGGTGAGGACAGAGGCCCAGAATATCTAAGGATCTAGGGCAGCAAACAGCACAGGAAATGAACCCATCTCACTGCACCATAGGAAGCAGTTCCTGCCTAGGCTTCAGGGGACAACTCAGCATAGTAGCATCTCAAGATAAGGGGAACAAACCAGCCACGGACATGCCTAGTTTAATGTGAACTGGATCCAGGGCCCAAGACAAAGACTGGCCAATGAGGCCTGCTAGCTCTGCAACCCACTCCAGGTCTGTACGGTACAGACACAGATTCACACACAATTCCCCCCACACATTCAAGTCAGCGGCATTGCATATCTTACTGTAGCTATTTTATGGCATTACATAATGTACTCCATTGTTATATATGGATGTACCCTGAAATTTACCTGTATAATGCATAAAACAAGAATAGAAAATATTATGTAAATTCAATGTGGCCAGGCTTATATTACAGGAGCAACTCTGGAATTTCTTGACTATTGTTTTATCATCGGTTAATCAGATAAATATAGAGTTTAAGTTATCCATCTATATTGGAAGGGCACCTGGTCCATTGATGATTTTATGAATATCATGTCGGGAACATTCTTTCCTTTGTACTTGCTCTCAAATTGAATGGGGCACTAGTGCTTGGGAGTGGACATTATCCTGTACTATGGTCAGACTGGCAAAATAGAACTCCTCCTATGGCAGCAGCCAAAAGACCACCCCATATCCCTCATGGCGACTGACACTGACATCAACAGGAGCAAAATCCTACATTGCAAGATACTCAAACTCCTTCCTCAAAGCATTGACACCTGCTTTTTATCTTCACAGTCTTGTCTCAGTAGCATTGGGATTCATTCTGCTGCCACTGAAGTCAGAGGTAGAACTGCCACTGAGTTTAGAGTAAACAGGATCAGGCCACTATTTATTACTATCTTCCCTATCTGCTATGGAACCCACTGGACCATTGCTCAAAGCTCCTCCTTTGAGAAGGAGCCACTGTCAGAGACAGGATACTGGGCAAGATGGACCATGATCTGACCATGGGCTCAAAAGCTCCAATGTTTTCATAAGATCCAGCTGGCTCATTTTCACTCGCTTCCAACTGGAGTTGTGTGCCCATTTGAAGTTATCTTCCCTTACCATTTTCTAGCAATGCCTCAGCATGCTCAGTATTACTTGCCCCGTCCAACCAGGTCTTCCTTCATAAACCCCTGATATGCAGCCAGCTAAGCAATATATTTAATCAAATCCTCCACTAGCCCCATTAGGCAAAGGGGGATTCACACTCATGATGACCACACCACTTGTCATGGGCCAACCAGCAAAAGAGTAAGCCCTTGGAACCTGTTAGCAGAAAAGATGAACTAACTTTATTATAACCTTCTCCAAAGAGAACAAACCACACAGGATGTTGCGGCTGTTCCAGACACACTTTGGAGATGCCTGCCCCAACTTCATTACAAAGAAAGTTACAAAATAAAACATGAGAAAAATGGGCTTACTTGCATGCTCCTTCCAGCGTAGACTGCCCAGTCAGTCTCCCTCCTCCCAGGTCTGTGTCTCTGCTCTGTGGAAAAGGTGATGTTTATACAAATCATTAAGGCTTTCTGGTAACTAAGGATGTAAATACAGCTGCCATAATAGGCTACTCTTCACTTCTGGATCTGAAAGAGATTGAGTGAGAGCTACCGACAACCAGCTTTGTCCTTTGTTACTGAGAGGAGAAGAGAGTTCCAGCTCACCTTGTTCATGGAACTCCACTCTAGGGCTCTAATGCCAGGATCAGAAGAACAGGCATGTATAAAATCTATACCACTTGCCTGATACCTCTTTCTCCCTCTCAGAGACAGCATCTATCTTCCCTAACACTCAGATACTCTTGAAAGACCAACCTTGTATAAATGGTGGTGGCCAAGGAGGGTTCCCCTTAAATATCAAAGGGTTTGTATTTCCCAGCTAATCCTAATCATATTCCAACATACAAGTAAACTAGATGAGGCCAGCCCAGAGATTGAGTCCTCACAACAGAATATCATTAGGTATGTCAATCTCTGGCAACATTTTTCCATGGAGTATAGAACATAAACATACCACCCAACTTGCAAAAGCATAGAACCAATTAAAATTTCTCAGACTGCCTAGCTGCAAAAACTTGGGATTAGAAGGGCCATAAAATATAATAAATGAGTAACCATATTGTTAAATAGTTACCCCATCTGACTTTAAACTACAGTGACACTTTTTCCATTGAAAGGCTCTTTAGATTTTTGTTTTGTTTTTTCTAAGCACATTTATCATCCATAGTGGGAGTCTTGTCTTGCTTCCTAGAACAACATTATTCCACAGTAAACTGCCAACAGCAGTAGTTCATTCAGTTTCGTTTTCATAACCAGATAAATGACCTTTCAGAAGAATGGCCAATTAGTCTAATCTAAGATGCATTACTAGATGCTCTTCAGTTATTTCAAATAGATAAACATTTGTTCATTTCTATAGAGCTTGGAGATTTAGGCAAAACCACTAACTGTGTGAGAATTCCTCTCTCTCCAGACCCGTGGCTCCAGGTTGATAAAACTAGATAAGAATTAATAAAATTCAATATGGCTGGAGTGACAGTTGACTTCTGCAACTAGTTTCAGTCCATTACATCAAGCGCATAATAACTGAGAAAGCAGCTTTTCTGTGAATCACAACCCAAAAATCTTCACTGTTACATGTCTTCTCTCCAACACCTTGTATATCTATCCCATTTGTGATTCTGTGGTATACTCTTTCTAAACATTAATGAGGTCTGCCAATAAAGCCTTCACAAGGAAGCCTATATAAAGATATATAGAATGCACTAGGAAGAACACCCTAGTTTTATAGATATTCATAGCACAGGGGCAATAGCCAGCTATAAAAGCAAATCTCTATAAATATCACCTGCTTTAGGGATTATATAGAAACATAGGCCTTAAAGCTTGGAACCATTCCATGCTCTTTTGAAATTGTTATCTTTAGCTTCTCTTTATCTTCAAGTGTAAATTCAATTAACCAGCTTCCACACCATAGGACTTTTTGAGACTTCCTAGGAAAATATCCCAACCCACAGTGGTCAGTGCTTTTGCAGCACCAAATAATTAGACCAGATACAATTCAGGAGTTGAATGGACTGAGTTAAAACTCCCAAGAGCCCTATAGTGGTGTGTCTGGAGCAGTTCTGCCTTGTCAATCTTCTAGGTGCCCCAGTGCTACCACAGGTCTCCCAAAGTAGAAGAAGTCTCTCTTTCTGGTGTCCACTGAGGGGCACTCCCATCCACTAACTAATTGTCCCTTTTGATTTCCTTTTGGGGGAGGGGTAGTTTGAAGAGTCTTAGCTCCAAAGTGATTTGTGTGTCGCTCACTCCTTGGGGTTTAACTGATCCTCCCTAGTGGCTACTCCAGCTAATGGACCCTTCTCTCAGCAGCTCTGCAGGCAAATCTCCCTTCAGGCAGAGAGGCAGAGCTCCATTCTCCTCCCTCGCGAATCAGCCCTGAATGGAGCCAAGCTATCTCAGTTTATTCCCCCTCCAGAGTTGGCATTGCTTGCAGATAGACGGTGCATGACTCTTCTGTTTAGCAGGCTTACATGAGTGCCAGAAACTCCCTAGAAGTGGGGGAGCCATCGGGACCCAGACCACAACAAACCCATATACACAGAGCTTCAATTCTGCAGAGAAGCATGTGGCCAAACTCCTTTGCTTGTACTGAGCTTCCCTGATATCAATGGGGCACTGCACGGATACAGGAAGGTGGCTGCTAACAATTCATTGCAAGATCTGGGCCTTGATCAAACACACCACATCATTTGATAAACTCATTAGATCCTGCTTAGCTGAGTTTTGCATAACAAGGGCTTATTTCTAATACTTTTGTTAAATTGTATAGAATATCCTTAGGCAAAATGGTGGTCTCTATAGGAAACTAAACCATTCACCATATATATCTTCTTTTGAGCACGGTGGTATTTGCTATGACCCATGTATATGTTAACTTTATATATATGTGTATATATATGTGTGTGTATATAACATATACATGGGTCATAAAAAATACTGCCATGCTCAAAAGAAGAGTTCCTATAGTGTATAAAGGCAACTTGAGAAGATTAGACTATAAATGCACTAAAACCACTAGAAGATCTAGCAGCCTTCTTTCTTGTCAATTCTTTAATGATTCTAATTCAGCTATAAATATTTCCATTTTCTTCTTTTACAGCACATCAAAATTCAAGTTTTCCAGAGCAGACCCAATCAACATGCTAAGTGAGATGTCTTTGTGGCACATGGTCTGAAAAATTCAGAAACTTCTCTGAAATTGTATCTGGGTGACCACAATTCAAACCTTTTTTTTCTTATTAATTTTCCTGTCACTTTCCCATATTCTGTCCACTGAGACAATCTCATTTGTTATATTTTTAACATGTCTGTGATTTGTTTTCTATAAGATAATTTTTCTGCTTTGAACCCTGTTCCCATGCTATCATATACACCTTGATATTGCCCTGTAGAATAGCATTGTAAAGTAAGAGCTCCTTACAAACCTATGATAATCTGGTCATGCATTTTCAATCCAAAGGAGGATCAAATGGTTCAGGGTAGTGAGGATTAAAGCCCCAGCCAAATCCCCTCTCCTTCATTTCTTTAAACAAACATAACATCTGTTGCAGTGTTCCTTATTCCCCATTTTCTGAAGATACCCGTGGAAGATCCTCTCTTATCCTCTTTCCCTCCAGAAGCACACACCACTGCGGGGTCCTTGGGCTCTGGTGCCCCTCAGTCCCTCCTGTTCTCTGCCTGTAGCACATAATAATCTAGTGTCCTGTGGACTGTAATATTTTGCTCTAATTTCAGCTGTTGGTTTTAGTGTGTAGGTGGCTGGGTGGCATTGGTGCCTGCGTTGTACAGTAGATCACACTAGATGAGCTGTTGCTCCCTTCTTGCCTTAAACTCTGTGATTCTATAATACAATGGAGAGTGTAGAAGGGTCAGGGAAAGAAGGAGGAATGGAGGAACCGTTGAGACTAGCTGCATTTGGTACCATCAGGACAATGGCACCATAGTAGTGAACCCCCGTCTGTTCCAAGAAGGGAAAATATCTGATGGACTGACATGGGGAACTACAATGGGACCCTCAGAGATTCCATCCTTCCTTTTCCTTCTCCCTGGATGGTTTCAGGTGGAGGCAATTTCACCCTAGAGTTTTATTCAGTAGCTTTGTGCCTGAGGAAGGACTGAGAACAAACTGATCTCAGGATCTAGCATAATAAGTTCAGCATAGGCACTGATAATACAAGTTCTGCCTCTAATACTTATGAAAAGATCCTATCAAATGCAGTAGATATGAAACCAACACAGTTCTTTAGATTAAGAATCCTATTGCATTTAATATAGAATGTTCTGCTTTCTGTAGTTTGTTTTGAAACCATTTTATGAAATTCTGCCATGTGGGTATCAATATCAATTTTTATTAAATTATTATGTAGAATTTTTCCCAAGGAAGGAGCACAGTTCAAGTTTCTATTCAATTCCTAGGGCTCATTTCTGCCTACATTCAATTCCACTAACTTCAGTAGGATTACATGGTGTAGGAACAGAGGAAATATGGCCCTTGGCATGACCCCTAAAATTTCTCCAGGACAGTGCCAAGTGTAGTCATGTTTTTTTCTGAGGTGGACTCTAGCCCCACCGTGAATTAGACTGAGATCAGCAATCCATACACACAGACCAACATAGACTGGCAATCCAGTGTACACAGGACACCATATAACTGTTATAGTGCTATACTTGCAATCACATTTTACCATGGATCAACACCTATTGAAATCAATTGAAAGATTTGTATTGCCTTCAGTGGGCTTCAGATAAAGTCCTATATGCCTGCAATGGATTTCAACTAGCAACTTAAAGGGGAAATACTTCATCTTCTGTTCCCTATATCTCCTGGGCCACCCAGTCCTCTCACATGCTCCCCTAGTATATTTCAACATACTCTCTGAAAGACTGAGAGCCTTTTCACATTTAGGAGGATTGCCAGCTCTCTGTCCAAGGAGTAGACTCTAAAATAACCTCCTTGACCAACTTGTCTTAAGCAATTCAGGCAGCTGATTTGTGAGGTGAGAGTCTTGCATATGTACCATATCAAAGTCCAAATGTCTTAACTATTGTAAACCTTATCACCACTTAATGGGACTGTAAAAAACTCCTTGCATTAAACAAAACAATTCAGAGGTCACTTAGCATCAAACACAAATGGAGATAGAACTCCTGCAGGCTCTGCTAAAATCAGTAAGAACACAATCTCCTCAAGAGGCAAAGAGAGGCATCTGCTAATGATCTGCTATGATTTTAATCTATTTTTTTATCTAGAAAGTTTTAACAGATTTACAAGTCATTGCCATGTAAATATCAAAGACAAAATGATAATCATTACAATGGGGAGCTTCATCTTCAAATAGAATATTTTTAAAAATATAGGAGCATTAAAAATCATTCCTCAAAATTGAGTTCCTAAACTGACCTCCATCCTCCCAAATGGCAATTATTTTAAAATTTCCAGAAAAACGAAGTCCTTCCTAGGGCTGAAAATTTGTATATACTGTAGTTAGTTATGTGATATGTGCTGGACAGTCATTGTGAGGTCATCTGATAATGAACTGAGAAGATAGAACTATATCTAAAAATAAGGATAAACAGTAAATGCAGAACACACCTTCCTTTAATTTGTGTCAAAAGAGACTATAACAACAATTCTCTAGAGAGGTCCTATTTGTTTTGTTGTTTCAGTATGAGAAGTTCAGGACTCAAATGGAACAATAATGAATATTTCAGGTTACATGGGACACTGTGCCTATACCCCTGTTAAACTATATTGTGTTTCAACAAGAATCTTTCTGTAACTCCTTCAGTAGCATCTAATGACATCTGTACCTGCTATTCATGAATCACCCCTTCCCTCAAGCCAAATATCTATATTGGTCTTTACAGTGAAGTTAAGCTATGCTACACAGCTGACCGGTGACTCTCTCTTAGCCATCCCGGAAGCTATCTTTCCCACCTCATTCCCTATTGCATACCCATTTAATGGATGGAGGGGGTTGCAGAGTTGTTTTCTGGTTGCTCTTTTAGTTGTAGTGAAGATCATTTGGCTCATAATCTCACCACATTTGTTCTCCTACACACCTCTATTCAGTCTTTGTGGTGGGATGAGATTAGTGTTTCCAGAAAAGAGACTGCTTGGATTGTTAACACCACCACAAACAACTTAGCACTGTCACAGAAGTTTTTCTCCATGCTTCTCAAAGTCTTTTAAAAAGCAGGTTAAATATCTGTAGCTGAGACCCTGTGTGGACCAGTGGCTAGGGCTAGATTGGGAGTCAGGGTTCTGTTCATTGCTGTGTAACCTGGGGCAAATCACTTTACCCCTTTATGCCTTTGTATCCATCTCAGTGCTTGTCTGTTTAGTTTGTAAAATTGTTGGGTGGGGACTATCCCTTACTATGTGTTTCTACAGTGCCTAACATAATGGGGTCTTAAACTCCTGTGGGGCCACAATTGATATAGAGATTATTAATAAACCTCAGTCCTTCAAGTCTGACACTGGAGGGGGAAAGAAATCTGTGTTTTCCCTTCACTCTTTCCACCTTGTCATGGTTATACATGAAGAGCCACCCACTGTTCCACTTCAGTGTGTACAACATCCATTGACATGCGGGAGTTTGACATGTGGACTGAGAAGAATGAAAGATTATATTTTGTTTTATATGATTTTGCCAACCTATTTTTGTTTCCTTCATTTCTCTTTATTAGGTGCAGACATCATTGTCCCAGTTGCACTGCACTATGTATGCAGTGTTTTCTTTAATAATATTTTTAAACCTAAAAAGCAAACAGAGCTGATACCATTAGTATATTTATGACATGAATAGTGTTTTAAATTGGTGTCTGTCCATGGAAAGTGATATCAGATTATTTGTTTGCAATAAAATATGTAAGCATGTCTAAAGTATTGCACAAAATCAAGTAAAAATGGATCATAGTTAAGCTTAAAAGTTTATGCTATCAGCTCTGAATTATCCTGCTCTGCAAGGTATTCCTCTGAACTGAAACTGATGTTCCATAACCTGGTCTATCTGAATGCCAATCATTCACATCTGGCCAGTCAAGTTAATTGTCACTTTCACTTCAGCTGGTGACTATTAAAGCCCCATCCTAATCTACAATTATTTTTTAAATTAATTTTGATGGATTATAGTCAGGTTTATTTCTAAAAATTTTAATTCTGGTGACATTTCCTACTAATGCAAAAAATTAAGTGATCCCCAGAGATTAAAGTTAAGTTATTCAAAATGTACTTACTGTAGAAGTCAAGATTTGTAGCAGATTTGGAAATAATATTTGACAATTCTATTTTAAAATATTATCCTATTATTTGCTAAACAGGAGTGACAGAAAAAAGACCCACAATCACAACATGTCATGTTATTTATTAACTGTCCCCCTTTGTACATTTCACTCATTAATGAGATTGGGGTCACAGTTGGGTGGGGACTGTCATTTTACGATTAGAGGAAGAAATAGACAATACCAAGTTAAAATGTAATCCTTCCAAGCTCCTTTGCCCACTCTACCTTCATGACAGTAGAACTATAAACACCTAGTGTTGCAGACACATGAAACGTGTCAAACTTCCAGGGCAATTAATTTGATCAGCATCTAGAGGTACGCAGCAAATGACATTTGGTCCAATAAAGTCAATGAAAAAAGTGATTGACTTCAATCCATATGCCAAATAAGCTTTAGAAAAGGAACCAACATTATGTAACCCACAGTTGTATCATTACAATCTCTCCTTTAATGCAGTCCATTCAGAGGCCACTCTTCTGAGCAACATCCTGCTATAGAATCTATTTTGTAACTTTTCCACTTGATCCTTGTATTAATGAAGCTAATTTAAGATAAAGGCACACGCCAGAAGATGTCTATTTCTTTCAGCCTACTGACAAGGGAAATAAATGTTTCCCATTCCTTCTCTACTAAAGTCAAACCAGATTCAGTGAGCTATTTTGTTTCTCTCACATGGACTGGTCTGTCTTTTCAAATGGTAGTAACACATTAATCCATCTGATAAAGGGTAGTTTGAGGAAGGTAAAGCATGACACCGTGCTCTTTAATCTGTCGAGGCATATTTTCCTTTGCTTTTGAAATGTTCCAGTATCCTCTTTCAGACCTGTCAAAGGCAATTCTTGAATCCCACCCTGGCATTCCCATTAATCAACCTTTAATAATATAGCTAAGACAATGCTATTTTCCAAAGGAGACAGCCTCTCATATTGTTGCTGACTCTGTAAGTCTGAAGGTACATTTTCCTTTTTCAAATCAGGGAGGATGTTTAGAGGTTAGAGCAGGTAACTGGAAGACAAGACAAAAGCTCTGTGCTGGAGTCGTTTGGGTCCTTCTAAACTTTTTGGTGGTTTCACGTCATTGATTTTGCCTCCTTTGACTTTGATAAGGTTTTTGTTCATTTAAACGCAATACAGTGAAGATTAGAAGCAAAGCAAAGGTGGTCACTTGACAAAGATCAAAGTATTGCGGAGAAGTTTCTAAGAGTATGTAAGGATTGGGGCTCAAGAGGATTTGTAAAATCCAGAAGGCAAGTTTTGTTACAAAAACATCTCAGCCTTAAAAAGAGCAATTTCACTGTATGTGTAGAGGGCGATCATTTTGCTTTGACTTTTGTTGAAAGGTCTGCAGGGTCCAAAAAAATTTCACATTAAACTTGTCTATTTTGATTCCATGTTGGAATCTGCAGCTGACCACACTTTGCATGGATTCAGGTTTTGTTGTGGAAAGTTTGCCCATCAGATATATAATTCCTGGGTTCTGTTCCCTGCCATATGAGTGACTCTCTGGCCTAAACAGACCACTTTGGCCAATCTTTTCAAGACCGGCTTCTGCTTTTGCATGCCCAGTTTGACACACCTTGGACTTAACTTTCATAAGGCCTGCACAGCTACAGTTATCAATGACACTCAACCTTAACTCTGACTTGCAGGTGTTCATGCCTTAAAACATGCTCTCTTTACATAATTTATTTGTCTAATAAAATATGCAATAACACAAACAAGCAGTTCTTATATATCCTTACACACAGTTCATATAGTAGAATGAATAATTCATTATAAAGGGTTACACAAGCTTATCAATTAATAATGTATCTTTACTATCATACGACAACAGTTTAGATAAAATTATATGATTGATTTACAATTTTTTTCTGGTCATGTCTGTTTTCTGGGCACACAAGACATGTGCAGTAGTAGCCCCTGCACTGTGGAATTTATAGCCCAAGACCTTCTTTGTAAATATCATATAACTTGTAGTGTAGGCGCCACATGGATATAGAGGTTCATCTGTGTGGTGCAGGATCAGAGTCTAGGTTACAATTTACACTGTATCTGATACTCTGATTTTTTTCCGTGCTTGCAAAGGGCCTCCCTTTATGTGAAATAAGGAGAGGAGTGAGAGCATTCCACACATAATCTATATCGCTCTGATCCAGATAGATTTTTCACACAATAGACTGAACTAATTGAAATATTTTTATGCTTCTGTTTTAAATTAAGGTCCAAAATATCATCACAGGGTCTGGATGAAGGAAGAGGCACGTCACACTGCATTGTGAAGTTTGTACTGCTGAAGTTAAGTCCCATAGAAAGTTGCAATATAAAATTTCAGGAGAAATGAATGGTATGGGTCTTGTTATGTTGGCATATGGAGCATGTTGTGAAATGTTATATGAAAAAAATGTGTGGCTGTTAAGCTTCCATTTTTAAGAGTTAGCTTGGTATTAGTAAAATACATACATTAACTATATGTTAAGTAGATTTTGGTGACAACCGTAACTAAACAAACAGTACAGCATGGAAGCTATTGTCTGTAATAATGAATACAAGGTGTCTGAAGAAATGCCAGGTTATATTATAGTATGCATTGTATCACCTGGAAATGAGCATTAGTGTGATTTGTATAGGATTTCAATAGAAAGCTACATCTCTGCCTCAACATAACACTGTCTTCTGGAGCCAAAAAGTCTTACCGCATTATAGGTGAAACTAGGTTATATTGAACTTGCTTTGATTCACTGGAGTGCGCAGTCCTGCCCCCCTAGGACCACTGCTTTACCGCATTATATCCAAATTTGTGTTATATCGGGTCACATTATATTGGGGTAAAGGTGTATATTGTAGGGAAAACATAATATGCAAAGATTGAGCCCAGTTATGCCTCAGTTATGGTGGTGCAGAGTATCCCTGCCCCAGGGATGATACATACAGCATTCTCACTCAGGAAGCACAAGACCTCCTGGGATGCTCAGTCTATGCAGGGGCAGCATAGATGCTGTGGCAACACTTAACATGGCCAATGTGGAGAAGGGCACTAAACATGTCTCTGCATCCTCTATGGACATCTATAACCTCTTTGGAGTGGCTGGGTTCCCTAGGGAGAACTGGAAGGGAGCAATCCATGTGCTTGGAGGGTGTACAGGGACCACTAATATGACTAAGTCCTTGCATGAATGCCATAAATTAAGAAAACTGCTGGTCCTTCCCCACTTCATACCCATGGTCCATCACATTATATCCCTACATAATTATATAGAAAGAAACCATATTAATTATTATTATTATTATTTATTATTATTAAATTATACAAAAATAAAACAAAAACATTACAATATAAGCGGAGGGGTCAGAGTTAATGTTTAACATTCAAACTTATCTGTTAAGTGGTTGTTTCCATTAATGCTGGACAGTGTGTGCGTAGTTGTATGCATATGTTTTGGCATTATGCATACGTGTGTACGTGTTGTAATACTCAGTATCTGTAGAGATCTTAGCCCTTATTTAGTTACTCACAGTTCACAGAAGGAAAATGAAGCCTGTTTCCAAGTTCTGCATAGGTTCTTCTTGTTAGTCATTACTTGGTCAATGGAGCTGGTCAAAGGGGGAAACAAGGGCAAAAAACATGCCAAAATGTTTATATTACAATTTTCATTTTGTTTTGGTGGGAAAAAATTCCACTTAAAAAAAATCCTCCCTCCCTTTTCTCCAGGGGAAAACAAGTACAGTAAGTGATAAAGTAGTTTGTTCCCACAATTTAGAGACAAAAATTTCAAAAATATAATTTTTCATTTAGAAACTTAATCACAAACCTTTAATGAAAAATACATTTTTCCATGTAAAATTTTGCGGTCTTCAAAACCCCATTTCAAAAAAAAAAAAATCTAACCAGCTGTAATAGTAAATGAACCATCCATGATAGGGCTGATCTGCTCCCCTTTCATAGAGGCTACTCAGTCCCACCTAGAAATGTGCCCTGGAATCTCAGCTGCCCTCCCAGGACTTTATGATGGACAAAGAAAAAGGTTTTGCTCCCAGAAGGCGGCCTGTGTTCTTCATCTTTGTTTCACGTCTGCTCTCACTTCCAGTGATGGACTCTTCTCAAGAGAGTGGCGTTAGAAGAACCAATTTGATCCTCAATATCTTCCTCTTTTTTAAGAGTCCTGCTCTCAAGTTGAGACCAAGAAAAGTGAGAAGATAATAGAACAGAGCAACAATATGAACTTTCATACATACATCAAAATCATGGAAGGCTAAGACAAAAAATCCATAAAGAAAAACATTCTGTCATACCCTGTATTTTCATATAAAAAATACCATATCAAATTTTGCACAAACTATATTTTAAATATCGTCTCTAACTACCAATATCCTCCTATCTGGATGTAGTAAAATTCCATAAACAGCAAATCAAGTATTTAAATACATTTACTCATCTAGCTAGGTTCTGAACTCTCAAATTTGTAAGTAGGACGTCACTCAGACATGTTTTTTGTTTGTGGTGGGGGAAGATGGAGAAACTGACTATATATATTCAACACATCGGTTCTGTACAATTCACACTCACAGTGTAAACAAACTAGATGAGATGCATCCAATTGCCCACACTTGGCATGTATATATGGGAGAAGGATTCAACCCACAAACAACTTTATAACACAAGGAACAAATTGTTCAAAAATGGTGCCTTTCTCAGCAAAGATGAGTAATATCCCAATATGCTTTTGGGGCATGGGGGGCGGTACTGGACTTGAATATTAAAAACCAAAAACCATAGTCCAACAAACGTGTAAAAACAAAACCATTAAAACCATAATGGCAAAGATATTCACACTGTGTACTTAAAGTTGGGCTTCTAAGTCCACTTTAAAGAAACCAAATACATGACCTGATTTTCCAAAGTACTGAAAATTCAGCAACTACTACTTAAGTCAACACTTTTGAAAAATGGCCACTTATTGATATGCCATAATGTGGATTTTAGCTCCTAGTGTTAGGTACCCAGTTTTGAAAAGTCT
The DNA here is from genome assembly GCF_007399415.2 of Gopherus evgoodei. Lineage (NCBI taxonomy): Eukaryota > Metazoa > Chordata > Testudines > Testudinidae > Gopherus > Gopherus evgoodei. Next base: position 105,583,757 of record NC_044327.1, read on the forward strand.
TGGCCAGAAAGCCAGAACAGTTGCTAAACAAATGAAGCTAGAATACTTTGCAAATAGTGTGCAACTTTTCATGCACTGTACCTGTGAAGTCTGCATGGAGCATGCCATTTTGTAGAACAAGATGGGATCCTCTCTACAGAGTGACCTCATCCTCACCATACATGCCAAGTCATGAAGATGCTATTTTGCATGCAAATGTAGCATTGCATGCTTAACTAAAAATGTTCTGGCATGCCACTAGGTATTTATATGATCATCTTTTCATGGATACTTAGTGATAAATCACATCTCTTTGTTTACTATACTGTTGTCATGGGATCCTGGGGTGCAATCCAGACCAGTAAGGGGTTGTATCACAACCTCCCCTGTAACCCAGGGATCCTGAAATGCCCTGCTGCTGGGACTCATAACCTGGATACCAGCAGCCAGCAGACAAGCATGCAGGTCGCACCCTGATTGTCTATGTGCTGTACATCTGTGGATCAGCAACTATGGCTCTAGCAGCCTACCTACAGCACAGCAGCCTCACCCTGGCTTCCATCAGCCTTGGTTACTACTCACAGGGTGATCTCAACACACTCCCAATCATGAATGTTCCCAAAACCATGTGCTCCGCAATGTCCGCTATCCGGCCTTTTCTGGAGCATTCAGAGAAATAATAAGGTTTGTTGATCCTCTAAAAAGCACATTACAGCTTATTAATTTAACTGGAGCAAATACACTTTTTCCCTTTAAACACAGCACTGAGCTGGTTTATAGCAGGGGTAGGCAACCTATGGCATGGGTGCTGAAGGCGGCACGTGAGCTGATTTTCAGTGGCCCTCACACTGCCTGGGTTCTGGCCACCGGTTGGGAGGGCTCTGCATTTTAATTTAATTTTAAATGAAGCTTCTTAAACATTTTAGAAACCTTATTTACTTTACATACAACAATAGTTTAGTTATATATTATAGACTTATAGAAAGAGACCTTCTAAAAATGTTAAAATGTATTATTGGCACATGAAACCTTAAATTAGAGTGAATAAATGAAGACTCGGCACACCACTTCTGAAAGGTTGCCGACCCCTGGTTTATACTAAAAATAAAACAAACTTATTAACACCAGACATAGGTTAAGTGATACCAAGTAAAAGAAATAAAAGTAAAAATGATTACAAGCTAATAAAAGTGAAAAGACATACATGTAAAAGATTTAAACTTAATCTAGCAGGATAAAGGCACTTACTTTCAATTCCCAGTGACTTCACCCTACACCCCATTCCCTTGGTTGAAGGAGTCATCTTTCTCAGCTTGCAAGAAGAGTTCTTTTCCCTTGCATCTGTCCAGTGATGGATTCCAAAGATGGCTACTCTCCTTGCTTATAACTTCCAAAGTTTAGGAGGCAGGATGACCTTCCTTTCCTGTGGGTTTCCCATCTACCTGCTAATTGGAATGTAAATAGGGCTTCTATTGTTTTTGGTCAGACATTGTGTGACCAGGATCCCAGGGGCTCACGCTGAGATTGCTAAATTAGGGCAAACTGCAAAGAATGGGGCAGACAATTGCCAAAACTGGTTATTCTAATACTTAGATCCACCAAGCTAGCAATGAAACAGCTTCTACAATACCTTACTGATTACCCAGAAGCCAACAAGACAGTTCCCTTAAAGCAACCCAGTCTTGGGCTTCCACTCAGACAGCCAAGTCAAATATAATGAAGATTATTGAAAATCTTGTTCATCATATAAAAAGTTCTACCAATCTCAAAGGATTGGACATATTACCTCCCAGGTTATATGAGAGTGTCCACAATTTCCCCTCCAGAGTTGTCATAAACATTTCACAGTGACATTAATGACCACTGTGTTATTAAATTTCAAATGATATAACATGTCACCTTTTAAATAAATATCATGACACCAGTGTGTGAGGTATACTGAATATGTCAGACCTGACATGAGTTACTTATATAGAATCAATCATCATCATCACTCCCATAACCGTATTGGTCATTGGGGCACCATTATTGATGAGCAATCAACCAATTGTCTCCACCCCTGCAAGTGCATGCACATTTCTGTGTATGGATATCTTTAAAAAAGTCCTCAAACAGAAGTGAAAACAGAGGGTACTAGGAACAGAAAATGGAACAGCACACAGCAAGTCAGACCTATGCTTCACCAAATACAACCACCCCATCAACACCATCAAGATGGTGAAGTGCTTGGATGAGATCAGCTTATGGATGAAGCACAGCTGAACCGAAGCAAGACAAAGGTGATGATGGTGGACAGAGTTTGCAGCCAGAGTGAGGTCCCCTTTAATTGAAGGTACACACCCACAACTGGTCAATTCAGTCCATAATTTAGGAGTGCTCCTGGATTCCTCACTGATGTTAAGTTTTACATAGTTTGCTGTCATAACATATTCCCAGATTTGGACCTTAGCGTCCAAAATATGGGTGTTAGCATGAAAACTCCAAGCTTAGTTACAGCTTGGTCCTGGTAAAGCTGCCACCACCCAAAAAATTAGAGTGTTTTGGGGCACTCTGGTCCCCCCAAAAACCTTCCTTGGGGGACCCCAAGACCCAAATTCCTTGAGTCTCACAACAAAGGGGAATAAACCATTTCCCTTCCCCCCTCCAGGTGTTCCCTCCCTGGATTCCTGGATATACAGAAGCAAGCTCCGTGAATCTAAACAGGGGGACTCCACCCTCCCTATTTCCAGTCCTGGAAAACACAAGTACTGAGAGAGAGCTAATCTCTCCTCTTCGTCCCTCACCCAGAGGGTATGCAAAGTCAGGTTAATAAATCTAACACAAAGAGATTTTCCCCCTGACTTCTTCCTGCCACCAATTCCCTGGTGAGTTGCAGACTCAATTCCCTGGAGTCCCCACTAAAGAAAAAACTCCAACAAGTCTTAAAAAGAAGGGTTTATATAAAAAAGAAAGAAAAGGACATAAAAATGGTCTCTCTGTATTAAGGTGACAAATACAGGGTCAATTGCTTAAAAGAAAAATGAATAAACAGCCTTATTCAAAAGAACACAATTCCAAACACTCCAGCAACTACACACATGTAAATACAAAAGAAAAAAAACAATAACTCCTATTGTTTTATGATCTTTGTACTCACAACATGGAAACAGAAGATTAGAAAGCAGGAGACAGAAAAATCCTTCCCATAGCTGAGAGGGACAGACACAAGACAAGAACAAAGGACTCACACAGAAACTTCCCTCCACCCAGATTTGAAAAAGTCTTGTTTCCTGATTGGTCCTCTGGTCAGGTGTTTCAGGTTACTCCTTTCCAGGTAAAAGAACAATAACCCTTAGCTATCTGTTTATGACACCCCCCCCAAATTGCAGACAGTGGGGAACCTCACTGGCGGCGATTTCCTCCTAGAACTTTAAAATAAACAGATTAATACAACACATGCACCTTTACATATACCCCTAAGTATATAACTAACAGACTTTTACATTTTAAGAACACTTTTTAACTACTGGATTCCGGGAAACTCTCACAGAAGAGTGCATCAGCTACTTTATTAGAAGCTCCTGAGATGTGCTGAATTTCAAAATCAAAATCTTGGAGAGCTAAACTCCAATGAAGAAGTTTCTTGTTGTTCCCCTTGGCAGTATGAAGCCACTTTAGCGCAGCATGGTCAGTTTGTAGCTGGAACCGCCGTCCCCAAACATATGGGCATAGCTTTTCCAGGGCGTACACAATGGCATAGCATTCCTTTTCACTGACTGACCAGTGACTTTCCCTCTCAGACAGTTTCTTGCTGAGAAACACGACAGGATGGAAGTTGTGATCCGTTGCTTACTGCATGAGAACTGCTCCTATACCACGCTCAGATGCATCCGTGGTTACTAGGAATGGCTTGTCAAAGTCCGGGGCCCTGAGCACAGGGTCAGACATGAGCGTTGCCTTTAGTTGGGTAAAGGCCTTTTGACACTCATCAGTCCACTTAACGGCATTTGGCTGGGTCTTTTTGGTCAGGTCGGTCAATGGGGCAGCGATTTGGCTGTAGTGTGGTACAAATCGCCTGTAGTACCCGGCCAAGCCTAAGAAGGATTGGACCTGTTTCTTTGACCTGGGGACAGGCCACTTTTGGATAGCATCCACCTTGGCCTGTAGGGGGTTTATGGTTCCTCGACCCACCTGGTGCCCCAGGTAAGTCACTCTGTTTTGGCCTATTTGACACTTTTTGGCCTTAACAGTTAGTCCGGCCTGCCTGATGCGCTCAAAGACCTTTTCCAGGTGTAGTAGGTATTTGGGCCAGGAGTCTGAAAAAATGGCCACATCATCGAGGTAGGCAACTATATATTCTCCCAGTCCTGCTAGTAGACCATCTACCAGCCTCTGGAAGGTGGCGGGTGCATTTCGCAACACGAAAAGGAGGACATTAAATTCATACATCCCCGCATGGGTGACGAATGTTGATCTTTCCTTGGCAGGTTCATCTAGCGGTACTTGCCAGTACCCTTTGGTTAAGTCTATTGTAGAGATGAACTGGGCACGTCCCAACTTCTCCAATAGCTCATCGGTGCGTGGCATTGGACAGTTGTCCGGATGAGTTACCGAATTTAGCTTACGGTAGTCCATGCAAAAGCATATTTCCCCATCTGGTTTGGGTACCAGAACCACTGGAGATGCCCATGCACTGGTAGATGAGCGGATTATACCCATCTGTAGCATGTCCTGGATCTATAGCAGCTTGGGCATGAGGAGACACCCAGCAGGGTGGGGTTCTAATGGGGTGAGCATTACCTGTGTCAATGGAGTGGTATGCCCGTTCAGTCTGTCCTGGGGTGGCTGAGAACAATGGGGCGAAGCTAGTGCACAGCTCCTTGATTTGTCTCCGCTGCAGACATTCCAGGGTGGTTGAGAGGTTCACCTCTTCCACACCACCATCTTTTTTCCCTTCGTAGTAGACACCGTCAGGCCACTCAGCATCATCTCCCTGGACTGTAAACTGACAAACCTGTAAGTCTCTGGAATAGAAAGGCTTGAGAGAATTAACATGGTACACTCTGGGCTTTAGTGAGGAATTGGGAAATGCTATGAGGTAGTTCATAGTTCCCAGGTGCTCTTGGACCGTGAATGGCCCTTCCCATGATGCATCCATCATGGGAAGGGTCTTGTTGAGCCTTCAAGACCATAACCTGGTCTCCTACCTTGAAGGAACGTTCTCTGGTATGTTTGTCATACCAGGCCTTTTGCTCTTCCTGAGCATCCTTTAGGTTCTCTTTAGCAAGGGCTAAGGAGTGTCGGAGGGTGTTTTGTAGGTTGCTTACAAAGTCCAGAATGTTAGTCCCTGGAGAAGGGGTAAACCCCTCCCATTGCTGCTTCACCAACTGTAATGGCCCCTTAATCTCGTGGCCATACACAAGTTCAAATGGTGAAAACCCTAAACTGGGATGTGGTACAGCCCTGTAGGCAAACAGCAACTGCTGCAACACTAGGTCCCAATTATTGGAGTGTTCGTTGACAAATTTACGTATCATGGCCCCCAAAGTTCCATTAAACCTTTCCACCAGGCCATTGGTTTGATGGTGGTATGGGGTGGCAACCAAGTGGTTCACCCCATGAGTTTCCCACAGTTGTTTCATGGTCCCTGCCAGGAAAATAGATCCTGAATCTGTAAGGATGTTGGAAGGCCAACCTACCCTGGCAAAAATGTCTGTTAGGGCCAGGCACACAGTATTAGCCCTGGTGTTGCCTAGAGCTACTGCTTCCGGCCATCGGGTAGCAAAGTCCACGAAAGTCAGTACGTACTGCTTTCCTCTGGGTGTCTTTTTTGGGAAAGGACCCAGAATATCCATAGCTACTCGCTGAAATGGGACCTCAATTATGGGGAGTGGCTGGAGAGGGGCCTTGACCTGGTCTTGGGGTTTTTCCACTCTTTAGCCCACCTCACAAGACTGGACATACTTGGCAACGTCCTTGCCCATCCCCTCCCAGTGGAAGGACTTCCCCAACCGGTCCTTGGTTCTGTTCACCCCAGCATGGCCACTGGGATGATCATGGGCTAAGCTTAAGAGCTTCCCCCGGTACTTAGTTGGAACCACCAACTGTTTTTGCGGCTGCCATTCTTCCTGGTGTCCACCAGAAAGAATCTCCTTGTATAAAAGTCCTTGGTCTATAACAAACCGGGATCGATTAGAAGAGCTGAGAGGAGGTGGGGTGCTCTGTGCCGCCGCCCAAGCTTTCTGAAGGCTGTCATCTGCTTCCTGCTCAGTCTGGAACTGTTCCCTTGAGGCTGGGGTCACCAGTTCTTCCTCAGACTGAGGATTTGGGCTTGGTCCCTCTGGAAGTGATGTAGGTGATGGGGTTGTTTCCGTTGCTGGTGAACCGCTCTCTGCTGGTGCACCTGAGGGTATTTCAGGCTCCGGCTGAGCCTTTTGGGTATGGCTGTCTGTTGCTTCTGCCAGTTCTAGCTCTCTGGCACCCACTGGCGTTGAGTTTGAAGATGTGGTTGCAATTGCTGGTGCTGGTTGCTGTTCCAGTTCTGGGCCTGGGACTGGAGGTGCTGTGGCTGTTTCAGTGGTTGGCATGGAATCTGGGTCCACTACCTCTGTCTGGGTCTCTGGTAACACAGACAGGGCACCTGTGGATGGCTCAGGAACAGGAATGGGTCTGGAAGCTTGCCTGGTTTGGCTACGGGTAACCATTCCTACTCTCTTGGCCCGCTTCACCTGGTTGGCCAAGTCTTCCCCCAGTAGCATGGGGATGGGATAGTTGTCATAGACCGCAAAAGTCCACATTCCTGACCAGCCTTTGTACTGGACAGGCAGTTCAGCTGTAGGCAAGTCTACAGCTTGTGACATGAAGGGGTAAATTGTCACTTGGGCCTTTGGGTTGATGAATTTGGGGTCTACGAAGGATTGGTGGATAGCTGACACTTGTGCCCCTGTGTCTCTCCACACAGTAACCTTCTTTCCGCCCACTTTCAAATTTTCCCTTTGCTCCAAGGGTATTTGAGAGGCATCTGGGCCTGGGGATCTTTGGTGTGATGGTGGTGTAATGAACTGCACTTGGTTGGCGGTCTTTGGGCAGTTGGCCTTGATATGTCCCAGTTCATTACACTTAAAGCATCTTCCATCTGACTGGTCACTGGGTCGAGGTGAGTTACTGGAGACTGGTGAGGTGGAAGTATAGGGCGTCTGTGGCTTTACTTGGGTTGTATGTGGGGTCTTTGGCTGTCCTCGGTTGTAGGGTTTATGATCGGTGTGCACCCTGGGGTATTCGTTCCCCTTGACAGTAGCTTTCTTGCTTTCTGCCACTTCCATCCATCTGGCTCCAATCTCCCCCACCTCGGTGAGATTTTTGGGTTTTCCATCTTGTATGTACCGTGTTATGTCCTCAGGAACACCATCCAAGAACTGCTCCATTTGTATGAGGAGGTGCAGTTCGTCTAAGGATTTAACATTGTTTCCTGATATCCAGGCCTCATAATTTTTCCCAACGTAGTAGGCGTGTTTGGGAAATGACACATCTGGTTTCCACTTTTGGGTTCTGAAACGCCGACGGGCATGATCCGGAGTTATCCCCATTCTGTATCTGGCCTTGGTTTGAAAAAGTTTATAGTCGTTCATTTTCTCCTTAGGCATTTCAACTGCCACCTCTGCTAAAGGTCCACTGAGCTGTGGCCTCAATTCTACCATGTACTGGTTTTCAGGGATGCTGTACCCAAGACAGGCTCTTTCAAAATTTTCCAAGAAGGCCTCAGTGTCATCATCTGCCCTGTAGGTGGGAAATTTCCTGGGATGTGGAACCATAATTGGTGAAGTGTTGTTAGGATTGGCTGGAGCATGCTGCCCAGCCTGCGCTAAGTCTAGTTCATGTTTTCTCTGTTTTTCCTTCTCTTCACTTTCTTTTTGTTGTTTTTCCATGTCTCGGCGGTGGGCCGCCTCTTCTTCTTCTTGTTTCCTTCGGTGGGCCACCTCTTCTTCTTCTAGTTTTCTTTTGTGGGCTGCCTCTTTGGCTGCTTGTTCTCTTTTGTAGGCTGCCAGTTTGATGCTTTCTTCCTTTTCTTTCAGCTCCACCTCTTTTTGTCTTTTTTCCAGTTGTCGCCTGTGTTCAGTTTCTTTGATGTTCTTCAGGCTCCATTTTTGTATTGGAAGGCATGGTTCCTGTTTTCTTGTGTTGAGGTGCCCTCCCGTGTTTATCTTCTGAACTGCAGGTTCTCTGTTGCCTCCTGGGGTCTGCTTAGCAACAGTGCCTTTTTCCCTTTCTTCCTCTAGCTAATCTTTTCAATGTAAAGTAAACCAGAAAAACCACTTTATTTGCATGTGTATTGTGCTGAATAATTGCCTCCTAATGGGAGTGCTATTGTGTGACAAAAGACCTGTAATAGTTCCTTAATGGTTCCTTGCTTAATATGCAAGCCAGAAACTTCAAGAGAGAGCACAGAAAAAAAAATCTCTCTGGTTCCTTTTAAAACCAAACTGTTTCTCTCTGCTTAAAAGCCCCTAGCAGAGAAAAGAAAAATATAATATTCCTACTGGCTTCTGGATTCTATCTTTCCCACAACGGCTGCCACCATGTCATAACATATTCCCAGATTTGGACCTTAGCGTCCAAAATACGGGTGTTAGCATGAAGACCTCCAAGCTTAATTACCAGCTTGGACCTGGTAAAGCTGCCACCACCCAAAAAATTAGAGTGTTTTGGGGCACTCTGGTCCCCCCAAAAACCTTCCCTGGGGGACCCCAAGACCCAAATTCCTTGAGTCTCACAACAAAGGGGAATAAACCATTTCCCTTCCCCCCTCCAGGTGTTCCCTCCCTGGGTTCCTGGAGAGATATACAGAAGCAAGCTCCGTGAATCTAAACAGAGGGATTCCACCCTCCCTATTTCCAGTCCTGGAAAACACAAGTACCGAGAGAGAGCTAATCTCTCCTCTTCCTCCCTCACCCAGAGGGTATGCAAAGTCAGGTTAATAAATCTAACACAAAGAGATTTTCCCCCCGACTTCTTCCTCCCACCAATTCCCTGGTGAGTTGCAGACTCAATTCCCTGGAGTCCCCACTAAAGAAAAAACTCCAACAAGTCTTAAAAAGAAGGCTTTCTATAAAAAAGAAAGAAAAGGACATAAAAATGGTCTCTCTGTATTAAGGTGACAAATACAGGGTCAATTGCTTAAAAGAAAAATGAATAAACAGCCTTATTCAAAAGAACACAATTCCAAACACTCCAGCAACTAAATACATGTAAATACAAAAGAAAAAAAAATAACCCCTATTGTTTTATGATCTTTGTACTCACAACATGGAAACAGAAGATTAGAAAGCAGGAGACAGAAAAATCCTTCCCATAGCCGAGAGGGACAGACACAAGACAAGAACAAGGACTCACACACAAACTTCCCTCCACCCAGATTTGAAAAAGTCTTGTTTCCTGATTGGACATCCTCTGGTCAGGTGTTTCAGGTTATTCCTTTCCAGGTAAAAGAACATTAACCATTAGCTATCTGTTTATGACAGCTGCATCTGTGATTAATTCTTTTTCACCATCTTTGGCTGGCTAGGAGATTCCATCCCATCTTGGTGAACAATGACCCGGCCTCAAGTTATTGACAACTTTATCACCTCTTGGCTGGGCTACAGCAATACAGTATGCCTGGGCATGAAGCCTTAGGAAATTCCAACTGGTACAGAACACTATGGTGTAGCTCCTCAGCAGCACTGGCATATAAGACCTCTGTCCTCTGCTCTCTTCACAGTATTCTCAAAGAATATTGAATCAAGTTTCAGATCTCAGTCCTTATCTTCAAGGCACTCCTTGTCCTGTGCACAGGATATCTAAAAAGACAGCACTGGAATGATGACCGTGGTCAACAACTTCACTCCTCTGGCACAGTGGAATTCTCTACAATAAGCGTAAAGCCCAGAGCTTTCTTGGGGGCCACCCCAAGGCCATAGAACAAACTCTCTCAGAGTCATCACAAGCTTTCTGCTCTAAGTGAAAGGCACTTCTTTGACCTTGCCTTCTCTAATATAGCCATATATATAGAATGCACACATCCACAATTCCAAAGCAGAACACTCCATTACACATACTTCTCCCCCTAGGGAGAGGATGAGAAAACCAATGACAGATGTTTGTCACTGCTGGAAGGTACTCACATACAACAGTGAAGGGAGCAGTGTAGGAACCTATAAGTATGGAATAGAACAGACAGAAACAAGATCTATGAAAGTACAGTTGTGCTACTGGGTCTTTTGTCTGTTTATTTTTTATTTTTGTTTTGTTTTGTTCTCTCCATTTCCTCAAACTATTGTGATGTGGCAAAGCCAGATGGCTACAGTAAAGTACTGAGGAACAGGTATGTAAGCCCCAGGCTAAACAAATCCCTAGTACCATGGTAACCAAATGGCAGTTGCTCCAGGTTAATCAAGGCACCTGGGGCCAGTTAAGATCTTTCTAGAAGGCAGTGGAGATAGCTACATTGATTAGAACACCTGCAGCCAATCAAGGCAGGCTAGTCAGGGCACCTGGGTTTAAAAAGGAGCTCACTCCAGTCAGGCGGGGAGGAGCCAGAGGAGAGGAAGTACGTGTGAGGAGCTGGGAGCAAGAGGCGCGAGGAGCTGAGACTGAGAGCGTGTGCTACTGGAGGATTGAGGAATTATCAGACAATCAAGCATTATCAGACAGCAGGAGGAAGGTCCTGTGGTGAGGATAAAGAAGGTGTTTGGAGAGGCCATGGGGAAGTAGTCCAGGGAGTTGTAGCTGTCATGCAGCTGTTACAGGAGGCACTATAGACAGCTGCAATCCACAGGGCCCTGGGCTGGAACCCGGAGTAGAGGGCGGGCCCGGATTCCCTCCGAACCTCGCAACTCCTGATCAGACACAGGAGGAGTTGACCCAGACTGTGGGTTCCACCAGAGGGGAAGATCACTGAGGTGAGCAAATCCGCCAATAAGTGCAGGACCCACCAAGGTAAAGATTGAATTTTGTCACAACTGGTATCAGAGTGGGATTTTTGGTGTGCACAGTGCGACGGAAGGAGGGTGATGTAAAAAAAAAAAGAGGGTTACTTTTTTTTTGTCACCACAATGGATGACGTAGTGAGGGCACTGATACAAGCCACGGCGGCCCAGCAGGAGGCTACCCGTGTCCAGGCAGCCGCCCAGCAAGAATCAGTGCTGCTGCAGCAAGAGACTAATCGCCTGTCGATGGACCAAGCTGCTCAAGACTGAGCTATGTTGTGGGAACTGGTAAACCAGGTAAAGACCCTTACAGAGCTGAACCATGGCCATGATGGGATGCGGTTCATACGGGCTAGGCATTGGCTGCAGAAAATGACACGGGAGGATGATGTAGAGGCATACCTTCTGGCCTTTGAGAGGACAGCCCTATGGGAGGCCTGGCCTCGAGATCAGTGGTCCGGCATCCTTGCCCATTCCTGTGTGGGGAGGCCCAGAAGACCTACCATGATCTGTCTGAAGAGGCTGCAGCAGACTACTCCCAGCTGAAGGCAGAGATCCTGGCCAGATATGGAGAAAAGACTGCAGTGTGGGCCCAGCGGTATGATGAGTGGAGGTACCAGTAAGACAAAACCCTGCTGTCCCAATTGTATGACCTCATCCATCTCGCACAAAAGTGGTTGCAAACAAAGTCCCGGAGTCCGGAAGAGATACTAGAGGTTCTGGTCATCGACCGGTACATGAGGGCACTGCCACCAGATCTCCGCAAATGGGTAGGCCAGAATGATCCATCCACCTATGATGAGATGATAACGCTGGTAGAAAGACGCATGACAGCCAGGGAATTGACCCAACTACCCAAGGAAAGCCCCTTTCGTAGCAAACACCCAACCCCAGTCCTGGAAGGTGGGACAGCCAAACCCCTGGGGAGTCCTAGGTGGAGGAAGAGGGGGGCTGAAAACCAGCAGAGACTCCAGAAGGAAGGGATTGGCCTGGGACTAAACCCCCTAGCCCACATGATAGGAGAATAATTAAAAACAATTATAGATGTCATGCATGTGGGGAGTGGGGACACGTAGCAGCACAGTGTCCCAGCATCAAGGAGCCTATGCAATGCAACTTGGGGGATTGGAAGGTCCCATGTGCCCTTATCCACCTTGCGGGCATCGCATTAGCCCCGCATAACTACACTAGGCCGGTGAAGATAAATGGAGCAGAGACTACAGCACTTGTGGACTCGGGGAATGCTATCACCCTTATATCGGGTAAGCTGGTAAAAATTAGCCAGTTGCTGCAAGCCAAATGCATAGCAGTGACGTGTGTGCATGGGGCCCTGAGCCATTACCCCACCATCCCAGTGGAGATAGAGGTTCAGGGGAACCCCATTAAGGTGACAGTGGACGTAGTTCCTAAACTCCCATATCCTGTAGTTATTGGGAGGGACTATCCAGGGTTTGATAAGTTACTCCCCCTGTAGAGGCTGGAGGGAGGTGGAGATCCTGTTGGCAGTGACTCATCATTGGGGAAATGTCAACCCCCAATGTTTTCTGAGTTTTCTCAGGATCTATTCTCAGTCCCCCAAAAGGCCCGGAAGACAAAAAAAAGAAAGGAAGTCCGCGAAGGCTTTGGGAACCCGGATCCTGACCCAGGGCCAGAAGACCACGCTAGTAGGCAGATGGACACGAGCAGCCATCAGAGAAACTACCAACACGGAAGGTGAGCCGGAGGCTGGCCCCAGCCGTGATGGTGACGAGCCGTTGGAAGAAGCAGAAGCTGGCCCCTGGGAGCTCAGGCAGGTTAGTCCTGGGAGAGAGACTTTCGGACGGGACCAGGCAGACGACCCTAGATATGATAAAGTCAGGAAAGAGGTGGCTGAGATAGATGGGATACCAGTGGAGGGGAAGGTCTAGGGTCCAGGACCCTACTTTATAGTGAAGAAAGATCTCCTGTACCGTGTGGTGCAAATGCAGGAGCAGGAGATACATCAACTTCTGGTGCCACAAAAACATCAAAAAGCCATATTGAGCCTCGCCCACAGTCACCAGTTTGGAGGACACCTAGGGGTAGAGAAAACCAAGGCCAGGATCCTGCGGAGGTTCTTCTGGCCAGGAGTACATGAAGATGTCAGGCGATACTGCACTTCTTGTCCAGAGTGTCAGCTACATAGCCCTCACCCACACTTACGGGCCCCTTTGATACCTCTTTCAATAATAGAGGTACCATTTGAACGCATAGCCATGGATCTGATTGGGCCCCTAGAGAAGACAGCTTGGGGCCACCAACATGTGCTGGTTGTATTAGACTATGCAACCCAATACCCAGAAGCCGTCCCCCTATGCAACACAGCTTCCAAGACAATAGCTAAGGAGCTAGTACAGATCTTTTCCCGGGTTGGGCTACCCGAGGAGATACTGACTGATCAAGGGACACCTTTTGTATCCAAGTTGATGAAAGATCTCTGTTCATTGCTCCATGTACAAGCCCTACGGACCTCTGTATACCACCTACAAACAGACGGTCTTGTAGAAAGATTCAATAGGACCCTCAAGGCCATGATCAGGAAAGTGGTGAACCGGGATGGGAAAGACTGGGATACCCTATTGCCTTACCTTATGTTCGCCATCCGGGAAGTTCCACAAGCCTCCACAGGTTTCTCTCCATTTGAACTATTATATGGGTGCCACTCCTGAGGCATATTGGATATAGCCAGAGAAGCCTGGGAAGAGGAGCCAAATCCCGGAAAGAACATAGTCGAGCATGTACTACAGATGAGGGATCGGATAGCCCAAGTTACACCCATTGTACGGGAACACTTGGAGAAAGCACAGGAGACCCAACGGATCCATTATAACCACCAAGCAAAGCTTCGACGGTTCCAACCAGGGGATCGAGTAATGGTCCTGGTGCCCACAGCAGAAAGCAAGCTGTTGGCCCAGTGGCAGGGACCCTATGAAGTGATTGAACACGTGGGAGAGGTAAATTATATGGTGCGGCAGCCAGGTCACAGGAAACCAGAGCAAATTTACCACATCAGTCTTCTAAAACCTTGGCATGATTGAGAGGCATGCTTAGTCACCCAGGAGACCCTTCCCCAAGAGGATAACTTACATGAGCAAGTGAAGATATCACCCGACTTGACTCCAATCCAAAAACTCGAGGCAGCCGACATGATTAATCGCAACCGAGATGTGTTCTCTACAAAACCGGGGCAGACAACTGAGACCTATCACCATATCTGCATGATCCCCGGAGCCAAGGTAACACTGAGACCCTACCGAATCCCAGCAGCCAAAAGAGAAGAAATCAAGGCCGAAGTAAAGAAAATGTTAGAATTAGGCATTATTGAAGAATCCTACAGTCAGTGGTGCAGTCCAATTGTTCTAGTGCCCAAACCTGATGGTACCACGAGATTCTGTAATGATTTTCGCCGACTGAATGAAGTATCCCAATTTGATGCATACCCCATACCACGCATCGACGAACTGGTTGACCGACTGGGTAGTGCCCGATTCTTGACTACACTGGATCTGACAAAAAGATATTGGCAGATCCCCCTGACCAAAGAAGCTAAAGAAGTGTTCTCCACCCCAGACGGGCTATACCAGTACACTGTCCTGCCTTTTGGGTTACATGGGGCCCCAGCCACATTCCAGCGCCTCATGGATAAGCTGCTGCGCCCCCATACTAGTTATGCAGCTGCGTATGTGGGGAGGTATGGGTAGTGCAGTGGCTTGAGCATTGGTCTGCTATACCAAGGTTGTGAGTTCACTCCTTGAGGGGGCCACTTACAGATCTGGGCCAAAAATTGGTCCTGCTATTGAAGGCAGGGGGCTGGACTTGATGACCTTTCGAGGTCCCTTCCAGTTGTCGGAGATTGGTATATCTCCAGTTATTACCTATTCTTATTATTACCTACCTAGATGATGTCATCCTCCATACGCCAGACTGGGGAACCACTTGGAGAAAATTGAGGCAGTACTACGCAACTTAAGGCGGGTTGGCCTCACTGCTAATCCTGCTAAATGTGCCATAGGACTAGCAGAGGCTAGGTACCTGGGATATATTGTAGGAAGGGTATAGTGAAGCTCCAAACTAATAAGCTAGAGGCGATTCAAAACTGGCCCCAGCCAACCCAAAAGAAGCAGATCCACGCATTCCTAGGCATGGTAGGCTACTACCTACGTTTTATTCCCCACTTCGCCAGTAGGGCAAGTCCTCTAATGAACTTGGTGAAGGCCTGAGGTCCAGACATGGTGAAGTGGACCGACGCAGCAAAGGGGGCATTTTTAGACCTTTGGACAGCCTTCTGTAATGACCCCATACTCATAGCCCCAGACTTTACCAAGGAATTTATTTTACAGACAGATGCTTCTGAGGTGGGGTTGGGGGCGGTTCTGTCACAAATGATTGGAGAAGAAGAACACCCGATCCTCTACCTAAGCAGAAAGCTGCTCCCAAGAGAACAGAAGTATGCAGTAGTCGAGAGAGAATGCCTTGCTGTCAAATGGGCCATGGAGACACTGCGTTATTACCTCTTAGGCCGGTGATTTACTCTTGTGATGCACCATGCACCCCTCCAGTGGATGCAGAGAAATAAGGAAAAGAATGCAAGGGTCATCAGGTGGTTCTTATTCCTCCAACCAATCCAGTTCCGCATACAGCACAGGGCTGGATGCCACTACGGCAACATTGATGGTCTTTCACGAGCACATTGTCTGGCATCCCAAGTTGCCCAACCCTATGGTGTTGAGCAGGGGGGCGGATATGTGATGGGGCAAGGCCAGATGGCTATGAAGTACAGTAAAGGTATGTTAGCCCCAGGCTAAACAAATCCCTAGGACCATGGTAACCAAATGGCAGTTGCTCCAGGTTAATCAAGGCACCTGGGGCCAATTAAGATCTTTCTAGAAGGCAGTGGAGATAGCTACATTGATTAGAACACCTGCAGCCAATCAAGGCAGGCTAATCAGGGCACCTGGGTTTAAAAAGGAGCTCACTCCAGTCAGGCGGGGAGGAGCCAGAGGAGAGGAAGCGCATGTGAGGAACCGGGAGCAAGAGGCACAAGGAGCTGAGACTGAGAGGGTGTGCTGCTGGAGGATTGAGGAATTATAAGACAATCAAGCATTATCAGACAGCAGGAGGAAGGTCCTGTGGTGAGGATAAAGAAAGTGTTTGGCGGAGGCCATGGGGAAGTAGCCCAGGGAGTTGTAGCTATCATGCAGCTGTTACAAGAGGCACTATAGACAGCTGCAATCCACAGGGCCCTGGGCTGGAACCCGGAGTAGAGGGCGGGCCCGGGTTCCCTCCAAACCTCGCAACTCCTGATCAGACACAGGAGGAGTTGATCCAGACTGTGGGTTCCACCAGAGGGGAAGATCACTGAGGTAAGCAAATCCGCCAATAAGCGCAGGACCCACCAAGGTAAAGGAGGAACTTTGTCACACTATTTTATCTCTCAGATTAAAGAAATTCATAAAGTTTACTTCAATGTCCCTGTTTACCCAGAAAAATACACATGTTGTCATTCAGAGGCCTCTTTTTTAATTTCTCTCTTTATACGCACAACAGACATTGAGTGCCTTGCTATTTTTTTTATTATGTTTGTGTAGGAGTTTTCCCCATTCAGATGGTGTTTCATGGGTCTGTTTTACAGGAAGCTCTTGTATGTACATATACTCAAAGAGTTTAATGCCAGCAGAGACTATTAATACATCTAGTGTGACCTTGAAGTATGTCTACACTGCATTGTAAACATGGGTCTGTGGGACTCACACTTGTGGTCCTGGTGTTTCCAAGCCCATGCTTGAGTGTCCATACTACATTGTAAATCGGGGATTACAATTGCTGGACCTGGTTTCAGAGCTGTGCTAATGCACTCATATTACACTACACAGACCTTTTGACTCGGGTATGTGGCTTCACCTGCATCCACACTGCAAAATGACAGGGCATAGTACTCAATCTGAAAGTACCAGAGACCCATGTTTATAAGCCTGGGGTAGAGCATGGAGCCTGCCTCCGTCTGAGACCAGCAGTGTGTAGAGGGGGCTAAAGGTCAGGGCCTAGATGGGTGGAGTGGAGGAGAGGGGATGTGTACAGTTAGTTCAGGCTGGGCTGGACTGTGTCTCTTCAGGGAGTTAACCCAGCAGGGAAGCAGCAACTCCAGCTCCCGGATCCAATTTCACCAACTGCCCAGAGACACAAATATACTCCTGGGGATGGCAAATAGGAACTGCCCATACAGTGTGTGTGCCCATCTGTTTTATCCTGCCGGATCGTATCTGTAATGGTATGAGATGCTAAACAGTATTATACGGTTCAGCCACTAGGTGACACTGTGTGTAATATACCTTATTTAAGCTAACCTCAGCCAGACCTGGCAGAATATTACCATATCTTACAGTGAACTCATCAGGGGTGGGTTCACGGGGGTGGCCAGCCCATATCTGGTACAGAAGCCTGACCTGCTAGTAGCAGCTCTGCAACTCACCATGTACAAGGTGTACATAACATGGTGTCAGAGGACAACAGCAACAGAAAGAAAACAGCAACCAACATTGCAAACTGATGGACCAAAGCAACAAAGGTTACATGACAGAAAAAAAAAGCTACACAGGTTGCAGGATCTCATCAACATGCCACTCTTCAATGCCCCAGTGAACTTCAGCTTTGACAAACCTTCATAACGGACAAACTGGAAGCAGTATTTTGCAAGATTTCAAATTGCTGCAAAACTCCCTGAGGAAACTGAAGATATATAAGCTCTTTAATTTATGACATGGGGAAGTAGGCAGAGCATATCTTTAAAATCCTTTGACTTTACTGAAATTAGTCACTAAAATGAATATGAAAGAGTTCCGGCTATGTCTGATGCATACTTTATGCCTCAGAATTGTGGTTTATGAAAAGAGCATGTTTTCACAAGAAGATTCAAGACCAGGGAAAAATGCTGAATGTTCTACAAGAGATCTGCATGCATTGGCTGAAAACTATGATTTTGGAACTGCAAAACATGAAAATATCAGAGAGATGCTCATTATTGGATTAAGAGAGAAAATCTTTCACAGCAGCTACAATTAAAAACACACTTAACACTAAACCCAGCTATTCAAACAGTAATGCACTTTGAGCTGATGAAACAGCAAAACCAAAAGCAACTTGCCAGACTTGGAAACCAAAAAAATAGCTTAGAAGCTGTTAACAGACACAGCATGAGTGCTGCAAGTCATTACCATAAGACCACTGAGACAAGGATAACTAACTCCCAGGCTAAGAGGAACAAATTCCAGGCAAACACCAAATCCTTGCAGCCTAAATGCACAAAATGTGGAAAAATTCTTCTCCCAAGAGAGGATGCATGTCCAGCCAAAGGTGCAAGATATAATAAATGCACAAAATGTGGACATTTTGCCGCACCAAAGCAGACTCCAATTACAGACAATCAAGAGCTATTGTTTCTCAGTTCATCACATGTGATGACATAGAACCGGCTTGGATATGAAACTGAATATTCATGAAAATACTATTTAGTTTAAAATTGACTCAGAAGCAGATGTCACTCAGACAGGACTTACAATAACCTTCCAACCCTCTCAGAACTGAACTCACCTGACACACCCCTGACTAGCTCTGTAGGTATTCTAAACTGCAAGGGACAGTTCACCACAGAAACTACTTATAAAGACTAAATCTTTGCAATAAAAGTGTATTCAATAATAGGATCACCTATCAACAGCCTTTCAGTCACTGTTTGGCAGCCATGATGAGTGTAGGGAGAAGGGAGGAAAACTCAATGGAATATTTGGTGTTATTGGAATTTTGGAAGGTGATCCAATACAAATAACCTTAAGAGATAATGCTGAAACATACAGTGAACAGCATTCCTATCCCATTATTTCATAAAGTGCAAACTGAGTTGAAGAGAATGGAACGGATTGGAAAAATCGAGAAAATCTGAGAAAACAGCATGGTGTGCCCCAATGGTACTGGTTAGAAAGAAAAATGGAAAAAATACATATCTATCTTAAAAGACTTAATGAAGCAGATGTGAGAGAAAAATATATCCTTCCAACATCGGAAGACATCCTCCTCAGAATGAAAAGAGCTATCATGTTCTCCAAGCTGGATGCCTCAAGTGGATTCTGGCAATTTCCTTTGGATAAAGAAAGTGCTAAGCTGACTACATTTATCACACCCTCTGGGAGATTTTGCTTTTGAAGATTACCTTTTGGTGTTATCAGTTCACCTGAAATCTTCCAAAGAAAGATGGCAGAACTGTTAATGAACACAACTGGAGTTGTAGTTTTCATGAATGATATTTTAGTATATGGGTCTTCAATGAAAGAACACAACAAAATCATCAGTGAAGTCCCAAGTCTAATCAATTAACCTAGACTGAAACTAAAGAAGTGTGTTTTCTTGCTACCCCAAATCATGTTTTTGGGACAGAAAATAAACAAAGATGGAATCAGTCCTAGTTCTGAGAAAGTAAAAATAATTCAAAAATTCAGTGCACCAACAAATGTACCAGAACTGAGACACGTACTGGAGATGGTAACTTACCTTGGTCGATAACTAGAAGACCTTTCTACGGTGACAAAGCCACTGAATGAACTGCTAAAGTCTAGCACATCTTGACTGTGGGGGCCAAATCAAGACAATGCCTTCAGAAAGGTAAAATAAATTATCTCAGTACAGTTCTCAAGTACTATGATGTGAACAAACCCACAATGATCAATGCAGATGCAAGCAGCTGTGGCTTACATAGTATATTTTTGAAACAACATGAATCTGAGTAGAAGCCAGCTGCATTTTACTCTCATGTACTCACAGAGTATATGCCAACATCTATTGATAAGGTTAATTCACCTTAATCTAATTGCTAAGTATGGTCCTGGGAAAAAATTGGTAGTAGCAGATACTCGTATGGAGCCCATCATTGCACTCCACTACCCCTGAGCTCCAAGATGACATAAAGGTATACATGGCTGCTGTGAACACACACAAACCAGTGTTAGAAAAGAGACTACACCAGCTACAAAAAGCAATCTTGATAGACATGCAACTTCAAAAAGTTCTAAGTTACATGGCCTTAGTATCTAAAGGACACTAAGGAAGTGACAAGATATGACTTTGTGGAACGTGGGTAATTAACCAAGTCAAATGGACTCATGATTAATACATCATAATTCCAAATAAAATGAGAAAGGAGATACTAAACCTCATCCACGAAGGACACCCAGGATTAACTAAATGCCATGAAAGGGATGGCCAGCCAGTGTGGTGACAGGCCTCAGCAAGGACATAAACAAAGCATCTGCCTGTGAACATTACAGAACAAACAACATAACACATATATTTTTTAATAACACCTAGACTAGATAGACTTTAGAATAGACTAGGTGAAGATTTATTCAAATTCAGAGGACATCATTATCTGTCAGTAGACTATTTTTCCAAGTATATAAAAATAATGTACTTGAAAGGCATGACATATCACACATTTACAGAGAAACTCAAGTGCACTTTTACTCATTTTGGTGTTTCAGAACAACTAGTTATAGAGCAGTGGTTCTCAAACTTCATTGAATCATGACTCCCTTCTGACAGCAAAAATTACTACATGACTCCAGGAGGAGACTGAGAAGACCAAGCCCACCTAATGTCTGCCAGCCAAGCCCTGCTGCACTGGGCAGAAGGGGGCAAAGCTGAAGCCCAGGGGCTTCTGCCCTGGGTGGGGGCATGTAACCTTAGCCCTGAATGGTGGAGCTTGAGCTTGGCTTCAGCCCTGGGTGGTAGGGCTTGGGCTTCAGACTTGCTAGGGCCTGGGGCCAACACCAGACTTGGCGACCTCACTAAAATGGGGTTACTGACCCACAGTTTGAGAACTCCTGTTATAGAGCAAGGACCACAATTCACTGCAGCAGAATTTAAGTCATTCTGAATGAAATATGATTTTGATCATACTACTAGCGACCCACATTACCCACAAGCAAATGAAGAGGTTGAGAGAGCTGTACAGATAGCCAAGAAAATCCTACAACAGGAAGATCTGTTCCTTGCTCTCTTCTGAGGCTACGTCTACACTACAGGATAAATTCAAATTAGCTTAAACCGATTTTATAAAACAGATATTATAAAGTCGATTGTGTGCGTCCACACTAGGCACATTAATTCAGTGGTGTGCGTCCATGGTCCGAGGCTAGCGTTGATTTCCGGAGCGGTGCACTGTGTGTAGCTACTGTAAAATAATGAGGGCAATAATGTTGATTTGCGTCCACACTAACCCTAATCCAATATAGTAATATCGATTTTAGCGTTACTCCGCTCGTTTTGTAGGAGTACAGAAATCGATTTAAAGAGCCCTTTAAATCGATATAAAGAGCAGTGTAGTGTGGACGGGTGCAGCGTTAAATTGATTTAACGCTGTTAAAATCGGTTTAACAGCGTAGTGTAGACCAGGCCTGAGTTATAGATCAGCACCAACAGCAGCTACTGGATATAGTCCAGCACAGCTTCTAATGGAAAGTCAATTCAGAACTACAGTTCCAACTTGGAAAATAACTTATCTCTGAAGTGGCCAAAAGTGAAGAAAGTAGCCAAACCAGACCAAAAGACAAAAAAAAGCTTATAAATACTTTTACAACATATCACACTCAGTTAATGAGTGAACAATGAACTGTGTTCATGCCAGACTGGATAGAGAAAAAGAATGGACAACTCCAGCTGTCATAAAGAAAAAAAATTCAGCACCCAGATCATATGTGATCAAGATCAACAGAGGAGAGCTCAACAGAAACCATTGACATCTACAGTTTGTTCCTCAGAACGGACAATCAACAGAGCAGACTCTTCAGATGGCAGATGCACAACAAGAGGACGATGACCCAAGGATTTTAATCTGACCACAGCCAAGTGTTGCAACTAATGCACAGCCAGATGACCAAGTTATTACACATTCATGTCATGTAATTAGAAAATGGATACAACTCAGAGACACTTAACAGACTGATCCATATTAAACTTCAATGATAACATGATCGTGTACATTTTGTATATAAGCGTGACCTGCTAACAGCAGTCCTACAACCTACTGTATATGAGATATATCTGCCTATCCCAGAACCTCTGTCTGCCTGATTTACCCACTCTTGTGTCCCAGCCTTGCTGAGCCAAGGACATATGCCATTTGAATCATGTAATGTCAACACCAAGAGGTGAGAGTACCTTAAAAAAATGAAGTTGGCAAAAAGACTTCTTTGCTGGGTAGGAGGACCAGATGTCCCGATTTTATAGGGACAGTCCTGACATTTGGGGCTTTTTTTATATATAGGGTCCTATTACTCCCAACCCCCTGTCTTGATTTTTCACACTTGCAGTCTGGTCACCTTACTGCTGGGTCAGCTATCTTGTGACCTGTGGGATCCTCCAGACCAGCTATGCTCTGTCAGGTGGGTTGCAGTTCCAATCTCTCTCCAAATCAGAGGCAGCTGTGAAACCTGCTGCCTGGTGGATTTTATGCAGTGATACATTTAATTTTTGTATTGCACATTTGAGAGGTAGGCTGAATCAATCCTGGGATTTGGGTTTTGTTTTTTGCTTTTGTTTTTGGTTGTTTTTTTTTTTTTTACAATATAATGTTTTGATTTGTCTTCCTCCTTTTAGTTTTAATTCTGTGTCATTGTATTTCCCCATTATTTTTACAAGGAGAGTTCAGCACTGGTGATTCCTGTTTGTCTAGATGTGGCAAAAATATTAATCAGTGGTTACTTTTTTTCCTGTAGGGAAGAAACTGAGCAATTAGTCCTCTGACATCTAAAGAGGACAGGGGCTGAGGGTTGCTCTGTATTGCTCATTATATTTACTCCTATATATTTCTTCCTTTGAGCTGGCAGGTTGGATATGGGTAGTGAGAACTTTCTTTTTACATCTACGTGTGAGGATACTTGAGCAATTTATATCTAGGCTCTTTGTTTGTAGATAAGCTTACTGCAGAGGCCAGCTAAGTTGTGGATGCTAACAGGACTTGCTCTGAATACCGATCTGTTGTCCTAGCACTGCTGGCAGCTATCTGAAAATGTATACTTAATAGATGACACTTTTTCCTTCTGTATTAGCAGCACACACTTGAGTAGTGCCTGCTTTAGAGCTGAGCAGTGAAAACAGCTTGCGACAAACTTCACCCACATTCACATACATGTTGCTTGCTCTTGGCTCCAAAAAGAGGTCATATAACTGAATTGCCTTTGGCCATGATCTCGCAAACTCCTCTCTTTACATATGGGCTGTGTACATAGCTCCCATCAGGCTCGTGTCTCTTAATCGGGGGTAAAGGGGAGCACCAGGCTGCTTAGGTCTCAGCTGCCAGGATGTATGCCTGAGTGGCAGCGAGAGCACCTGGTGGCTGGGATTTGAGTTGGACAGTAACCAGAGAACTTGCACTCAAGGCTGCAGCCACTTGAGTTCTCCTTGTGGCTGAAATATGAAGGGGGCTCAGGCAGATTGCCGTACACAGTGCTCTGCTGAGCCGAGATGGGAAAACACTTGCTAGGGTTGCCATTTGCACAGCTTCCTAAGCTATCAACCAGTGACGAATCCCAATAATCTCCTAGCCAGGAATGGACCACAATCAACAAGCTGCTTAACATTACTGGAACAGCATTCCGGTGCCACTGCACCACTGGTGTGGACCCAAGTCACAGCAGGACTTGGACTCTGACTCACTAAGATACGGGTCCTGCATGCTTGCTGACAAGTCAGACTGGGCTCAAGCCTGAGTAAGAGCCTGAACTTAATTTACAATGTAGACATACCCTTGTATATCACAGGCCATTGCATTTCATCCAATTACCCCTATATTGAGATAGGCTATGGTTAATGTTGGAGTATGTATAATCTCTTTTTTAAAATGCAGTGTATAGTGATGTTGGAGTACAGTTAAACACAACTAAATAGACTCATAGACTCATAGACTCCAGGACTGGAAGGGACCTTGAAAGGTCATCGAGTCCAGTCCCCTGCCCTCATGGCATGACCAAATATTGTCTAGACCATCCCTAATAGACATTTATCTAACCTACTCTTAAATATCTCCAGAGATGGAGATTCCACAACTTCCCTAGGCAATCTATTCCAGTGTTTAACTACCCTGACAGTTAGGAACTTTTTCCTAATGTCCAACCTAAATCTCCCTTGCTGCAGTTTAAGCCCATTGCTTCTTGTTCTATCATTGGAGGCTAAGGTGAACAAGTTTTCTCCCTCCTCCTGATGACACCCTTTTAGATACCTGAAAACTGCTATCAGGTCCCCTCTCAGTCTTCTCTTTTCCAAACTAAACAAACCCAATTCCTTCAGCCTTCCTTCATAGGTCACGTTCTCAAGACCTTTAATCATTCTTGTTGCTCTTCTCTGGACCCTCTCCAATTTCTCCACATCTTTCTTGAAATGCGGTGCACAGAACTGGACACAATACTCCAGCTGAGGCCTGACCAGCGCAGAGTAAAGCGGAAGAATGACTTCTGGTGTCTTGTTTACAACACACCTGTTAATGCATCCCAGAATCACGTTTGCTTTTTTTGCAACAGTATCACACTGTTGACTCATATTAAGCTTGTGGTCTACTATGACCCCTAGATCTCTTTCTGCCATACTCCTTCCTAGACAGTCTCTTCCCATTCTGTATGTGTGAAACTGATTGTTCCTTCCTAAGTGGAGCACTTTGCATTTATCTTTATTGAACTTCATCCTGTTTACCTCAGACCATTTCTCCAATTTGTCCAGATCATTTTGAATTTTGACCCTGTCCTCCAAAGCAGTTGCAATCCCTCCCAGTTTGGTATCGTCCGCAAACTTAATAAGCGTACTTTCTATGCCAACATCTAAATCGTTGATGAAGATATTGAACAGAACCGGTCCCAAAAAAGACCCCTGCGGAACCTCACTTGTTATACCTTTCCAGCAGGATTGGGAGCCATTAACAACTACTCTCTGAGTACGGTTATCCAGCCAGTTATGCACCCACCTTATAGTAGCCCCATCTAAATTGTACTTTCCTAGTTTATCTATAAGAATATCATGCGAGACCGTATCAAATGCCTTACTAAAGTCTAGGTATATCACATCCACCGCTTCTCCCTTATCCACAAGGCTCGTTATCCTATCAAAGAACGCTATCAGATTAGTTTGACACGATTTGTTCTTTACAAATCCATGCTGCCTATTCCCTATCACCTTACCACCTTCCAAGTGTTTGCAGATGATTTCTTTTAGCAAGACCCTAAAATGGAGACACCCCTCAAAATGCATTCACAGGAAAATTTCTAATGACGGGTTTTTTTGTAATGACTCACAAATACAACTGGACTTTGAATGAAAAAAAACATGTTTAATGAAGATACGAAATGTTGACATTAAAGAATCATGTTTTCCATAACTACCCCTCCCCCAACACAAAATGACATATACTGATTTATAACACAGAAATATGAAATGAAGAATTGTTAATGGTAAGATTCAGAACTTTGATAGCTATATTTTTAGAACTTGGTAATTAGTGAAAGAGTACAGATGAGATAATACTTAGGCCAAGTCTCTGCCAGCATAAGGGTGAGTGTGGCAATTTTTTTTCTTTTACATAGAATTGTGAATCTGCTTAAAATGTTATTGGTGACAGAACCAAGGTAGCATGTTGTGTTAGAAGATGCATGTAAAAGATATAAAAACATGTAATGATAAATAAAAAACCCTTTTTTTCGGGGAAGATCCAGGGCAGGGTGACACAAATACAACATGATCCAGAAACTGCAAATTGAGCAGAAAAATCCAGAAATTGTATAACTGAAGCTTGCACATGTGTAACATATGGGTTACCTAAAATCCAAAGGGCTGATGTGCTAAAAGCCAACTGTATGAAGATGAAGTAATCTGTAATGCAGAAATGTATAAAAGACCTAAGTGAACACAGGCCCAAAGTGGAGAAACACTGGACCAGAAACTGAAGAATGGGATTGAAGGATCAGAGAAGGTGACAACTATCATAGAAGGTGGAAGAACTTCCCAGTGCCCCAGCATGTGGTAACTTGGACCCATTTACCAATTCTGTCTTGTCTGTTATTTGTCTGGGATAAATGTATATCCAGTCTCTTTAAGTGACAATAATTCTGTATGGAATTGTATAAATAAAGGCAAAAATTGATTAAGCCTAAACTGGATGGATTTGTGACTCAGTATCCCAACTTTTATCCTCAAAAGTGGCAATGCACAGGCCAAAGAATCATTAATTTTGTGGGTTCACTGTGAGATTGTGGACGGAAACAGGCTGACCATTAAGATGGGTTTTTCACTCTGACAGGGTAGGCCCTGAGCTAAATCTAGAGATTATGAGCAGAACATGACAAAAGTACCTTTATTGTTATTACATATTTACAGTATGATAACACTCAGAGGCCCTAATTGATTCTGCAACCTTATTATGCCATGCACTGAACAAACTCAGGAGGAGACATGGTCCTTCCCTCTTCCGCATTCCAAGCTTCAATCCAATGCTGAAGATTAAACCTAAACTGTGCCCACTGGTATGAGGTGAGCCTAAAGTCACCCAGGATAGTGCCATGATTGTCATGAAGGCCATGAGATCCCCAGATTAACCATCAGAATGTACCTTACAGTGGTCTCAGACAATACTCTTGATGACTCCAGTTTCAAAGAGACAAAAACTTGGGGAGGAATTTAGGGGAGGAATTTAGGAAAGTAGCTAGTTCCTATTGCGTTTTTATTCACACGCCAAAGAGAGATTCAAATGAATTCATCTTCTGGAGATGAATCAAGATCAAACCAGCTGTAGAAAGCCAAACTAACTCCTTCAGCACCTCATCGGCTCATGCTGAACTGAGTAACCATTTGGATAAAAGCCAGCCAAAATAGAACCAGCAGCATTGTCTCAGTAGGGAAGATCAGGCCAGTGGAATAACTCATATTTAAAGTTAAGCACATACTTAAGTGCTTTACTAGATCCAGGCTAGAGTGCTCAACTCCTCATAGAACCGAGCCCTTAGTGAATTGTATTTTCCAAGCTATATTGCAGCTCAGGAATGAAAGTATCCTGGGCTAACAAGCATTTCAGTCTCTGGTTGCCAAGATCTAGGATATGGTTATAAATTGAAAACACACTCCATAAATAAAATCCTATAGCATTAGACAGATAAAAGCTGATTCTTGTTAGCAGATCTAGTAAAATGTGACATCATTTCTTTACCCTGAACTATATTCCCCCACTATCCTCTTCCATTCACACTACTCTATTCCTACTGAGGTAACTTTTCACTCTGAAAAGTAGTGACATGAATATTAGTGGTCAGTCCACTTTTCATCAGATTCCTCCCAATGATGTGCTCAGCCTTTCATTGGTAGCTACCATCATAGAAGGCAGTAAAAGGGACTTACAATCTACCAAGGAGCATACTTCATCCATAAAAATACTCCGTAATCCAGTCTTGTCAGTTCATTATCCTAAGTTACCAGTGTTACTAGTCAGTCACAAATTCACATGAGAGTCTGCAGGTGCATTGTGATTATGACTCAGTATTATTGGAAGTTTGAGACTGGTTTTCAGTGCAACACTCTCTTGCTTTGGCCATTCATTTAGAACAGAAATGTTTAATGATTAGTGATGTTTAAAAGGTCAATAGAAAATGACTTTTCTCGAAAAACCAATCAAACAAAAAACTCTAGCCAAAAGTTGATGAATGGGATATGATGATAAAAGGTACAGCTGCAAAGCAGATTTCCTGTACTTTGCAGTGGCCTATTTATCTCATGAGTAGGATACACAGAGATTGAGTCATTTTTTCAGTTGTTAGAAGTAATTTAAAAAAAAAATCCTTCTCTGCTCACCCATCAATCCAAGGATACAGTAGTTGACAATATCTGAATGCACTTGCAGCTAGTACAGAGTTTAGAACTCCTGGTTTTCTCTTTGAGCTGCTCACTGCGGCTGGCTACTCATTCTTCATTGTACTATAATTCAAAGGGATACGATCAACTTTATTTTTTGTTATTGACATTTAAAATAAATACATTTTCTGATAAGGTGCCTCAAATTGTTGTCCTGAATTTTTTTAAATATTGTTAATATGGGGTTTTTGGTTCCCTGCTGATATCTATAAGGATTTTCTCAGTAAAGGAGAAAGTAACTGACACTGAAATTTATAGATATACAGGCTTAAATATATTTAAATTGGCTCAGATCTTCCATATGAGCTCACTGTGGGATCAGGACCACTAATTGTACATAATAGGCTATCAACACACAGAGTAATCAAGCTAAAAATTTCAAGAAATATATTTTTTCTCACTTCTTTCAGTTATAGTAATCTCAGGCGTTACTTAGAGTAGGTACAAAAGTTTCAGGCAGAAATGTGATTTTCAAGCAGAAATGTGATTTTCAAGTTCATACCCCTGTAACAGGGGTAGCCTAGAGGTACAGTAAAAGCAGCATCAGATAAACCATGTCAGATTCCAGAAAACCTCATAAACTTTATATACTTTGGATTTGGGATATAAAGTGCACCTGAAAGCTGACAATACTCTTCTGTTCATGTCTAGTGATTCAGCTGATTTTGTGATGGACCTACTAAGCAGGGGACAACTCCTCTCATTAGCTTCCACTTCACTACACTTCTTTTTTTCCCCTAGCCAGGTGAGGGGAAGGGTCCTGAACCAGGAAGTGGCCGGGTTCTGTTGGAAAGCAGCAGCCACAAGGTAAGCCAGAAGCTGCAGCAAAGTCAGGCAGAGAGGAACCCCCAGGAATCATATGCAGAGCCGCATGGGGAACAGGCTATAACTGCCAGACAAAACACCTGGGTGTAGGAAATTATCGGGAAGCAGCAGCCGCTGGGCAGGAAGCCTGTGCAGAGGGACTCCAATGAGAGACACTAACAGACCCTGGCCTAAAGAACCCTGATTCAGTCACCTTGTCCCAGGACACAAACATTTACCACTTCTGCTCACTTTGAATTGTGATTGTTTCAGGGTATTTGCAACCTTGTCCTTTCTTGCCAACCCTAGTATAATACCCTTTCACTTAGCTACGTGTCTTAGTGGTTACTGGGACCCACCAGGGCTAGCACCTACAAGATCTAGCTGCTAAAGCACCTAGAGCGCTTGTTTCCATAGTACACCTGGCATGCTTCAGGCACCTCTGAGGTTTGGTCTGCTCCAGCACTGAGCAACCTCAATAATTACAGTTTGTTTGAAACTTGTTAGGAAAAGATGGGCTCAATCTTAGCAACTCTAGCGGGGGCCCTTGCTAGCATAAGCAACCATAGTTGCATGAGTAACAGCTGCTCTCTTCAGGAGCGAGTCCACATCAAAAGTGGCATATTGCCATTTTCCTGCATGTGTTAAAGATCTCCCTATAGATTGTGATTATGTTGGAGGACTTTTTTTATTAATAGACAGCTTACTCACCAGCTCTGTTACAAGGAGACCAATATATCCTGGAAAATATTCTGTAGGCAGATAGATGATCTAGGTGATCTAAAAGAAAAGGCCTTTAACAGCTCTAGTTTCTGTGGTTCTTCCCTTGGTAATAAGAGCTGTGTGCAGAGAAAGAGCCATCCCCAAATATTGCACATTTCCTAAACTACATTAATATAACTCAAGGCACAGCTTGGTCTCAGTGACCAGGATGTGGGCAGGCAGGTCTAGTACTTAGAGCAGGCATCAGAGGCTAGAGGCCAGAGCCAGGTTACTCAGAGTGAGGCAAGGCAGGAGCAGGGCTAGGAACAAGCAGACACTATCACAGCCATGGACAAAAGCTTTGAATAGCCACTGAAGTAGTGCTAGTGCTGATTCTGGGTTTAAGAGCTGGTCTGCTGACTCTTCCAGCCAATCTGGTGGTGTAGCCAATAAGGCATTCTGCTATAGGCCAGCTGCACTCATGAGGTTGCCTGGAGACTGGGTCTGATTCCTGGCACCTGGCTGTTCACAGTCTTGATATTTTGAACTACATTCAGCCCTCGTGAAAGCAGATGCATGTCTGTGGAAACCTATTATTATTTGTCTTTGGATAGAACCTAGATTTCCTAAGTAGAGATCAGGGCCCTACTGCGCTAGACACTGTACACACACATAATGAAAAGACAGTTCCTGCTCCATGATCTAATTCACTGTTGTTGCACCAGCTGCATTTGGCTATTGGTCCCATTTCAGGTGTTTGTTTTTTTTATTTAAATAAAATTTGATTTTGTTTTTAGTTGTATATGTTTGGATTTTTCTATAACTATATTAGAGTTCAGAGTCTGGATTATGCACATCATCTAAATTAATAAAGTTACATAATGCACATAGCTTTAGAGGAGATGGTGTGAAAATACAGATACGGCCCATTTCAAACAAACAGATGAAAGCTGAGGCAGTAGATATTTGGTAGCTCGGTCCATCTGCCACTAGCCATCTGATATCAGAGAATGTCTGTTTTTTGTCAGTTAGTAAAAGGAAGCACAGCAGGATTTAGGAGCTGTTGAAGTACCAAAGGGAAAGGACACACCACACACCATTTATGTCAGATCTGTTATTTGATCCAGGTTCCCTTATCCTTTGCATCTGGTAAATGAACACTTCATACTGCTTAGTATCAGATAGTACCTAGTTTACTGAAGCAGGATCAATATGCCTATTGGGGAACTACTCAACTAAAACAACTTTAGGATGCAAGAAAACACCTTAAAAGTACAGTCCTACTATAGCCTTTTAAATATTATATAGAAGTAAAATGGGAAGCAGATATATATGAAAATAATATACTGCACTTCTATTGTAGTGACATCCATCTGTATCTCTCATAGCACTTCACAAGCATTCATGAATTAGTATCAGAGAGTAGCCATGTTAGTCTGTATCCAGAAAAACAACAAGGAGTCCAGTGGCACCTTAAAGACTAACAGATTTATTTGGGCATAAGCTTTCATGGGTAAAAAAACACTTCTTCAGATGCATAGAGTGAAAATTACAGATGCAGGCATTATATACTGACACATGAAGAGAAGGGAGTTACCTCACAAGTGGAGAACCAGTGTTGACAGGGCCAATTTGATCAGGGTGGATGTAGTCCACTACCAATAATTGATGAGAAGGTGTCAATTTCAGGGGAGGCAAAGCTGCTTTTGTAGTGAGCCAGCCACTCCAGTCCCTATTCAAGCCCAAATTAATGATGTTAAATTTGCAAATGAATTTTAGTTCTGCAGTTTCTCTTTGAAGTCTGTTTCTGAAGTCTGAAGTCTGGTTTTTTTGTTCAAGTATGGCTACTTTTAAATATGTTATAGAATGTCCAAGGAGATTGAAGTGTTCTCCTACTGGCTTTTGTATGTTACTGTTCCTGATGTCCGATTTGTGTCCATTTATTCTTTTAAGTAGAGACTGTCCGGTTTGGCCAATGTATATGGCAAAGAGGCATTTCTGGCACATGATGTCATATATCACATTAGTAGACGTGCAGGTGAATGAGCCCTTGATTGTGTGGCTCGTGTGGTTGGTACCTCTGATGGTGTCGCTAGAGTAGATATGGGGACAGAGTAGGCAATGAGATTTGCTACAGGGATTGGTTCCTGGGTTAGTGTTTCTGTGGTGTGGTGTGTAGTTGCTGGTGAGTATTTGCTTCAGGTTGGGGAGCTGTCTGTGAGGACTGTCCTACATCCCAAGGTCTGTGAGAGTGAGGGATCATTTTCCAGGATAGGTTGTAGATCATTGATGATATGCTGGAAAGGTTTTAGTTGGGGGCTGTATGTGATGGCCAGTGGTGTTCTGTTATTTTCCTTGTTGGGCCTGTCCTGTAGTAGGTGACTTCTGGGTACCCGTCTCATTCTGTCAATCTCACTTCCCCAGGTGAGAATGCTTGATAAAGATCTTATAGGTGTTTGTCTCTGTCTGAGGGATTAGAGCAAATTTGGTTGTATTTTAGGGCTTGGCTGTAGACAATGGATCATGTGATGTGTACTGGATGCAAGCTGGAGGCATGTAGATAAATATAGCCGTCAGCAGGTTTCCAGAACTAGGATACACACAACACCCCTCTGAAGTAAGTTTTATCTCTACTTTGAAGACAAGGTATTCGAGCCACAGATAAAGTGACGAAGTCACAGGGTGAATCAGTATCAGAGTTAGACTAATATCTAGATCTCTTGCATTTTAGGAATCCAGTGCTGTGACTACTATACTGTACCATTTGGCCTTAAAGTTTGTGTGAGGGCAATGATATTCGTATTGCATTCCATTCATGGTCTGTAACTGGGGTGCTGAGGCACTATTGTAATACAAACAATTAATAATAATGTGCCCACTATTTTCCACACTATGGCTTTTTAGGCTGCACCATGCTAGGCAATATTTGGTTATCTTTCTGCTATGGGAGTACACAGACCAGAGCTCTTCTACACCTCACAGGATTGTGTTGGAAATAAGATCAATAAAACCTTGCCAAGTAATCTAATAGGTTAGGTTCAGAGTTTCTTGAGGATTACTGTATGATTTCCTCCAAGGGGAACTGCATGCAAGACAGTGATACCTTTAGCAATCACCCCAAATCTCAGAGCTCCATTACTGTGACATGGGACCTTAATCTTTGACAGTACCATCCACATGAACTCTGACAATCTTTTCTAAAGTAAAATCACCAGACATTTGCTAGGCAGTTAGACAAATTAATTACCAATTTCAGCCTCAGTATGGTATTCATGCTGCTTATCTACATATGTCACAGTAGCCCTTTACAACTTTTTTCGTGTTTTAATAAAGTGCCATTAAGTGGCAACAGATAAATAGTTGACTATATTCCATTAATTTGGTTGTCCTTTCTCACTCATCCTCATGCAAAACCCAAACCACTCCTGTAATCTGAAAAGTGTCTAGGCTGATATACACAATATTACCCTGTCCTGGAAGGAAGGTTTGGACTAGAGGCAGTAGGTATTATGAAGAAATTACCTCCTCTGTAAATAACTCAGATCCAGGTTCCAGCACATCTACCTCAGCCTCACATATAGCAGATGGTGGTACACACTTCAAATTGTTTGCATGATCTTGCCATTTTTGCAATTGCATAAAATTAATTTTGATAGGAGATACATAGTGGTTGTAGTTTAAGGACTGATCCAAATATTGTTCATGAAGGAATGTTTTTTTTATATACAAAATTCTTCTACGTTACCAGAAGGGTGCATTGTCTGCACAGAATTAATTACTGAGAAATCTGAGAATATGAAAAAAAACACCATGTACCAATGGTTGGGTGGAGGTTAGCTGAATACGTATTTCAGTGTTGAAATACTGGCACAAGAAAGCCTTCTTTTGACAGAGTATTGTAACAGTGCACACTGTCATGTGGAAAGCATTCTCTACACCCTATTCATCAAATGGAAACGCCTCCACTGATGCACTAGATGTCACAGAGTTTTGGCCTTCCTTTACTTGCTTGCATTCAAAAGCAGCATTCGTGGTCTTCAGTTGTGTCCCCAATATGGACAAAAATGCCCCAGCACATCATGCTCTCAAATTCTTCATTGATGTGTGAAAGGGTACATGCCCAAGTCTATATGGCCAGATCTACCAGGCTGACCCAGAGACTTGTGGATTCACAGGATTGAAACAGATCTGGGAATTTTGCTACACAGTGCTTGGTCCATCTCCATCAACTGTGGACACTATGTCTGGCTCAATGGTCCTCAGTAGACTGTGAATGTTTGATGATGATAATAATAAACTATAGGCATAGATTCTTCTGCAGCGAAGATAGGCAAAAGAAACACAAGATTGTCAAGGTGCTGCAATGCAACATTTTACAAAAATGAAACAGTATACATTCATTGTGGTTTAAAGGAAAAAGAAAGGGAGACAGAAAACATGCACATTTCACGTGGAAAGCAGGTAGTTTAATCAATAAGAAATGAGAATGTACAAAGATGTCATGTTTGACTGATAATTTACTCATGAATGCCCACAAGATTCATTAGATGGATAGCTAATGTGTTACTGCCTAGCTGAAATTTGTATCATGTAATTATACTTGCTGAAAGACTTTGTGGATCTTAAAGAACACTAGATACAGTTGTTTCATGGGCAAATTGAATTGGGAGCTGATGCCCTTTTAATTCTTACAGGTGCATTTTTTTGTATGTGACATATTTTAGAGAGAGCTGAGATCCAATACACAGCTGCTCTCAATTGCCTTTACAATTGAAGTTTTGCTCTTAGCTCAGCCTTTCAAAACTTTATTTTCTTTTCTTTAAGTAACAAACCAAAAGGAAATTCAGCTAGGAATAATGAAACTCTTTCATTTACCACAGCAAACTATAATGTTTATTTGCCAAGAACAGATCCAGTGCAAAGGCCATTTCTCAAGGAATCAAGACCCTACCATGAGTATCCCCACATTAGAAAATAGCTCACTAGTATATTGGGAAATAACAAGCCTTTCTGAGGGCTGGTCTACACTACAAGGCTAAGTCGACTTAAGTTACGCAACTCAAGCTACGTGAATAATGTAGCTGGAGTCAACGTATTGTGACAAAGTTCCTCCTCTACTTTGGTGGGTCCTGTGCTTATTGGCGGATTTGCTCGCCTCAGAGATCTTCCCCTCTGGTGGAACCCACAGCCCAGGTTGACTCCTCCTGTGTCTGATCAGGAGTTGGGAGGTTTGGGGGGAACCCGGGCCTGCCCTCTACTCCAGGTTCCAGCCCAGGGCCCTGTGGATTGCAGCTGTCTATAGTGCCTCCTGTTACAGCTGCGTGACAGCTACAATTCCCTGGGCTACTTCCCCATGGCCTCCTCCAAACACCTTCTTTATCCTCACCACAGGACCTTCCTCCTGGTGTCTCATAATGCTTGTACTCCTCAGTCCTCCAGCAGCACACCCTCTCACTCTCAGCTCCTTACACCTCTTGCTCCCAGCTCCTCATACGCGCACCACAAACTGAAGTGAGCTCCTTTTTAAACCCAGGTGCCCTGATTAGCCTGCCTTAATTGATTCTAGCAGCTTCTTGAGTGGCTGCAGGTGTTCTAATCAGCCTGTCTGCCTTAATTGTTTCCAGAAAGTTCCTGATTGTTCTGGAATCTTCCCTGTTACCTTTCCCAGGGGAAGGAGACCTACTTAACCTGGGGCTAATATAACTGCCATCTATCATTCTCCTGTAGACATCTGGCCTGATCCTGTCACAGTACCTTAGGTCAACTTATTGCGGTCTCTACACTGCGCTTGGTCAACAGGAGAAACTCTCCCATCAACTTACCTTATGCTTCTCGTTCTTGCAGAGTATTGGAGTCAATAGGAGAGCGATTGGTGGTCGATTTAGTGGGTCTTCACTAGACCATTAAATCGACCCCTTGTGGACTGATCGCCATGTGTCGATTCCCCGGTAAATGGAGAAAGCCTTGACTGTCCTAGTAATGCTCAATTGAACCACTGCAAAAATGTTTTACAGATACGCAATTCAGATTTAAAGTATTTTATATAGACAAAGAACATAGACTGATAGGTGGGCATATTTTAAAAAAAAACCTCCAAGGCAGAATTCTTGCTCTGGTACAATTAATTTGTAGGCTACATTTGTTTAACTGCTATCTACCTTGTTTACAGTTTCTTCTACAAAAGCTGTTAAATGTTTCTACTCTATTTGTCAAGAGGAAGCTTTGACTCAGGACAAAATTGCAGATATGACTGTATTTTTTAAATTTTAAACCCCGTAGAAACATTTGGTTTACATTTAATACAAAGGATATCAGTGGTGATTAGCAATAGCTGCATTTATTAAACTGCTACTTGACAGTATGATGGTATCCCACTAAGTAGGGGTATGCTATATAGCCAAGCTTGTATTTCAGTATCTAGACAACTGAAAATGCAAGTACTCCGGACAATATAAACTTAGAGATCTATATTCTATTATTCTGTCTTTCCTTTCCCCAGACATCACAGTACCCATATTAATATAGTATGTTTGCTCACAATTTATATTGAGCATGGTTTACGAATAGTTTATAAAGGATTGATACATAATTCTGTTAGAAACGTGTTGTATGTGTTATAGATGGCTGTATGCACTTCAGGAGAAGGGGTTATATATGATTATAATCAACCTTCTGGAGTCCAACAATCTTTAACTGATTATTCATTTATTAAAAATTCTATTAATCAGCACTTGTTGACTCTTTCTGAACTATTTGCAAATGTACCATTAATATAATTATAAAGTGTTTTATCTTTAACATTCCTGTTACTTCTGAGTATTGATTAGTCTGGAAAGAACAAAAGATCAAAAGCAATTAGAAGGTTGGGCCATCATTGAAAAGCGATCCAATATTATAATATCAGTTCCTATCTATTTAAGGTACTTATATGGTCCATTACCAGAGTATCTTGGCACCTCAAAATCTTCAATGTATTAATCCTAAGAATGCTCATGAGATAGGGAAGTGCTATTATCCCCATTTTACAGATAGGGACCTAAGACACGCAGAGGCTAAGTGACTTGACCAAGGTCACATAAGAAGTCTGTGACAGAGCAGGAAATTGAACCCATTTCCCCCATCCCCAAGTTGTACTTCAGCACCCTACCAGCCCATCCTTCACTCTCTTCCTAAAAACTTTAAGAACCAACTCTCTTGTTCTTCAGATTTACAGTCCTTCTTCAATCTATTTTTAAATCTTCCATTACCCACAGTAGTCCAGAAAATCTGGTATCTCAAGGGTATCCCTTTGTGTGTCTCATTATATCTATCACATTGTAGTGGAGTGGTCACCTGCTCCAGCCCTGAAAGGGCTTAAAGCAGCCCAGGAAAAAAGGCTGCCCCAGGAAGCCAATTCCTAGGCTGATTGGGGAAGGCAGTAACAGCTGGGGCCATGCCCAAGTTAGGCCCAGCTGGCCAGGAGCAGACCGTTTCTCTCTATCTGTGGAGGGAGATGGGCCTGGCTGCTGGGGAGCTTAGAATAGGGAACCTAGAGTGGAGCAGAGCTGGGGGAAGGCCAAAGGAGTGGGGGATCTCCAGCCTGGAAACACCCCCCAGGCTGCAGGCCTTGTTAAAGGCTGAGAAGGGTACTAGGGTTGCAGAGGCACAGCCCAGGGTAGGCAGAGGCAGCAGGTCTAAACCCTCCTTGCCAATGATGAGTGGCCTTTACAGACTGCAGTCTGCCCCAGTGAATGGGGGCTATATGGTGACTGGCAGTAGCCACTGACGTGAGGTGGGGATAGGGGGTTAGGGGTTAGCTGGGGAGGGGAGACCCAGATCTGTAGGAGTACTGCCAGGGGACAGCACCCAACGTAAAGGGGCACTGGGGTCTGGGAGGGACACAGGAGCCAGTGGCAAGTGGGACATCAGCCAGCAGAGGGTACTCAGGACTGGAAAAGCTAATTCCCTGGACAACCAGCAGGAGGCGCCATGCCAGTGAGTCACGGCCCCGCTACACACATCTCTAAGGATCTTACCACTGTGGTATCTTAGCACCAGGCAAAATTTAAGGGACCAAGTCTAGAAGGGCCTGAGATCTCACAACCATTTACAAAAATAAATTGTATCTTACATTTCCCTCCTTCTCTCACAGTGCTTTCTTTACTCCTGATTTCTCCTCTTCCTCAGTGGCAAGGCCTTATTAATGAGAGAGATCCAAGGTTTGGAACTGAATGTGATTAATTTTGGACTCATTTTGACCTTCTCATGTAATTTGTTCCATAGCCAGGGACCTGTCTCTATAATGGTTTGGCTCCTGTACCCAAGAATCTTATTCTGGGCCTCTCTGGCTGTGAAGTATTGGCCTCTTAGTGGGTCATGGATGAACAAGTGTGGCTACCTGAAGCCTGATCCCAGCCCGTCAAGGTCCTTTTAAGTGAGGGATATGATTCTGAACTATCTTGCACCCTCAATAGTAATTTACACTTGGGCAAAGTGGGTGTCAGATGTTACCATTCTAAGTTAGTAGCTTGTTACATCCTATTTGCCCAACAGTGCACAAGACTTAAAGCCTTAGTGAATCTGGCTTCAGAACTTTAAATTGAGCCCAGAAATGAATGAAGGAGCCAGTGCCTGATTGACTCTGCCTTTAGCTGTTTCTTATATAAAATGATTAAACTCCTTCCATGAGGAATTGAAATCTTTCAGGTTATCATTAATTCTATTAAATATATATTAACAGTTACCTCTGCCATGTCTAGATATCAAAAAACCTGGAAAAAAATCTTCTGAGATTAACCCCGCTGGAACATTTGTTTATGCCACCTTTAGTAGAGGGAAATCATGCAGCATAAACAAATGTTCCAGCGGGGTTAATCTCAGAAGATTTTTTTCCAGGTTTTTTTTTATATATATATATAAATTTCTTCCAGAATTATAAAAATGTAGGGACAGGACCAAGGGATGTGGGTGAGGCTACCATTCAGCCAATCCTCAAGCAGGGATTATTCCTAGGCAGTCTACCCCAGGGGGAAAGGGCCGTTCAATCAATGCATTTTGTTAAGTATTTAGATATACACCAGTTTAAATTTCTCTTTCTTCATTGCTTCATTTCTGAAATCAAGCTTCTAGACCCTGAATACAAACTCCCAATCCCATTTTATCCTAAGACACTAAAGCAATAATGTCATATCAGAGTTTCTGTAGCAATGACTAAATCTGAGATAGATCGATAATCTACAACTTGCTGCATAAGAGTTGCTAGATTTATGAATTTAAATCTAAAAAGTCAGTTTTTGCTTAGGTAAACAAATTACATGATGAGAAGGACTACTTTGTATTGTACAAGTTGTTTCTTAAGTGGATTGTAAGGCATTTTAGAGACACAAGCAAAGCAATATTTATAGTTTCTTTATCAAATATTAACCTAAAATAATAAAAACCCAAGGATCAAATTTACCCCTGCTGTAACTCCACTGAACCAATAAAGTTACACTAGGGGTGAGTTTGGACCCAGAAGTCTAGGTTATGAGCAAATGTCTAAAAATCCTTTTTGTTTGTTTTCCCTATGAGATACTGGGACATGATGTTACTGTTATTTCACATCAGAGTAATTGAAATGGTTTATGGTAGTGGAGGAGGTCAAAAAGGAGAGGTGAAAGGAAGTACTTTGAAAGAAAGTGGAAGCTCAGAAATTTAATATCTCCAGAGCTTGGTCTGATCAGAGGGCGGGTGGCCAAGAAATCTTTTGATGGATGATTGTGTGTTTTTTAATAACTTACTGACTTTAAAAATAGGAAGCTCTTTATCCCAAGCCTCTCTACATTAAAAAGATTAAATAGTTGCTGATGTTGTTTGCTTATATTTACTTTATCCTGTGCTCTGATGGAGTGTTTATTATTTCACACACATCTATTCTTTCTTCTCCTGATATTACTACTTATCTATTTAGATTAATCATCATTGTGGCTCAGTAGAAGTGGAAAATGGAGAATTAAGAGACTAGGTTCGGTTTAGGTGCTAGAGTTTGTCCACTCTGAAGTCTATTCTGCTCTTGGTCTAGTACTCCTCTCTGGCTTTGTGTGCATGCGTCGTTCCACTCAAATACACCACAACAGGAAGTCTTCTTTAGTTATCAGCACCTTCTTCATCTGTTAAAGAGGGCTATTCCTCCAGCAGCTAGAGACTGTTCTGACTAGTAGGGCATGAGAGCTCAGAACAAGGGAAGAAAACCATGAATCCCTTTCCCCATGAAGTGATGGCGAGAAAGGGTAAAAGAGAAACCACAACAAAACACCTCCTGAAAACCATGTCAGTCATTTGTTTCTGTTGTGTTTCATCAGTTTAAGGCTGATGAAGGAAGACTGTATATTCTCTATCAGGAAAATACCTCTGGAACAAACAGAGCTCCAAGTTGTAAAGTTGGCTGGAGATTCTCCTCTTCCACCCTTGAGTACTCAGAGAATGATGGGAGCTGTAGTCCCAAAGTTGCTAAGAAATATAGTCTGGAGCAAGGCATGCTGGGAGAAGGTGCTACATAAATTCTGTCTTCTCTCTGATTAGCGGGAGAGCCAAGAGGGATAAGAGTCCCTACCAGAGACAAATAATCTCTTTCCATTTGAATTTCATTTTGTATTTAGGTGCAGGAAAAGGAACCCCCTGAGAGAAGCTGTTTGTTTTAAACTTTGTCACAAACCCCACAGAAGAGATTGTGAGTTATCTACATGCAGACATGCATCAGTTTAATTTAAATTCTGATTTTATACTAATTCAGTTATAAATCAGTGTATATGACTATGTGGACCCGGTTACTTTAGTTAAATTTAAGCCAGTTAGGAACAAGTTTAAGTTAAACTGAAATAAGCCATTTTAAAGCCAGCGTTCATGCAAAGGTTTGCAAACTCTTAGCTAAACCCCTACAGGTTTATGTGGATAGGAAACCCTGGAAGGAAGAGCGTAAGTTGAAAAGGAAACTCCATGGGTGCGGCCTTTCGGTTTGTGCTCATTGTCTAGACTGTAATGTGCCTGGAGTTGGGAATATTATTTGTATGTAAAGAGCTTTCGACACTTAAAGTGCATTGGAAATAATTTGTAACAGACAGGTGTTGAAACCAGTGTGGACAAAGGGACTCAGAATTGAAAAATAGGCAGGAATCTTGCTTTTCTGCTAGTTGTCCTAGCTGAACAAGGCATTACTTTTGACTCTGTCCTTGAATCTTACCCTTAGGAAGTAATATGAGGTCATTGAGGAATAGAGTGATTTACTCACATGTTTGAGACT
This sequence comes from Gopherus evgoodei, assembly GCF_007399415.2. Lineage (NCBI taxonomy): Eukaryota > Metazoa > Chordata > Testudines > Testudinidae > Gopherus > Gopherus evgoodei. The sequence goes on from NC_044327.1 coordinate 105,624,389, forward strand.
CTCCAGAGATAATTTTCCAACACAAGGATTTCTAACAAACAAATAAAAACAAAAAACCAAAGCTCTGATACAAAGAGTCTTGGCCAAAGGAAGCCAGAAAATATTTAGCTGACATAATCCTGTGTCGTTTTTAAATTATATATAATAACAGAGATTGTTACTTGCTGGGCCTAATTCAGCCCTGATGTAAGTCCACAGTAGTCAATGATTTTTATACCAGGCATTTTTATATTAGACCAATGAGTTTACAGGTCATAATAGATTTTGCAGAGCCTGTCCTCAGTGAAGGGCACATTCCTTTACTCGTCCTGGCTATAGTACAATCTTTGTATGTGGAGTGGGACAGCATCTCCAAAACTTAGGATAGGAGTTAAAAATTGTTTTAATCTTTGCTGGACCACTGCTTATAATCAAATTTTGTTGAGAAGTTGGACTCTACTAAATGAGAAAGCTGAATGTATAATTACCAATATGGATATTTTCTTATTGTCACTGTAACTTGTTGGTATAAATCATGAGTCTCTATTGATTGACAATAAAAACAAGCTTTCTAGAGTGTCCAAGTGCCGGAGCTGATACATGTTTTCTTATGGCTTTAAAATATCTTGTTTTCTTTTCAGTCAATTTTACCAACACAGACACAGGTTAATATTTTCAGATATTCCTCCTATTTTTTGCAAGTTCACTACATTTACCAATGTCTTTATATTTATTCATTTTGAATGAGGACAATTGCAGCATGTATCTCTCCTTCCCTTGCTTTTGTAACACGATAGTGATCAGGGGTGGCTCCAGGTCCTAGCACGCCAAGCGAATGCTTGGGGCGGCAAGTCGTGGGGAGCGCTCTGCCGGCGCCACGGCTTCGGTGGACCTCCTGCAGGCATGCCGAAGCCGCGGGACCAGCCTGCCTGCCGTGCTTGGGGCGGCAAAATCCCTACAGCCACCCCTGATAGTGATGCTCTACAAGCCTTCCAGACTTTAATTTGTGTTGGAGTTCTTGCTAACCTGGTAGTAAAGAAGGTTACTGGTGATGATTCAGAACCCAGTTCCACACCCGTGTCTCCTTGATAGCACTTTCCTTCAGTGTTCCACATTCACATCCCTGGATACTCTACCTCATTGTTACAAAATTTCAAGACATCAAATTAAATATGACCCACAGAAGTCAGATAAAGGGGAAGACCTTTAGGCTTTTTTGAACAATCCTGCTGCAAATACAAGGTTATTCCATATAGTGTATCCTTGATTGCTTTTCCATTCCATTTTTTTTAAAGGGATTGTTGCCAAGAGGTTTCCACTGCTACCCTGGGGAGACTGTTCCTCATCTGTTAGATCTCTTACTCAGAGAGCTGTTCTTGCTAGTCAGGCTAAATTTTCCTTTGCTTAGTTACATCCCATTACCCCAGTTACATTTCATCTAGGTTATGCAATTCTGTGATAATATTGTCACATGTGGCAAGTACAGAGTCAGAATCAGGCCCAACAACACTCCATAGTCCTAGGAAAAATAAAATAAAAACAGATGCAACTATATTGTCCGACATCATGTTAGATTGTGCATGGTACTCACTCAATAGCAGGCTGCAATATGGTTTGAATTACTTGTGACTTGGCTCCTTTATATTTCCATGCCGTATTTTGCATTTTATTTATCACTCAATGTGTTATTCAATCTTTATTCAGTTAACAATACTATCATTAGGAACTATGTGTTAATACTAGGAAAAATTCTGATTCTACTCCCCCTGAAGTCAATGGCAAAATACCCTTTGGGCAGGATCTTGGTCCCACCAATTTTGGCTAAAGAAAGGCAGACTGCACTTGAGGGTTTCAAAATATAGCTCTGTGCTCTTTTTTTGTTCCAAGTAAATTGATAGATGCTGGTGGAGGGGGGAGGGTTGAGGAGGGAAGGAAGCTGTTCCTGTTTGAAACTGGTTTATAATTTATTAGCTAATAATTCCAAAGAGTAGAATTCTGAGAAAGCTTTGCAATAAACCTTACACTGAATGGAAAATGGTACATGAATTTATGTACAAAACATAACGAAGCATTACATTTGAGCCCTAATCCAATAACTGGTCATTTAAATATGGCTGTAAACCAGTTTTGGGATGTTCAGACCATAAACTCTCAGAAAGATCAGAAGGTCTCAGAAAATCCTGGTCTGGAGACCTTCCTCCAGAAAATTTCTCTCCTGTGACAGTGATGCTGCCAGAAGGTGTAACTATAGCTTTCAAAATGTGAGATGACTCAAATCCTTGAGCTGTTTGAAATAAAAAATAATAATGCAATCTGTGCAGGCAACATGGTTTGATTTATGTGGGACAGGACTGAAACCAGAGTTAGAATCATAGAATCATAGAAAATCAGGGTTGGAAGGGATCTCAGGAGGTCATCTAGTCCAACCCTCTGCTCAAAGCAGGACCAATTCCCAACTAAATCATCCCAGCCAGGGCTTTGTCGAGCCTGACCTTAAAAACCTTAAAAAGTTCCATGAAGAACAAATGTTACAATTACCACATAAAGTAAGAAGTGCTATGTGTTTTCTCATTCTGCTGACCTTCCTTTTTCTCTCCTCCTCCATTCTCCGCTGTGGAAACATCACACCTATTTTAAAAATCATTTGTAGTATGGGGAGGTAATAGTTGTAACCCTAAGAGGAGAAATAGCAGCTAGGCACAGAAGAAGAGGCCCAAACAATGGGACTGCAGGAACGAAGGAACAAATGCAGATGGGTAAAGATTAAAGAGGACAAAGATTAAGCAAAGGATAGGAAAGAGGAAGGGAATTTGCAAAGGGACAGGCCCTCACGCTGGCAGAGAGGAGACTAACGAGTTCCTTTGGGCCCGTTCAACACCAATGAGGCGTGTCTGCAAGTCTTGTTCTGCCTGGGGTAGGGGAGAACTTAAAAGGGAAAACCTGCCTCAGAAAGGGGCAGCGAAAAGGAAGAAGGCTGCCCCGCCTCAAACAGCTGTGACAAGCTCACAGAAAGGGGGCAGCAAACAAGCCTCACCACTCCCAAAGCTGCATGACCCAGTCTCAGAGCAGTATGCCCCACGAGGAGGGGCTGGAGGTAGACCTCATTTTAGATTAAACCCAAAGGGCTGACCTAGGAAGAATCATAGGACTGGAAGGGACCTCAAGAGGTCATCTAATCCAGTCTCCTGCACTCATGGCAGGACTAAGTATTATCTAGACCAGGGATCGGCAACCTTTGGCACGCGGCGTGTGAAGGAAATCCTCTGGCAGGTCAAGATGGTTTGTTTACCTGCAGTGTCTACAGGTTCAGCCTATCGCAGCTCCCACTGGCCATGGTTCACTGTTCCAGGCCAATGGGTGCTGTGGGAAGGATGAATATAAACAAATAACACAAATATGTAAGGGACAAATTTTGAAAGGCCAAGGCACAAAACGAGATCAAACTAGCTAGAGACATAAAGGGTAACAAGAAAACATTTTACAAATACTTTATAAGCAAGAGGAAGACCAAGGACAGGGTAGGCCCATTACTCAATGAGTGTGTGGGGGGGGGAGGGGGAAGAATAACAGAAAATGTGGAAATGGCAGAGGTGCTTAATGACTTTTTTGTTTTGGTTTTCACCAAGAAGGTTGGTGGTGATTGGACGTCTAATATAGTGAATGCCAGTGAAAATGAGGTAGGATCAAAGGCTGAAATAGAGAAAGAACGAGTTAAAAATTATGTAGACAAATTAGATGTCTTCAAGTCACCAGGGCCTGATCAAATGCATCCTAGAATACTCAAGGATCTGACTGAGGTCATATCTGAGCCATTAGCAATTATCTTGAGAAGTCATGGAAGACGGGAGAGATTCCAGAAGACTGGAAAAGGGCAAATATAGTGCTACTCTATAAAATGGAAAATAAGGACAAACCGGGGAATTACAGACCAATCAGCTTAACTTCTGTACCTGGAAAGACAATGGAGCAAATAATTAAGCAATCAATTTTCAAATATCTAGAAGATAATAAGGTGATAAGTAACAGTCAGCATGGATTTGTCAAGAATAAATTGTATCAAACCAGCTTGATAGCTTTCTTTCACAGGGTAACAAGCCTGGATGGGGGGAAGTGGTAGACATGGTATATCTTGACTTTAGTAAAGCTTTTGACACTGTCTTGCATGACCTTCTCATAAACAAACTAGGGAAACACAACCTAGATGGAGCTACTATAAGGTGGGTGCAAAACTGGTTGGTAAACCATTCCCAGAGAATAATCATCAGTGGTTTACAGTCATGCTGAAAGGGCATAACAAGTGGGGTCCCGCAGGGATCAGTTCTGGGTCTGGTTCCATTTAATATCTTCATCAGTGATTTAGATAATGGCATAGAGAGTACCCTTATAAAGTTTGCAGATGATACCATGCTGGGAGGGGTTGCAAATGCTTGCAAAATGATTTGGACAAAATGGAGAAGTGGTCTGAAGTAAATAGGATGATTTTCAATAAGGACAAATGCAAAATACTTAATTTAGGAAGGAACAATCAGTTGCACACATACAAAATGGGAAATGACTGCCTAGGAAGAAGTACTGTGGAAAGGGATCTGAGGATTATAATAGACCACAAACTAAATATGAGTCAATAGTGTAACACTGTTGCAAGAAAAAGTTACCATCATTCTGGGATGTATTAGCAGGAGTGTTGTAAGCAACACATGAGAAATAATTATTCCCGCTCTACTCCGCATTGATTAGGCCTCAGCAGGCATACACTGTCCAGTTCTAGTTGCCACACTTTAGGAAAGATGTGGACAAATTGGAGAAAATCCAGAGAAGAGCAACAAAAATGATTAAAGTTCTAGAAAACATGGCTTATAAGGGAAGACTGGAAAACTTTGGTTAGTTTAATCTGGAAAAGAGAAGACTGAGCAGGGACATGATAACAGTTTTCAAGTACATAAAAGGTTGTTACAAGGAGGAGGAAGAGTTCTTCTTTATCTCTGAGTATAGGACAAGAAGCAATGGGCTTAAATTACAGCAAGGGAGGTTTAGGTTGGACATTAGGAAAACTTCCTATCATAGAATCATCCCTTTCTTCAATACTCCTTCCTAGGCAGCCATTTCCCATTTTGTATGTGTGGAAATAATTGTTCCTTCCAACGTGGAGAACTTTGCATTTGTCCTTACTGAATTTCATCCTGTTTACTTCAGACCATTTCTCCAGTTTGTCCAAATCATTTTGAATTTTAATCCTGTCCTCCAAAGCACTTGCAACCCTTTCCAGCTTGGTATCATCCGTAAACTTTATAAGTCATATTTACTTCTCTTTGTTGTTCTATGGACTCCCCTCTTCCATAAGGGAGAAAAGAGGGAAGAGGATTTTTTCTACTGTTTGTTTGGTCTAAGAAACCCCTCGGGCATCCGCTGGTGGGAGGGGGGAATAGTATAAGGACCTGAAGCAGGGTTTGAAGCGGATTTGAGTGGACCCTCCCCCTCACAGAAGTATAAAGGGGAAAAGAAACAAAGTGATAGTGGCATCATATTTATTTATATTTGCATATGTTTTATGCAACAACAGTCTGACTTAAAAGCAGGAGCATTTCACAGTCTCAGTCTTGTCCTGAGGTTTCTATCATCCAAACTTCTAGTGATACTGCAATAGTCCCAAAGTGGGAGCTATTCTCTGACAAATGGGAGATAACTTATTTTATTTCCAGGTTTGCTTAGCATATTCAGTATATACATTTAATATGGAATTTATTCTCACAAATATCATTTTCTATCATTAGCACTGAAGATAAGATTCTATTTTAAATGTTTTGTACTTGAAGACCCCCCTCACACAAAATTTATATTTTAATTACTTTAATAATTGTTTTAGGAGATTGAAATCAACATTTCCCTAGACATTTTGTTAGTTCCTCTCTGGCATGTACCTTTTTCTTCTGTCCTCTCCCCCACCCCCACTGCCCATGTGTTTTGAATAGAACCAAAGTTAAACTGGCCTTGTTTTCTGTTATCTACTATATTCTCAGGCTAAGCGGAACATCTTTGTGAACCAGAATCTTAATGTTGTCAGCAGACCTCTGTGGATAGCAATTTATTAACTGTTGCTTGAAAGCCAAGAGAGGGAGAACTCAGCAATGTTTCTGTGGGACTTACAAGACAATAGGTAATATTTATTTTTGTAATTTCAGTCAATGATTGAGTCACACAGATAGAAAGCAGAAACTTGACTGAATCCAAAGGACTTTCCCCCATCATATTATAACATACCAAAATTTAAAAGTACTTCAGTCTAAATCATGTAATAAAACTTTTTCCTTTTCCTTGTAACCACAAGTTGTATACTAATCAGAATATACATGTATTTATTGTACTGTAAGTGATTGTATTGTAGAATACCCGGAAAACATGCATGAAATAATTTCAAGGTCAAAGTAAGCTTTTGAGGGGACGAAGGTGATTTTTTAAATCTACAGTTTCTATAGGGCAAGTACAATTAATAAAATGCATAAGAGCTAATGTGAATAATGCAACATTAAGATTGAGAAATAAAGCACTCAAAGGTCAGGAAATTCCAAATATTAACCTTTAATTCTCCCACATTGTGTATCCTGTATATTTTATGGCAGATCATTAATAATGCTATGATATATAGACAGGAATAGAAAATAATAGGTGTGCAATTTGGCCAAGTTAACACTTTGGGAGAAATCTTAAATTTTATTGTTTCCTGAGTATGCATTGATTCAGGATGTTTTAGGTCCACATCTGGATCCAAATGATGTGACTCAGATCCCTCTTGGACATAAGCCTATGTGATAAACTACTTTTTTTTTTTTACACTCACATAACTCAAAATGCTCAACTGATTTTACTCAAACTTCCACCTTTGGGCTGAGACCAACGATGGTAAATTCCAGACCCATAGTTATGTCTGAGAAAGTTATAATCAAACAAAAAAAAAAGGGAATGAGGGCCTTAAGACAGAAGTTAGAACTCAGTCTGAATACAGTGCATACTACCTTGTGCCTGCTATCATATGCATATATAAACAAGGAAAATTGTAGTAGGTTTGTAGCCTTAGTACCTGATTTTGATCTCACTGGTATGATATTAAACCAATATAATTACATTAACTTCAAGTGAATTACTCCTGATTTTACACTAGCCTAATGGAGATCAATATCAGGCCCTTAGAAAATGTTTGGTATGCAAGACAAACCCCTCCAAATATCCCAGCTTGTCTTTTTGAGAAGAAACGTCTGTTGTGCCATTCTTAGTAATCTCAGCAAAAAGCTACTGCAGTAAGCTCCAATTTTCTCTTTATCTATATAAAACAACGTTATCTTTTCTGGGGCTTTATTGGTGTTTGTGGAATGTGTACCTCCCATTTGGTTTAAAGCTGTAATTTTGAAATAATCTAGAGTCACACTTAGAGTGCTGTTGATATGCACATGTGTGTGTGGATGCCTACAGACTGAGACCCTATCTTTAGATGCCCATGATAATAAATGAAAAATCCAATACTGAGATAAAATCTGACATACAGTAAACAAAATACCTTGCTTAATACTGACCAGGTAAGAAATATGTTGTGACAGCTGCAGACCTCCTGGAAAATGGGAAGAATCTGTTTGCAGCTACAAAATACTGAAGGTTAGGTCTCATTGGGGCTGGGTGACTACGATTATGGTCTCAAACAGGAACAAGTTACCATGCCCATGTCATTCTCTTGCCTTTTCTTACTTTGACTAGTGCTTTTATTTCCAGGAATAAGATATTTATTCTACATAAGCAGGGCTTGAAGGAAAGCCAGCATAACTGGCACTGGCACATTTTTATAACTTCTTGTACTATGAATTCTGGCAGTGCTGGCTCCCAGCTCAGCACTCGCTACAAAACAGCAGTGGAAGTCAATTGAAAGTTAGAAGATTTACAATTTCCTTTCCCTGCTGCACACACAAGTAGTAGAGTAGCAGAGTCTGAAACCAGTTAAGGGGCAAGGTGGGAGGTTAGGAGGGCAAAGTTTCTGGACCCAATCTGCTGCCTCTTCATGTCCCCTTGCATTTTTCTAGTGGGGAGGAAGATGGAGCAATGGTGGCTGACTCCCTATACATTAGTACTCCTAGTCTTTCCAACTCCAACAATTTACAGACAAAACCCACAGGTGAACACTGCACAAAGCAGTCACTCCATATGTGACCTCTCAGTTCTCCTCCTCAAAGGAAACGTGTCAAAGTCGAGCCTGGACTTTAAATTGATAAGTTTTGTTAGACCCTAAAAATCATGGACTCAAAGACACTGGGTTTATAGCTCATTACAACAATCTATAATTCACAAACTCACCTTTGTCCTATGACTACAGAGACGTTAACTGCCCACTTCACCTTGCATGGTCTCTAACATGTTAACTCCTTACACTAAACAATCTGTTCTACCTTGTATTTAGGGATGTACCTTACCCAGATTTGAAGAAGAGCTCTGCATAAGCCTGAAAGTTTGTCTCTCTCATCAACATAAATTAGCCCAATAAAAGATATTACCTCACCTACCTTGTCTCTCTAATATCCTGGGACCAGCGCAGCTATGGAACTGTAATTTAGCATCTGACAGAACAACTTCAGTATTCATAAAGTAGGAATAACCCTAGAATTCCTTCCTGATCAGAGGGAATCCAGGCCTTGTCCTTCCACATCCCAGAGCCCTAGTAGGTATTGAAGTACTTACCGTTTCAAAGTCAAATGTAAATAATCTTCCCAGACCCTGGAATTAACCTCCACCTTTTATTTCTCTTTGGTATCATAGCTTTCTATCCCTGGTGATTGGCTAAAACTATGATAATTCAACAGTAACATAATATTGCAATTCACTACTTACCATTGTGCTTATCTTGCCCCACAGTTCCTGACCAAAGCCCTCTCTGTTCCCACCATGTCCTCTACAGGATGAGTGACTGGAGTAGTGACGCAAACTGTACTAGAGTAACTTCAAGAATGGAATGATAACTCTCTCCTTGCTTTAATCAAAATCTTGCAACCTTCACACAACAATCATTGTGCAAGGGCTAACAAAGGGTTCCAGAAGAATCATGATCAAATGGAAAGTGAGTCACTTTCTTTCATTTCACGGACTGGAATAGGATTTAGGACAGATTGTACCAACAGTGACTAACTTTACTGTCACTTTTGAGTCTATTCCTCAGAAATCAATAATGAATGCATCATTACTGAACTTCGCTGCTGCTGTTGGTTTTTTCTGTTATTTTCTTTAGTGCAGAAGATAACTTTGATGAACTAATCAAACTATGAGCTTTGAATTGTTTTCCTTAGCATGTTCTGATTACTATAAAAACTCCATAAGTTCTTTTACAGTGGGAAAATAATTTCACCAATTTAATAGTCTGACATTTTGCACACTAGATTTTGGCCTATCTAATCAAGCTTTACCATGGACATCACTGCTATGCAAACTTTTTTTGATGAGATACTGATACAGGTTCTTCTTGAAGTAGTTGTGGAATAAAGTGATCTGTTCCCATAACACAGGACAATCCTCCTGGGTAAAATTCGTATACATAAGGCACTTCAGGCCAGATCTTCAGTTGCACTGTGCTTACATTTTGGACACCTGAGCAGAGTGGTCGGGGATGAGGAGGAAAGGTACCTTTCTATGCCCCCAGTCCTGGGCTGGTTGATATCAAAATGGTGTCCAGTGGCAGGGCTGCTCTAAGTTACACCAGCTATAATAATACTATCGGAACCACTGCACCAGCCAAGGGTCAGGTGGATGTAATGTGCTTTGCTCTTCCAGCCCCTGGATTACTTACTTAGTTTTTTTTGCTTATAAATTACTGTATAAATGATAAGTATCTTTATCTGCTACCCCATAGAAATGGGAACACTGGTTCATGCCAAGCTGAAGGTGATAAATAGTCTAATTCCCAAACTTGGGTGTTTAATTAAAGGCACTACTCCACAGTCTGCCCTTCAGATCTGCATGTAGGCACCTGTAAAGGGCATCTGATGGCTAGTTGTCAATATGACAGCCCAAAGGCCACATCCCAGTATAGGGAGTGTTCCAATTTAAAAACTGAGATTTCAATCCTAGCTACCCAGGGCTTGAGAAGAGCAATAGTCATTGCCAGTTGCTTTATGGAACAGAGGTTTCTAAATGGTAACACTCCTCCCTCATAGGACATGCACAATAGCCTAATGCAAAGCTGAAGTCCTGATCACCTGTGACTGTAAAAGATCTATATGATTTTTTTTTCTTCAAGGTGTCCTGGATAACTGCGACTTTAGGTAGCTTTAGAGATGTGCAAACTTAAGAGGATTTAGTGTACAGGGTTTTCACTCCATAGTCCACTTGGAGCGTGTTTTTTTGTGAAACTGAAAACTTAGAGTGTCCCCACGAAAACCTCCACTTAAATAAATTAACAGATTTTACCACATCTGTCCCTCTGAGATGACCCCATCCCACACAAGAGGGCCAATGACCCTCCTTGTGCACACATATGCACACACCACTCTCTTCCCACAAAAGGGCCTCAGACACTCCTGGAAAACTATGAACTTTCATACAGCATTAGCAAACTGGCACATCCCTTTATTACATACCTCTATATCTTTTCTCTTCTTCCTCTTTCCTGTTCTAACCAGATTTTCCTGGCGGCTATTTTTCCCCACTTACATCCACACACACATTGTTATGCACTCTGACAAGTTGTCAGCTTGTCCTTTTGTGCTTTTCAAGCATTTGCCTGATTATGATTTATTGTTCTAATTTTATTTAAATTCATTTTGCAGACAGATACCTCCAGGTGTTTTTGTTCCTAAACAGTTTAGCCATATGCAAATATCATCATGGTCATATTGCCAAGGTCAGTGAGACTGGATGAGTAAGTGTTGGTCACACAAACTAAGGTTTCCCAAGTGTACTTTTGATGTAACCACACTGCAAACATTTTAACCAAGATTTCATAATGTTTTGGAGAAGGAAATATTGCAGTTGGATCAATTCATCTATCTTCCCTTACTTTTTTGCCTCCTCTTTTAAAAGTGTGTATTCATCTCCCTCATGTGCTGGCATGGTTCCCAACTTATAAACAAAATTACAGGAGGAAATTAGTTTTGTACCTAGAAATCCAAGCATTTCTTTTTTGTTCAATAGCCAGAGTAGAAACACAGGTTAAGAGTCCTGTGTTTTTCTCATATTGTTATGTGTTGGCACCATATTCTAAATAATATTCTGCACTAATATACATTTGTGATAGTTCAGAATTTAAATCTTTTCTTTTAAAAAGAAGTATTTACGGTATTGATAAAAACAAGAAGAATTTTATATATTGAAAATGACTTGTTTGTTAATATACTTACATCCAATATTCCTCAAGCTTGTTAGCAGACAGCAGATAGCTGATTTTTTAGACTATGCAGTATTGTTGTAGCCACGTTGGTTTGAGGATATTAGAGAGACAAGACGGGTGAGGTAATATCTTTTAGTGGACAACTTCTTTTGGTGAGAGAGACAAGCTTTCAAGCTACACAGAGCTCTTCTTCAGGCCTAAAGAAGAGCTCTGTGTATGCTCAAAAGCTTGTCTCTCACACCAAAAGAAGTTGTCCACTAAAAGATATTACCTCACCCGTCTTGTATCTCTGATTTTTTTAGACTGACATATAGGACCTAAAGACTCCATTCTGACCACTGTGGGCAGATCTCTCCATCTGCACAGAGCCCCAGAAGTCAATTGTGGGACCAGGGCAAGGCAGTGAAAGTTGTCAGGTGACATTATTATTTGTGGCATGCTCCCAGATGTTACAGAAAGTGATGCATAGTACAAGCTCTGCAACATAAGCTAAAAATACAAAATGAAATAACTGTAACGCAACATTAAGGGTATAAAAATCAGGGGATTAAAGAATAGCGTTTGGAAAGATCTTTCATGACCACAGTTTTCACCTGTACTGGGTATTCAGGAAGATTTTAGAAGAATTTTGTTAACTATATCAATGCAATAATTACAATCTCTTTCCTGCCTTTGTCCCAGAAGCAGTCTGAGAATGGAAGGCCCCCTATATTAGGATGGATAAAAAGAATGTGTAGCTTTCCCACACATGATGTGAGGATGCAGAGGTGGAGGACTGGCTCAGAACAGGTTTTTTTAAATTCATTTACAACTTTTGTTTTAAAAATTCTCTCTCAAACCTAGCAAAGTGTTGGTTATATGCAGATTTTAAATTTTAAACCCAACCAAAAAGTGTGTGTGTGTGTGTGTGTGTATATATATATAATTTTCCTTTCATATATATAAAAATATAAAATAAAGGGAAATTGTTCTCCCCGACTATCACCCAATTTCTCTAAACTTAAAAGTTTAAAAAACTTTACTCAATGTAAAAGGAAAAAACTTTTTGCACAGAGACACTAGTAGGATATCATGAAGCAATTGTAACATAGGCCAGATCTCCATTTAAAAAGCTGCATCGCTGTAGTGCTTCAGTGAAGACACTATCACATTGATGGGAGAGCTTCTCCCATCAGCCTAGTTAATCCACCCCCACAAGGACCGTAGCTATGTTGACAGCTCTCCCATTAACCTAGCACT